>NC_086444.1:45530117-45870540 GCF_028390025.1 Pseudophryne corroboree | reverse complement strand
CCTCTTGTGGTTTTATCAAGCAGCTGCTGCCTGGGATCTGGGCACAGTAATGTATATGAGCTAGTACGGGTTATACGCAGTGGTGGACCTACATTTTTGGGACCCTGAAGCTTGAACTATTATGGGGGCAACATCGTAACCAGCAATAATAGGATAACATGGGTCCAGGAGATGCTGGGAGTTGTAGTCCCAGCTCTATGATTTGCGCTCTGCATTTCACGCAAATCACAGGACTGGACTACAAATCCCAGCAGCTCCAGGCGTACTATGCCACGCGCATCCAAGCTGTAATAGCAGCTATGCTGTACTAGAAGCCTGGTGTCATGGTATTATTGGTGACGAGCATACAGTACATAAACACAAGAGGTGAAATCTGATCTTTGGTGTTAAAATGCACAAGCGAGATGAGTGCAGCTGGGCCCCTCCAGGGTTAGGCGCCCTGATGCTTAAGCTTCATTGGTTTCAATGTAGGTACGCCACTGCTTGTATGTACTTTAAATTCAGCTAAATGGGTGTAACTTGGTGGCAAAAGAGCGCTCACACGTAGGTTTACTCAAATGTGGGTGTGTAGTGGGTGTTTAGACGAAGTTGCAGCTTTGTAGAGTTTATTTGTGTGACCGCGATGTGGCAGACTTTTATGCAACTACAAAGTAGGTCCTTAGTGTTAATGCATGATGACGGACAAGTTACAGTATATCATTCACATACTATTACAACTAAGAGATAAAGTGGTTTTAGAAGAAAAAAAAACTTGAAAAATTGGATAGATCTTCCTTTAATATAGAGAAATGTTTAAATCTACAGTCTTCCTGCATCAGTTTAACATCACTGCTTTGTGCTGCTGGGGACCCTGCTACTTCCACTATATAACACTCAGTCTGTGGCTTCCAGCTGCCTCCATTCCCCTCACATCATGTCACTGCCCCTGTCACATGCAGCCCTGTCCTCACTGACACATCACTCATCTCCTGATTTACTCTGTGCTGCTGGGGACTCTGCTCCTCCCACTATATAACTCTCAGTCTGTGGCTTCCTGCTGCCTCCATTCCCCTCACATCATGTCACTGCCCCTGTCACATGCAGCCCTGTCCTCACTGACACATCACTCATCTCCTGATATACTCTGTGCTCTGGGGACTCTGCTCCTCCCACTATATAACTCTCAGTCTGTAGCTTCCTGCTGCCTCCATTCCCCTCCTCACATCATGTCACTGCCTCTGTCACATGCAGCCCTGTCCTCACTGACACATCACTCCTCTCCTGATATACTCTGTGCTGCTGGGGTCCCTGCTCCTCCCACTATATAACTCTTAGTCTGTGGCTTCCTGCTGCCTCCATTCCCCTCCTCACATCATGTCACTGCCCCTGTCACATGCAGCCCTATCCTCACTGACACATCACTCATCTCCTGATATACTCTGTGCTGCTGGGTACCCTGCTCCTCCCACTATACAACTCTCGGTCTGTGGCTTCCTGCTGCCTCCATTCCCCTCTTCACATCATGTCACTACCCCTGTCACATGCAGCCCTGTCCTCACTAACACTTCACTCATCTCCTGATATACTCTGTGCTGCCGTGAAACCTGCTCCTCCCACTTTATAACTCTCAGTCTGTGGCTTCTGCACTATACAGTTGCAGGCAATCCTGAATAGAGTGCCCCAGTGCATATTATGACACACAGAAAGAAGTGCCCACAGCTAATAATAATGCATAGTATATAGGACTAAAATAATATAAAATGATCATACTGGAAATTCTATTTTTACTATGGAACATGACAGGTATCTTCCTGTTACCCGCACGCCCAGTGACAGTAGCATTCTGACAATAGCAGAGAATGATATCTTTAGGCATGTTTATATAAATCAATCTAATTAATTGACGTGTATAATAACCTCACATTGTTCCTTAGAGATACCAGGTACAGATAACATGTACGGTATATAAGAGTAATGCAAATGAAATCCTCAGCGAGACAGTGTAATATAATGTGTGCTGCTGATGAAGCGTCATCCTGTATATTATACCATACCATACCTTTTATACACAGTGACCAGGGCTGGCAGCAGAAATTGTGGGGCTCGGGACTGACAAAATAGGCAGGGCCCCCCACCCCAAAACTGCAGGGCTTATGGGTGGGCCATCTCCCAGCCAGGGCTGTAGCGAGGAGCTGCAGCACCTGGAGCCTGCACACGTCTGTATGTCTCGGGGGCTGGGGTGGTAGGTAGTGTATGTCTCGGGGGCTGGGGTGGTAGGTAGTGTATGTCCCTTGGGCTGGGGTGGTAGGTAGTGTATGTCCCTGGGGCTGGGGTGGTAGGTAGTGTATGTCTAGGGGGCAGGGGTGGTAGGTAGTGTATGTCCTTTGGGCTGGGGTGGTAGGTAGTGTATGTCCCTTGGGCTGGGGTGGTAGGTAGTGTATGTCTAGGGGGCTGGGGTGGTAGGTAGTGTATGTCCCTTGGGCTGGGGTGGTAGGTAGTGTATGTCCCTTGGGCTGGGGTGGTAGGTAGTGTATGTCCCTTGGGCTGGGGTGGTAGGTAGTGTATGTCCCTTGGGCTGGGGTGGTAGGTAGTGTATGTCCCTTGGGCTGGGGTGGTAGGTAGTGTATGTCCCGGGGGCTGGGGTGGTAGGTAGTGTATGTCCCTGGGGCTGGGGTGGTAGGTAGTGTATGTCACTTGGGCTGGGGTGGTAGGTAGTGTATGTCTAGGGGGCTGGGGTGGTAGGTAGTGTATGTCCTTTGGGCTGGGGTGGTAGGTAGTGTATGTCTAGGGGGCTGGGGTGGTAGGTAGTGTATGTCCCTTGGGCTGGTGTGGTAGGTAGTGTATGTCCCTTGGGCTGGTGTGGTAGGTAGTGTATGTCCCTTGGGCTGGGGTGGTAGGTAGTGTATGTCCCGGGGGCTGGGGTGGTAGGTAGTGTATGTCCCTGGGGCTGGGGTGGTAGGTAGTGTATGTCCCTTGGGCTGGGGTGGTAGGTAGTGTATGTCCTTTGGGCTGGGGTGGTAGGTAGTGTATGTCTAGGGGGCTGGGGGGTGGTAGGTAGTGTATGTCCTTTGGGCTGGGGTGGTAGGTAGTGTATGTCTAGGGGGCTGGGGTGGTAGGTAGTGTATGTCTCGGGGGCTGGGGTGGTAGGTAGTGTATGTCCCTGGGGCTGGGGTGGTAGGTAGTGTATGTCTCGGGGGCTGGGGTGGTAGGTAGTGTATGTCTCGGGGGCTGGGGTGGTAGGTAGTGTATGTCCTTTGGGCTGGGGTGGTAGGTAGTGTATGTCTAGGGGGCTGGGGTGGTAGGTAGTGTATGTCTAGGGGGCTGGGGTGGAAGGTAGTGTATGTCTAGGGGGCTGGGGTGGTAGGTAGTGTATGTCTAGGGGGCTGGGGTGGTAGGTAGTGTATGTCTAGGGGGCTGGGGTGGTAGGTAGTGTATGTCCCTTGGGCTGGGGTGGTAGGTAGTGTATGTCCTTTGGGCTGGGGTGGTAGGTAGTGTATGTCTAGGGGGCTGGGGTGGTAGGTAGTGTAAGTCTAGGGGGCTGGGGTGGTAGGTAGTGTATGTCTAGGGGGCTGGGGTGGTAGGTAGTGTATGTCTAGGGGGCTGGGGTGGTAGGTAGTGTATGTCTAGGGGGCTGGGGTGGTAGGTAGTGTATGTCCCTTGGGCTGGGGTGGTAGGTAGTGTATGTCCTTTGGGCTGGGGTGGTAGGTAGTGTATGTCTAGGGGGCTGGGGTGGTAGGTAGTGTATGTCTAGGGGGCTGGGGTGGTAGGTAGTGTATGTCTAGGGGGCTGGGGTGGTAGGTAGTGTATGTCTAGGGGGCTGGGGTGGTAGGTAGTGTATGTCCCTTAAGCTGGGGTGGTAGGTAGTGTATGTCCCTTGGGCTGGGGTGGTAGGTAGTGTATGTCCCTTGGGCTGGGGTGGTAGGTAGTGTATGTCCCTTGGGCTGGGGTGGTAGGTTGTGTATGTCCCTTGGGCTGGGGTGGTAGGTAGTGTATGTCCCTTGGGCTGGGGTGGTAGGTAGTGTATGTCCCTTGGGCTGGGGTGGTAGGTAGTGTATGTCCCTTGGGCTGGGGTGGTAGGTAGTGTATGTCCCTTGGGCTGGGGTGGTAGGTAGTGTATGTCCCTGGGGCTGGTGTGGTAGGTAGTGCATGTCTCTTGGGCTGGTGTGGTAGGTAGTGTATGTCCCTTGGGCTGGGGTGGTAGGTAGTGCATGTCCCTTGGGCTGGTGTGGTAGGTAGTGTATGTCCCTTGGGCTGGGGTGGTAGGTAGTGTATGTCCCTTGGGCTGGGGTGGTAGGTAGTGCATGTCCCTTGGGCTGGTGTGGTAGGTAGTGTATGTCCCTTGGGCTGGGGTGGTAGGTAGTGTATGTCCCTGGGGCTGGAAGGATGACAGGTCGCAGTGCAGTCTGCCCCACTTACCTAAGCTGCGGGACCTGAGAATGCTACGCCACTGCAGAGCTCCTGGCTAAGGGCACCTGGAAGTGCCCACCAGCCTGAGCAGATGACAGATTATATACCACAGTGGAAAGCGCTGCAGCCAGCCCATCAGCTGTATGGATCAGCCCAAGCTGACAGCAATGGGAGCTGGGCAGGGCCCCCCTCTCTGTCCGGGCTCCGGGACTCCAGTACTGGCACCCCCCACCCCCTGTTGGTGAGGTTGTATTGACGCAGACAGAGGACTCAGTAATGGACAGTGCACTGAGGAGCAGGGAGGTGAGTGTGAGTGCATGGATCTCTGTTCATGGTGAGGCTTTGGGCAGAGCGCAGATGAAAACTGACGTATTTTTGTGTATGACCATCTTACTCTCAGACAGACACGACTCGCCCAGATCTGTCTTTCTGGGAAGGAAAGCCTGTGTCTGATAGATCTCTAGCACCTGGCATGGGGCTGATACGAGTGCCAATAAAATCAACGGGCAGCGCGGGTTCTCTCTAGCAGACGCATAAACCCCCGCATTAGCCCTACGTACAGTGTAAGCTAGTGGATCAGGCTTCCATGGTGCCCACACATAAGGTGCCAAACATGGGCTCCAGAAACGGCCAATGGGATGAGCTGCAGCAGCGCTGACCAACATCCACGATATCGCCCCGCTGGCTCAGTCCTCTTACCAATAAGTGGTGCCCAGACCACCCCGTAGCGTCGCCGTTTGTGACTATGGCGGTTCTGTTAGTGAGAGCTGCCATATGGAGTGACCGGGCGGGGAGGGGGCAAGTGGAGAATAAGGTTTAATTGACTGGCCCATGGCAAACTTTAGATGGGCCCAGTAATTAAGTACATACCTACCTCTGCCACTGACCTGCTATGGGAATGCTCAACGGTGGAGCTACCAGAGAAGGAAGGGCACGATGATTAAATGCCCCGCAACTGTAACCATCCGTAATGCCGCGGAGAAGCCAATTGTCTGGGTTGGGTACGAATAGCCGACAATCATAATGTCGTTATTCGTCACGAATGCCGACATTCCTCATGTAGACAGTGATGAAATGTTGACATCTTACAATGTTCATATTGTCTCTAGTGGCTCAGCGGTGACTTGACGTCTACTGGCGGCTGCAGCGCGGTCTTCTGGGTCCAGATGGTCATGTGACTGTCACTTCTGGGTCAGAGCTGTGTCCCTCCGGCGTTCCCATAAGCATATTTCCCCTAACCCTCCCTCTAGTGCCCATGTCCCCCTTCCCTCTGCAGTCTAACCTTAACCTCCTATCTGCTGCCGAACTCCAGTGCCGACATAACTGTCGTCATCGTGTGGTCTACATTAAGAATGTCAAAATTGTTATTATCTACCGTTTGCCTACATTCTATCTATGTAAATGTTATTTTCAACCACAAGTGCGGAGAAAAATGAATGAGAAAGTTTTCACGTAATCTGATTATATCGGATGTTCTGAATTTCTGGAAAAAAAAAGAAATGAATTAGTGTCCATTGGACATTACATTATACAACGTCTCCGGTTAATCCCTGTTGGAGCTTGTGCCCGAGGTTGCAGGAGTGACCCTGTGCACCCGGCGTCACTGGCTCAGCGGATTCCCCACGGCCGCTCAGCGGATTCCCCATGGGGTATTGCTAATGAAAGCCAATCACTGCTATTTCTCACTCAACATCTCGCACTTTTCATGTAAGCTTGCTGGCTTATGTTCTGGTCATAGCAATATGGCCCCCACCCCTTGCTACACTTCCAGGGCCACCCAGCATGATAATCTGCTGTCCAGGTAACCCGATCTTCAGCCCGATTCTCTGCCCGCCCTCCCCAGTGTCACAGGCTGCTCACCCATACAATACCACTCTGTTCCTGCAGTCTATGGCATGGCAGGAATTCCTGCGCAGCTTCAGCTGCTGTTACCTGCGGGGACCGATTATACAGGTGGATGAGCTTAAAAACAGGGGACACAAGAAAACTGGTGCACAGTAAGACGTCGGTGCCGCCCCTGGAGACCAATCAGAGGCTTGCTTTCATTCCCCAAATGTGCACTAGATATAAAATGATCGCCGTAAGGGGTAGCAGTTGATTTACCGACGGACACCATACCGGCGGTCGTAATCCCGACAGCCATTGACCGACAGTCAAAATACCGACACGGCACCGTGCTCGAAGCATGTGAGGGGACGCGGTACACTTACACGGTGTCCATGTCAATCTATGTCGACATTGACCCCCCCCCAGAAAACTCATGTCGCTATTTTGACATGTCGGCATTTCAAATGTTGGTATACTGACTATGTCAGCATTTTGAGCCTATTTATTGTGTCTGTCGGTAAATCATACTGAACCCGCTATAAGCCATGACTGCATAACCTCTTAGTCACTAATATAGGCTCATACCCGTCCCATGCTGGGTGCAAAAGATCCATGTGGCTTATTGGAAAGTAGGATAGGGAGACGGGAATTAATGGATCTTCCACACTTAGGGGTCTATTCATGAAGCAGTGATAAGAGTGGAGAAGTGAGCCAGTGGAGAAGTTGCCCATGGAAACCAATCAGCTTTGAAGTAACATTTATAATTTGCATACTATACAATTGTACGGAGCTGCTGATTGGTTGCTATGGGCAACTTCTCCACAGGCTCACTTCTCCACTCTTATCATTGCTTCATGAATAGACCCCTTAGGGATCTATGTACCAAGCCTTGGAGAGAGATAAAGTGGACGGAGTTAAAGTCCCAACCAATCAGCTCCTAACTGTCATGTTACAGGCTGTATTTTGAAAGATGACAGTTAGGAGCTGATTGGTTGGTCCTTTATGTCCGACCACTTTCTCTCTCTCTCCAAGGCTTAGTAATTAGACCCCTAAATTTCCCAGGCACTGCGTTGTACATGTTATGACCCCGTACGTTTCATAGAAGCCACGTGTTTGATAGCGGACATCTCCCTTAAGCCCCATTTGTGAAACAGCCCCTATCCCAGCACAGTGCACACAATCTTCCATTAAGTAGGACACTGCAGGTGATGCCAGGCTTATTCTGTGCTGGGAAACCGGAATTAAACTCCAGTCTCTCTCAGCTGTTGCAAAGGTTTGGAAACAAGGACATCTGATCCGCTGATGTTATTTGTTAGTACATTGGACACTTTTACGAGGTTTATAGACGTGAGTGAACATAAGCCATTGTCTGTCCGTCTATTCTAGGTGGCAGGTCTCCTCAGTTCCTCCCTTACTGGAATCTCCTCCCAAAATAGCTGTATGAGAAGTGTAATATGTGCAGAGCAGAAATGCATGCACAGGGGAAGGCCAGCCGGACACAACTGCCTCCCAGTGCTGCACGTCTCCGTACAGGGGAATTACATGGACCCTGGTGGCGCCTTATACATAAAAGATAATTATGATGTATCTGGTTGGCTTTTATAAGGATTGTAGTCTCCCTGCCGTGATTCATGCTGCATCGCTGCCATATAAAGGGAGCTCCATACAAGTCCATGGGCGCTCATACATAAAAAAGAAACAAAAACCCATATAGTGCAATATGTAGAAATTTTTGTGCCAATGAAATAAATATTTAAAAACACGCTAGAGGTGCCAGCCTCGTACCATAAAATATTGTATACTTTTTTGGCAGACAATAAACGTGTTAAAGAGCAGAAATCACCGAACTGGAAGAAATTTTCTATCATGGAATCTTCACTTATAACCGCCTTTTTCACCTCATCAGGATTGCATGTAAAAGAACGGAAAAAGATCCTCCATAGTGTAACACATTTTATTAAAACAATTTAAAATTTGAAAACAGGGTTTTAGGTGGTCTCTCACCGTTGGTAATGGTCTACCCCAGAAAAAAGTAGACAAATACAGCAGATTTACATATAGAGCCAGGCGTCCCCGGAACCAGCTGCACCCAAACGATGGTCCTCCTTCTGCCCTCTATCCAAGTTTCACTCTCTGAGCCAACGCGTTTCAACACCTGTGATGGTGTCTTTTTCAAGGCATAGTGAGAGTAAGCCCTAGTCCACACCTATATACTCCCCTTGATTGATGGCAGGGTAAACCTATTTCCAGACATAGACTTTCCTATAATCTAAATTCCCCTATACTGATCCCATCTTTGTGGCCATTCCATATTGTTCTTTTTACCCCCGTTTCCCGCCCTAAGCGTCTCCGCCCCCTAGACGGGTTTCTGATTTTCCCTCCAGTACGTTATGGCCGAAAGTCATCATCTCCGCTGCCGGAAGTGCGTCAGCGGCATCCTGTATTCACCTCCGCTTTTGTCCTCCCCGGAAGTCGCGACCGCAATCCCGCAGTCAGCGGGAGCTGCTGATGACGTGACCGGAAATGTCAGTCTTTGCCGGAAGTCATCCCATCAGACGCTAGATGTTCTACCATAATGATAAAGTGTCCTTCCATATTCCGGTCACGTCATCAGCAGCTCCCGCTAACTGCGGGATTGCGGTCGCGACTTCCGGGGGAGGACGAGAGCGGAGGTGAATACGGGATGCCGCTGACGCACTTCCGGCAGCGGAGATGATGACTTCCGGCCATGACGTACTGGAGGGAAAATCAGAATCCCGTCTAGGGGGCGGAGACGCTTAGGGCGGGAAATGGGGGTAAAAAGAACAATATGGAATGGCCACAAAGATGGGATCAGTAAAGGGGAATTTAGATTATAGGAAAGTCTATGTCTGGAAATACAAAACAAGAGAAAATTCCTGGCGCTATGATTACATAGGTGTGTAAGCAGCTTTCTCAGGGGCAATTGGTATTTTACCCCTGTAATAGAAACAGAAAAAAAACAAAAATGAGAAAGCGCTATTCACATCTAATGTGGATTTTATTTTTCCTTATTTACCAATATTTACTAAAAGCACATTATATGTATTTAGTGCCGGCCGGCAATATACAAAAACAATAAAATATTACAATAAAATCAATAATATTGTTCTAAACAATCCTTTTATCTGCACATTTGGAGCACAACGACTCTGACTTATAATCTATCTGTATTAAGACAACTATTTATATGCACATAATATAACAGCCTGAAAATCTTCTTATATTCAGATACTTGGTTACTATTCAACCCAAGCATATAATGGACCGTGTGCCTTTGTACCAATATTATGACATACTTGTGTCCATAAGTCCAGGATTAGTGGAACACGTGTAGTGGCAGTGAATTAAGCAGTCTTGCTATCAGCTTATTAAGGATGTTATCCGCAGTTCATACAAGGCTGATGCATATAAAAGTCACTGTGCCGCAGTATTTGTAATAAATAAATATACCGTACAGATGCCTCTGTTCAATCGCAATGCTTGCGATACTCCTCCTGGCTGGTATTTCACAGATGCCTTTTGTTGGAGTGGAACAGGTGTCTGCTTTTATCTACGGTGTTATCTCTTTTTCCTCCCGGCCGGTGTGGACCACCCTCGGCCTTATCCGGAGTCCGTGGGCAGGTGATTGTGTGGAAGCCGCCGATACTTGCGAGTAGGCGGAGAAACGCGTCTGTCAGCATCTCCGGTCACATTCCGTAGCGGACCGAGTTCATCAGCCGGCCAGCTGAGCACAGTTTCTGTGGCGGTGGGAAACTCTCACAATCACCTGCCCACGGACTCCGGATAAGGCCGAGGGTGGTCCACACCGGCCGGGAGGAAAAAGAGATAACACCGTGGATAAAAGCAGACACCTGTTCCACTCCAACAAAAGGCATCTGTGAAATACCAGCCAGGAGGAGTATCGCAAGCATTGCGATTAAACAGAGGCATCTGTACGGTATATTTATTTATTACAAATACTGCGGCACAGTGACTTTTATATGCATCAGCCTTGTATGAACTGCGGATAACATCCTTAATAAGCTGATAGCAAGACTGCTTAATTCACTGCCACTACACGTGTTCCACTAATCCTGGACTTATGGACACAAGTATGTCATAATATTGGTACAAAGGCACACGGTCCATTATATGCTTGGGTTGAATAGTAACCAAGTATCTGAATATAAGAAGATTTTCAGGCTGTTATATTATGTGCATATAAATAGTTGTCTTAATACAGATAGATTATAAGTCAGAGTCGGTGTGCTCCAAATGTGCAGATAAAAGGATTGTTTAGAACAATATTATTGATTTTATTGTAATATTTTATTGTTTTTGTATATTGCCGGCCGGCACTAAATACATATAATGTGCTTTTAGTAAATATTGGTAAATAAGGAAAAATAAAATCCACATTAGATGTGAATAGCGCTTTCTCATTTTTGGTTTTTTTCTATGTCTGGAAATAGGTTTACCTTGCCATCAATCAAGGGGGGTATATAGGTGTGGACTAGGGCTCACTCTCACTATGCCTTGAAAAAGACACCATCACAGGTGTTGAAACGCGTTGGTCAGAGAGTGAAACTTGGATAGAGGGCAGAAGGAGGACCATCGTTTGGGTGCAGCTGGTTCCGGGGACGCCTGGCTCTATATGTAAATCTGCTGTATTTGTCTACTTTTTTCTGGGGTAGACCATTACCAACGGTGAGAGACCACCTAAAACCCTGTTTTCAAATTTTAAATTGTTTTAATAAAATGTGTTACACTATGGAGGATCTTTTTCCGTTCTTTTACATGCTATCCCGATGAGGTGAAAAATGCGCGGTTATAAGTGAAGATTCCATGATAGAAAATTTCTTCCAGTTCGGTGATTTCTGCTCTTTAACACGTTTATTGTCTGCCAAAAAAGTATACAATATTTTATGGTACGAGGCTGGCACCTCTAGCGTGTTTTTAAATATTTATTTCATTGGCACAAAAATTTCTACATATTGTACTATATGGGTTTTTGTTTCTTTTTTATGTATGAGCGCCCATGGACTTGTATGGAGATTTATGAATCGTTGTACCCAATCCAGTGTTAATGTGACACTTCTTTTCCATTTATAGTCCAAGGAGCAGCCTTGGCGCATTAAGATTATTTTCATCATATACGTATATAAAGGGAGCTATCTGCTGTCAGATGACTATTGTACATGCACTCATGTAATATTATTGGATATACCCCTGCTTTCCTCTATGCAGTCGGTTTTATACAGAGTGGTTCTATGTCGTATTCAAGAAGGGCAAACTCTGTTTATAAGGCGTTGCTGAAGATAGCATACTCAATGGGCTGTGAGTGTGGAGAACTGGATATCCCCTTTCAGCACTTCATGATTGGTTGGTGTTCCCCATTCAGGACAAGACCAGGGGGTAAATTTACTAAGATGGGAGTTCTATTTAAGATGGGATGTTGCCGATAGCAACCAATCAGATTCTACTTCTCATTTATCTAGCACCTTCTAGAAGATAATACCTGGAATCTGATTGGTTGCTATGAGCAACATCCCATCTTAGTAAATTTACCCCCAGGTGTCACAGTGCCTGTGGGGTCACCCTGAACAGCAGCTTTACAGGGCAGGAAGCTCCGGCCGATACGTCTCTGTCAACGCTGCTCTAGTAAGGCAATCCAATGGTTTCTCCCCTCATAGACATTCTCCGACGCTCATTACTATGTCTCCCTACTAGATGAATTAAGCTTTGGAGGGAGATAAAGTACCAGCCAATCAGCTCCTGCCATCTTTCAAACACAGCCTGTAACATGGGAGGAGCTGATTGGTTGGTATTTTATCTCTCTACACTTTATCAATCTCCAAGGCTTTATAAATTTCCCTCACCGCCTGTAACATGACAGCTAGAAGCTGATTGGCTGGTTCTTTAACTCTCTCCAAGGCTTAGTTCATCTCCCCCAACATTAAGGATTCCAAATGTTCTGATTAGCAGAGCTCTCCTTACAATAAGAATAAGCCAGTGTCTGAGAGGTGACTTGTACAATGCTAGCCGCTGACAACAAACATTTAACGCCAGCTACAACAATGGCCATGTGACTAATAGGAACGCAGTATAACGCTGGTATGTCACTGTAATGTGGCTGAGGACGCGACTTGTTACCTTCTACACACACTAAAGTTCCCCCAGCAGCTGTACACCGCGAATGCAGACAGTTTATATGGATCGCTGGGTCCAATGCAAATCTGTATGCTGCATCAATATTTGCCGAGTCCACAGGAGGGAACTCTTCCAAACTACCGTCCTCCCCAGCAAATCCACCACCTCACGGTGTCCTATCAGCCAGGGGTGGAACGCAGCAAAGCCCAATAGTAACATCTGGGAGAGGACATGGTGACACCAGTGTACCCCCTCACAAATCCACCATATAAACGCGTAAGGGGCCCACAAATGGTCCGCGAAGCCTGGATTATGGCGGTATCACTGCCCAAATGCTAAGAAGAGATGCATGAGATAGTGCAGGAAAATGCAAAATGACACCCAAGCGCAGGCATCAATGTGTATGGGAGGCCTCAGAGCATGCTATTTACTAAGCCAGGAACGGAGATAAAGTGGACGGAGATAAAGTACCAGCCAACCAGCTCCTAATGGGCCCTACACACTGCGCGATATTAGTGAAAGCTATGAACGATCATTAATAAACGAGATACCGTTCATATCTTCGTGCTCGTTCATCGCTCGCTGGTGGCCCGTCGCTTGTGCATGCAGGCCAATATGGACAATCTCGTCCATATTTGCCTGCACTTCTGTGGAGCCGGGTGACGGGGGAGTGAAGAAACTTCACTCCCCCGTCACCGGGTCACCCGTCGGCCGTATCCGCTGTCGGGCAGCTCGGCGGCGAATCGCGCAATGTGTAGGGCCCAATACTGTCATTTTTCAAACCCAGCCTGTGACATGGCAGTTAGGAGCTGATTGGCTGGTACTTTATCTCCAGCCCTGGCTTAGTAAATAGACCTCTAAGTAGGGTGGTTTTGAATTTGCAGGCTTCCCACAACTTTCAGTCCTAACTGCAGTTGCCTCAACACCCCCCCTCCCCCCTGTCCCCACACCAACTCTCATTTACTTGCACTTCTGAATGGCTCAAGAAAAAGCTAAATGAAGGTTTTGGTGCGGCCTAATCCTGACTTGAATCTAATTGAGATGCTGTGACAGGACCATCATTGCGCAGTTCATGCTCATACGCTATAATGTGGCTGGATTAAAGAAAATTTCCCCACAGCAATGTGAAAGACCAATTTCCAGCTATCATGTTTGGTTGCAGATGTTGCTAGGGACGACCATCGACCATCAATGTTTACAAATCATCAATGGTTGATGTCAAATAGTTTTGCCATTGATAGCAGAGAACCAATGGTTCTCCACCATCGATGGAAAAGACACCACAATGGTTGTTTATCTTACTCCTTGGTTATTGCCTGGTACAGAGCCTAGCTCCGCCTCCTGACTGACCCACTAAACACCACCCCCGGGCTCTGATTGGATGACGACTTACTAATACATGAAACAGGGATGACCATTGGTGGTAGAAACCATCGATGGTTTACCTGCGCATGGTTTTATTCCTTCGACTATCAATGATTAACCCACTAATGGCCATCCTTAGTTGTTGCTGGTGACACATCCAGTTATGATTACGGGGACAAATAATTTTTCACGTGGGTGATATAGGTGTCGGATCACTAATGTCCTTCAGTAATTTAAATGATTATTTAAATACTGTAT
The DNA here is from genome assembly GCF_028390025.1 of Pseudophryne corroboree. Lineage (NCBI taxonomy): Eukaryota > Metazoa > Chordata > Amphibia > Anura > Myobatrachidae > Pseudophryne > Pseudophryne corroboree. Next base: position 45,856,554 of record NC_086444.1, on the reverse strand, counting down.
ATTGCATTTACTCCAGATACCCGTCCTATCAGCCCTTCTGGAATTTGCCAGAATTACCAGATGGCCATCCGTCCATTCCCTTCACCTCATGATACCACAAAGCAGCGCTCCTCTTTCAAAAAGGGCTTTTTTTTTTTTTTAAATATAACTATGTAAATGACATTATTACTCAGTTAATGCCAATGAGGGAGGGAGGGAGGGAGGGAGAGGTTATGACGCCAGAACGTGAGACAGGGAGGTTGTTATATCCGTTTATGGCGCAGTAGTCCTGACTATCTCTCTTCCTTGTTCCTGGCTGGTGTCAGGCCCTGTCTGGGCCTCTGGTGGGCCTGGGAGCCCACTCCTCTATCTATCTCTGTGTAATCTCCCAGCCTTCCCTGTCACCCAGCAGCACTGCCATTGTCAGGACATTTATCACCTGACCCCTGGTTCATTCTTTGTCCACACAGAAGTTCCCCCAGACACATCTCCTTATCTCCTCTCCTACAGGTTCCAGTCTGACCATAAATCTCTGAATCCACAGACCCAGACAGTTGAAGGTCTTCATCCAGGATGATGTCATTTGTGTTCACTTTCCCTCCTCAATACACACCTAAAGGCTGGTTCCCCACTGGCGTTAGGACTGGCATTGGGAAAATCCATACGTCGGCCTCGCGCTTGGTGGTGGGCAGTAGAAGATAGTCCGTTGACCCCAATGGGTTCACTTGCAGCGAACATAACTTTATGGAGCAAATAGACTCTAGAATAACGTCACCACACTGCTAACAACCACAAATGAGAGAGGATATGGGCTCCAGAAATGAGAGGCCCCTCCAGTTACTATGGTAATACAAGGTACATCCAGAAACTAGGGGGTAATTCAGATTTCATCGCAGCAAGCAAATTTGTTAGCAGTTGGGCAAAACCACATGCACTGCAGGGAGGGGGGGGGGGGGGCATGTAACATGTGCAGAGAGAGTTACATTTGCCCTAGGTTTTTAACACATTTCAGTGCTTCACTTAAGAGGAGTTTCGGGTGTCATGCAAAACACCAAATGATACAGTAAAACCTTTCTCAAAGTAGAAGTTTTTTTCAAAACCCTGTTATAAAATAACTTATTTTAATATTTTTTTACTGTATTTTAATTACAGTGAAGATGTTTGTGACTTTTTTTGCCCAATCTTGCCTGTTTCGGGTATGTTAGTCCTCCCCGTATAAGTAATTGTTTCATATATGGCACTGATGAAATCCAATAAGAATGAAACAACTTTATATAACTGGGATATATGGTTCTACACAATATTGTATCTATAATGGACGCAGTGTACGCGGGCCTCTGGGGTCGGGGGAGGGGGGGGCCCTCACACCGCACCCATATATTATTCTCATTTCTCCAGAGTCCTACAGCGGCAATGTACAAGTCACTGGTAAAATGTAGACCCCGCAACCCCAGAACAGTGGGCAACTCTCCCGCATCCCGCCCACTAACTACTGAGGTGGGCAGAATGGGGAGTTTAATGTAAGGAATTTGTGGACTCCGGGGAAAGGGCCTAGTGATGCATTCCTATGCAAAGTAGTGCCAATCACAGTATTTTTACTGTGAAGGGGTGGAGCCTAAAGGCACAACTATCCCGCCCCCACGCATGCTCTCTGCGGGCATCTCCCAATCATCTAGAGCAGGCATGTATGGTCTAGGGGTGAAATGGTAAAGAAGGGAAAAGGAAGACAGACACACAAAGCGGAGACAGAAAGGAGGGTGGGGGGTGATGAGACGGGGAGGGGAGCGAGAAAAAAGTTGCACATACAAAATTAGACAGACACACAATAGGGGACATTATTGCTATGGAACGAGGTTACTATTCACAATCGCAGTCCTCGGGGATAGTAAATCAAACAAAAATTGGAAAAACATGAAAAACACCCAAAAAACTTGTGTTCACCATTGTCCTGTCGACCTTATGTACCTGCCGACCTTATGCATGTCGACCGTATGAGGTTTACCTATGCATTGGAACCCTTCTGGTGATAGAAACTATGCGGCTAATTGTGCTGGCCCTGCTGGAGAGACTGGCAGAAGCTGCATAGAGGATGAGGCCCCTGCGCCAGAGACTTTTGTTTTTAGCATTACATTTGTGTGGGTTTTTTTTTTTTACTGTTATGAAATATTGTATTAAATGTTTTTATTTTTAAATTTTTTTTATTAGACATCAATTCAAAGTTATTGAGTGTACTGCACATGTGCGGATCTCCAACAAGATGGCGCCCACACCATGGGGGTCATTCCGAGTTGATCGCTCGCTAGCTGTTTTTAGCAGCCGTGCAAATGCATAGTCGCCGCCCACCAGGGAGTGTATTTTCGCTTTGCAAGTGTGCGAACGCCTGTGCAGCAGAGCGCCTGCAAAACACATTTTGTGCAGTTTCAGAGTAGCTCTGAACTTACTCAGCCCTTGCGATCACTTCAGTCTTTTTGGTGCCGGAATTGACGTCACACACTCGCCCTCCAAACGCCCGGACACACCTGCGTTTTCCCTACCACTCCCAGAAAATGGTCAGTTGACACCCATAAACGTTTTCTGTCAATCTCCTTGCGATTGGCTGTGCGTATGGATTCTTCGTTAAATCCATCGCTCAGCAACGATCCGCATTGTACCCGTACGACACGCGTGCGCAATGCGGTGCATACGCATGCGCAGTAGATACCTGATCGCAGCGAAAATCGGCAACGTGAAATCAACTCGGAATGACCCCCCATTTTCCCAGTGATTTCTGCAGCACCGCTGATGCGGGGCTCTAGAAAGGCGAGTATAATACATAGGGTATAGGGTGTGCAGTGTGGGCCCCCCCCCCGGAACATACTTGGCTATTGTCCCATAAGCTGTGGGAGACTCCTGGTTATTTGCGTAGCCCCCCACAACACCCGGAAGAAAATACTGCTCACCCCCTAGTGAAGCTGGACAGGATGGAGAGACGAGAATCATGTCGCCGTATGGAAGGGGAGGGGCTAAATACAACTCACATCTTTTTAGCCCCTACCCCTCCACGCGGACCCGCGAATGTCATCATTTTGCTGTGGTGGGGACCCAGCACCGCCTCCGATGTGGCTTCTCCCGGAGAAGAGACAAATAAAGTTGGCAAGCACAGTATGCCCCGAGCCCAGGGACCCCTGCGTATCCCGCACCCACTGCACCCATGGGGCTGGGCCCCTGCGTATCCCGCACCATGCACCCACTGCTGCTGGATCCCGGGACTCACCGGAGGGTCTGGGCTCGTTGAGTCACAGCAGAGAAAGCGCCAGTAAAATATGTGATATACAGAAAAGGAAGAGAACCAACAAACAGAGCCAACATAATCAACTATATTGTCAGGTTCAGCCAGAGCCCATTAACTTCCACACAAACCTCCACTGCTGAAGTCAGCAAGTTCAGGCAGCGGCGATAGCAGCCAGACTGCCCCATAATAACTCAAGCCTGCAAATATAACGACACAGGCCGGAGTATGTCAGGCCCGGATAAATATTACTGACTCTCTGCATTCCTCTGCAATTCTCAGTAAACTGCAGAGCGTTTAATATGAAGCAGAGACACACGATCCGTCCCTGTTGTCATCACTTTACCGAATTACATTCTCGATCTGGCAAGAAACAAGGATAAATGAGGGGTTTAAAGGCATTTTTTAGGGTTATGATTCAATTCAGACGGCCTTCAGAATGCAGGTCAGCATTAATCTCCGCCAGTTGTTCGGTAGCCTTGTTGTCAATTGTTGTCATCCAGCATTAGGACACCCCCCCCACCCCCACAAAATCACCAGGTTAAAAAAAAAAAAAAAAAACTAATTCTGCAATTTTGTTTTTATGTTTGCAATTACATATATATTTTTAATTATGTATTCATCATATTCTATATCAATTGCAAAGTACAAAAAAAAAGTTGAGAAAAAAAATTCATAAATGGTGGGGTAGGCCTGGCAGCGGAAGCAGCCATTTTTATATGCCTCATGCCTTACTGAGGTCACTGGTTCCCAAAGCATTTGATAGGCTGTGGATTGGCACAGCCCACAAAATGGCTGCCTTTACGGTGTGTAGTTCTGAAGTCTACTCAAGGTCTATGTACTAAGTTTTGGAAAGAGATAAATTAGACGGAGATAAAGTACCAACCAATCAGCTCCTAACTGCCATGTTGCAGGCTGTGTTTGAAAAATGACAGGAGCTGATTGGTTGGTACTTTTGGGGTCTATGTACTAAGTCGTGGAAAGAGATAAAGTGGTCGGAGATAAAGTACCAACCAATCAGCTACTTACTGTCATTTTTCAAACACAGCCTGTGACATGGCAGCTAGGCGCTGATTGTTACATCCATAAGTAAGGATTCAACCAATTGTGTACCTAGAAATGCATTTAACACTGCAGAGGATACCTCCCTATAAGAGCTGTCCTTTGGGTTACAAGAACTTCCGGATTTATGACCCAGGATTCCTTCTGTGTATGTGCAGTGTGACGACACAGCGCGGGAAACACCGGGTGGGATCGCATTCCGGCGCTTGGTACATATGGGGAATGTATTTTTGAGGTTAGCACATCCTGCCCTGCAGCTGATAGTGTGGGATTGTACATGCCCATATCCAGCACTGGCCACACCCACAAAGTGCTGGTCCTAGCTCCTCCCTTACTCAAAGGAGGCCTTTAAACATTTTCAGCCCCAGGCCCATCTGGTCTTTAATCCAGCCCTGCATAGAATGACTTGCATGTGCCCCATAAACAGTGCAGCCCTAGGCACTTGCCTATATGGCCCACATGAGAAATATCTCCTTATCTATGGGACCTAGTTACGCAGCATATCAGCGGAATTTCCTCCCATAAAGTGTGTATTCTGTGCGATATAACAGCATAGCATTGCTGGAATCTCAGCGACTTTGCTTTATGGATTTTTGTCCCCGCGGCGCAGCCCAAGTTGTACTTCTAGCCTCAGGGAGATCCTGCAGGGTTGCATGTGGCAGAGGACGGGTTAAGTGTGTTTATACGGTGTCAGCCGGAGCAGCGTCTCTGTAATGTAACCCAGGACATTCTCTTTACATCTAGACATCCAGATCTCAATCTGTCTTTCCTGGCAAACGTTTAACATGATAATATCAGCTGAATGCACTGACAGGAGTGTTTGGTTAGTCTGCACCGTGCACAGATCCTTGTCTGGCCGCTAGCTGCAGATTATCTCACAGACACCGCTGTCTAGAAAATAGAACAGGAAAAAAAAACAAAATGAGAAAAACATTTTTTGTAGTACGCATAATAAACAGAATATAGCTTCTAAGAATGAAAAGTGGAGGCGCTTCCCATAGTAGCCAATCAGATTCAAGCTTCCATTTCTCTATTGCATTCCAGAAAATGATAGACAGAATCTGGTAGGTTGCTATGTGTGTTTTAGAAGCTTTAATAAATCTACCCCCTGGAATTATTTTCTTCTCCAAGGTAAGTAGATTTCCATGAATGTTGGATACTCAGCATGGTATAGCTGCGGTTAGTACTGCTTACCAGGTGCGGTTGCAAAGTTAGGGCTGCAGCGCAGTCCAAAAGTAAAAGAGGGGCGCCACATCAACCACACCCCCCAAACAGCGGCCAGGAGCCAGCGGGGTTCAGCGATCAATCATCCTGCCCGCCAGGCTCCTGTGCCAGCTTCCATTGGCTAACTAGGTATCTAGGGCCCAGAGAATGGCGCAGCCCATTGTAACATCATGAGGTTGAGCAAATTCTCCTACAGTATCTGGCAATTATCGTCTGGCAGTGCGACGCCATCATCCCAGTCCTTCCGTCTACATATATTCTTCCTTCTAGTGTTATTGCACCCTCACCACTTTAGCCTGGTTTGTTATGTGATCGTGCCGCCCCATTTGGCTTTGCGCCCTGGGCGATGGCACCGGTCGTACGCCTCTTGTTACAGCCCTGTACTGAGAAGAACGCAATCTCTGGTCCATGTTCAGCGCTGGTGCCAGTTACTGGTGATACCGCCCGGCTTACCTCTGCGCCCCAGTCAGTCTCCTTAGTTGCGGCCTTTCAGTTCCAGGGGCAGATGTACTAAGCCTTAGCGAGAGATAAACTGGAGAGAGATAAAGTAGCAGCCAACCAGCTCCTAACAGTCACTCCCCCCCCCCCCAACACAGCCTGTAACATGACAGCTAGGAGCTGATTGGCTGGTACTTTATCTCTCTCCACTTTATCTCTGCAAAGTCCCACCCCCTCCAGTAATGTATATATAAAAAAGTTTAAGAAAATAGTTAAACATTCTAACGAAACTGATACACAAATGTACAATAGATAATGAGGGATATTTGTTAGAATTTTTATATTGTGTAGAAGATGTTTCTCTAGATTATTTCCATGGCGTGCCTGGGCCCCTATTGCGGCGGTATTTATTATATAGGCGGAAGGTGGGGCCAGAGTTTTTGTTGGCGGTAAATGTTTAATGCCGCCGGGTTTTCCCACATTGATAAACGGGCTCTTGTGAGAAGAACAAGTATAATGAGCCCCTCCTGGCGTACTGTATAACCCTACACACGTGTATATATGTACCGTATAGCACCGTCACACAGGTGCACCATCAGACAACTTTCACACATTAATAAATGGGCTCTTGTGAGAAGAACAAGTATAATGAGCCCCTCCTGGCATACTGGATAAGCCCTACACACGTGTATATATGTACCGTATAGCACCGTCACTCAGATGCGCCATCAGACAACTTTCACACATTGATAAATTGGCTCTTGTGAGAAGAACAAGTATAATGAGCCCCTCCTGATGTACTGTATAAGCCCTACACACGTGTATATATGTACCATATAGCACCGACAGTCAGGTGCACCATCAGACAACTTTCACACATTGATAAAGGGTCTCTTGTGAAAAGAACATGTATAATGAGCCCCTCCTGATGTACTGTATAATCCCTACACACGTATATATATATGTACCATATAGCACCGTCACTCAGATGCGCCATCAGACAACTTTCACACATTGATAAAGAGTCTCTTGTGAGAAGAACAAGTATAATGAGCCCCTCCTGACAAACTGGATAAGCCCTACACACGTGTATATATGTACCGTAGAGCACCATCACTCAGATGCGCCATCAGACAACTTCCACACATTGATAAATGGGCTCTTGTGAGAAGAACAAGTATAATGAGCCCCTCCTGATGTACTGTATAATCCCTACACACGTGTATATATGTACCGTAGAGCACCATCACTCAGATGCGCCATCAGACAACTTTCACACATTGATAAAGGGTCTCTTGTGAGAAAAACAAGTATAATGAGCCCCTCCTGATGTACTGTATAAGCCCTACACACGTGTATATATGTACCGTAGAGCACCATCACGCAGGTGCGCCATCAGACAACTTTCACACATTGATAAAGGGTCTCTTGTGAGAAAAATAAGTATAATGAGCCCCTCCTGATGTACTGTATAAGCCCTACACACGTGTATATATGTACCGTAGAGCACCATCACTCAGGTGCGCCATCAGACAACTTTCACACATTGATAAAGGGTCTCTTGTGAGAAGAACAAGTATAATGAGCCCCACCTGATGTACTGTATAAACCCTACACACGTGTATATATGTACCGTAGAGGACCATCACTCAGGTGCGCCATCAGACAACTTTCACACATTGATAAAGGGTCTCTTGTGAGAAAAACAAGTATAATGAGCCCCTCCTGATGTACTGTATAAGCCCTACACACGTGTATATATGTACCGTAGAGCACCATCACGCAGGTGCGCCATCAGACAACTTTCACACATTGATAAAGGGTCTCTTGTGAGAAAAACAAGTATAATGAGCCCCTCCTGATGTACTGTATAAGCCCTACACACATGTATATATGTACCGTAGAGGACCATCACTCAGGTGCGCCATCAGACAACTTTCACACATTGATAAAGAGTCTCTTGTGAGAAAAACAAGTATAATGAGCCCCTCCTGATGTACTGTATAAGCCCTACACACGTGTATATATGTACCATATAGCACTGACAGTCAGGTGCACCATCAGACAACGTTCACACATTGATAAAGGGTCTCTTGTGAAAAGAACATGTATAATGAGCCCTCCTGATGTACTGTATAATCCCTACACACGTATATATATATATGTACCATATAGCACCGTCACTCAGATGCGCCATCAGACAACTTTCACACATTAATAAATGGGCTCTTGTGAAAAGGACATGTTTAATGAGCTCCTCCTGACAAACTGGATAAGTCCTACACACGTGTATATATGTACCATATAGCACCATCACTCAGGTGCACCATCAGACAACTTTCACACATTGATAAAGAGTCTCTTGTGAGAAGAACAAGTATAATGAGCCCCTCCTGACAAACTGGATAAGCCCTACACACGTGTATATATGTACCGTAGAGCACTATCACTCAGGTGCGTCATCAGACAACTTCCACACATTGATAAATGGGCTCATGTGAAAAGAACAAGTATAATGAGCCCCTCCTGATGTACTGTATAAGCCCTACACACGTGTATATATGTACCGTAGAGCACCATCACTCAGGTGCGCCATCAGACAACTTTCACACATTGATAAAGGGTCTCTTGTGAGAAAAACAAGTATAATGAGCCCCTCCTGATGTACTGTATAAGCCCTACACACGTGTATATATGTACCGTATAGCACCGTCACTCAGGTGCGCCATCAGACAACTTTCACACATTGATAAAGGGTCTCTTGTAAGAAGAACAAGTATAATGAGCCCCTCCTCGCGTACTGGATAAGCCCTACACACGTGTATATATGTACCGTAGAGCACTGTCACTCAGATGCGCCATCAGACAACTTTCACACATTGATAAAGGGTCTCTTGTGAGAAGAACAAGTATAATGAGCCCCTCCTGATGTACTGTATAAGCCTTACACACGTATATATATATATGTACCATATAGCACCGTCACTCAGGTGCGCCATCAGACAACTTTCACACATTAATAAATGGGCTCTTGTGAAAAGAACATGTATAATGAGCCCCTCCTGATGTACTGTATAAGCCTTACACACGTATATATATATATATGTACCATATAGCACCGTCACTCAGATGCGCCATCAGACAACTTCCACACATTGATAAATGGGCTCTTGTGAGAAGAACAAGTATAATGAGCCCCTCCTGATGTACTGTATAATCCCTACACACGTGTATATATGTACCGTAGAGCACCATCACTCAGATGCGCCATCAGACAACTTTCACACATTGATAAAGGGTCTCTTGTGAGAAGAACAAGTATAATGAGCCCCTCCTGATGTACTGTATAAGCCCTACACACGTGTATATATGTACCGTAGAGCACCATCACTCAGGTGCGCCATCAGACAACTTTCACACATTGATAAAGGGTCTCTTGTGAGAAAAACAAGTATAATGAGCCCCTCCTGATGTACTGTATAAGCCCTACACACGTGTATATATGTACCGTAGAGCACCATCACGCAGGTGCGCCATCAGACAACTTTCACACATTGATAAAGGGTCTCTTGTGAGAAAAACAAGTATAATGAGCCCCTCCTGATGTACTGTATAAGCCCTACACACGTGTATATATGTACCGTAGAGCACCATCACTCAGGTGCGCCATCAGACAACTTTCACACATTGATAAAGGGTCTCTTGTGAGAAAAACAAGTATAATGAGCCCCTCCTGATGTACTGTATAAGCCCTACACACGTGTATATATGTACCATATAGCACCGTCACTCAGATGCGCCATCAGACAACTTCCACACATTGATAAATGGGCTCTTGTGAGAAGAACAAGTATAATGAGCCCCTCCTGATGTACTGTATAATCCCTACACACGTGTATATATGTACCATAGAGCACCATCACTCAGATGCGCCATCAGACAACTTTCACACATTGATAAAGGGTCTCTTGTGAGAAGAACAAGTATAATGAGCCCCTCCTGATGTACTGTATAAGCCCTACACACGTGTATATATGTACCGTAGAGCACCATCACTCAGGTGCGCCATCAGACAACTTTCACACATTGATAAAGGGTCTCTTGTGAGAAAAACAAGTATAATGAGCCCCTCCTGATGTACTGTATAAGCCTTACACACGTATATATATATGTACCATATAGCACCGTCACTCAGGTGCGCCATCAGACAACTTTCACACATTAATAAATGGGCTCTTGTGAAAATAACATGTATAATGAGCCCCTCCTGATGTACTGTATAAGCCTTACACACGTATATATATATATGTACCATATAGCACCGTCACTCAGGTGCGCCATCAGACAACTTTCACACATTAATAAATGGGCTCTTGTGAGAAGAACAAGTATAATGAGCCCCTCCTGATGTACTGTATAAGCCCTACACACGTGTATATATGTACCATATAGCACCGTCACTCAGGTGCGCCATCAGACAACTTTCACACATTGATAAAGGGTCCCTTGTGAAAAGAACAAGTATAATGAGCCCCTCCTGATGTACTGTATAAGCCCTACACACGTGTATATATGTACCATATAGCACCGTCACTCAGGTGCGCCATCAGACAACTTTCACACATTGATAAAGGGTCTCTTGTAAGAAGAACAAGTATAATGAGCCCCTCCTGATGTACTGTATAATCCCTACACACGTGTATATATGTACCGTAGAGCACCATCACTCAGGTGCGCCATCAGACAACTTTCACACATTGATAAAGGGTCTCTTGTGAAAAGAACATGTATAATAAGCCCCTCCTGATGTACTGGATAAGCCCTACACACGTGTATATATGTACCCTCGAGCACTGTCACTCAGATGCGCCATCAGACAACTTTCACACATTGATAAAGGGTCTCTTGTGAGAAGAACAAGTATAATGAGCCCCTCCTGATGTACTGTATAAGCCCTACACACGTGTATATATGTACCGTCGAGCACTGTCACTCAGATGCGCCATCAGACAACTTTCACACATTGATAAAGGGTCTCTTGTGAGAAGAACAAGTATAATGAGCCCCTCCTGATGTACTGTATAAGCCCTACACACATGTATATATGTACCGTAGAGCACCATCACTCAGGTGCGCCATCAGACAACTTCCACACATTGATAAATGGGCTCTTGTGAAAAGAACAAGTATAATGAGCCCCTCCTGATGTACTGTATAATCCCTACACACGTGTATATATGTACCGTAAAGCACTGTAACTCAGATGCACCATCAGACAACTTTCACACATTGACAAAGGGTCTCTTGTGAGAAGAACAAGTATAATGAGCCCCTCCTGACAAACTGGATAAGCCCTACACACGTGTATATATGTACCGTAGAGCACTGTCACTCAGATGCGCCATCAGACAACTTTCACACATTGATAAAGGGTCTCTTGTGAGAAGAACAAGTATAATGAGCCCCTCCTGATGTACTGTATAATCCCTACACACGTGTATATATGTACCGTAGAGCACCGTCACTCAGGTGCGCCATCAGACAACTTTCACACATTAATAAATGGGCTCTTGTGAGAAGAACAAGTATAATGAGCCCCTCCTGATGTACTGTATAAGCCCTACACACGTGTATATATGTACCGTAGAGCACCATCACTCAGGTGCGCCATCAGACAACTTTCACACATTGATAAAGGGTCTCTTGTGAAAAGAACATGTATAATGAGCCCCTCCTGATGTACTGGATAAGCCCTACACACGTGTATATATGTACCGTCGAGCACTGTCACTCAGATGCGCCATCAGACAACTTTCACACATTGATAAAGGGTCTCTTGTGAGAAGAACAAGTATAATGAGCCCCTCCTGATGTACTGTATAAGCCCTTCACACGTGTATATATGTACCGTAGAGCACCATCACTCAGGTGCGCCATCAGACAACTTCCACACATTGATAAATGGGCTCTTGTGAAAAGAACAAGTATAATGAGCCCCTCCTGACAAACTGGATAAGCCCTACACACGTGTATATATGTACTGTAGAGCACTGTCACTCAGATGCGCCATCAGACAACTTTCACACATTGACAAAGGGTCTCTTGTGAGAAGAACAAGTATAATGAGCCCCTCCTGACAAACTGGATAAGCCCTACACACGTGTATATATGTACCGTAGAGCACTGTCACTCAGATGCGCCATCAGACAACTTTCACACATTGATAAAGGGTCTCTTGTGAGAAGAACAAGTATAATGAGCCCCTCCTGATGTACTGTATAAGCCCTACACACGTGTATATATGTACCGTATAGCACCGTCACTCAGATGCGCCATCAGACAACTTTCACACATTGATAAAGGATCTCTCTTGTAAGAAGAACTAGTATAATGAGCTCCTCCTGACAAACTGGATAAGCCCTACGGTATCCGTTCACATGGTCGACCATGTTATGGTCGACAGTCATTAGGTCGACATTGACATGGTCGACATGGACACATGGTGGACACATGAAAGGTCGACATATGAAAAGGTCGACATGAGTTTTTTAACTTTTTTTTCTTTTGGGGAACTTTTCCATACTTTACGATCCACGTGGACTACGATTGGAACGGTAAAGTGTGCCGAGCGAAGCGGTAGCGGAGCGAAGGCACCATGCCCGAAGCATGGCGAGCGAAGCGAGGGGACGCGGTGCACTAATTGGGGTTCCCAGTCACTTTACGCAAAAAACGACACCAAAAAAAGTTAAAAGAATCATGACGACCTTTTCATGTGTCGACCTTTCATGTGTCTACCATTTTCATGTGTCCATGTCAATGTCGACCAATAGTGGTCGACCTAATGACTGTCGACCATAACATGGTCGACCATTCATACCGGAACCAAGCCCTACACACATGTATCTATGTACTGTAGAGCACTGTCACTCAGATGCGCCATCAGACAACTTTCACACATTGATAAAGGGTCTCTTGTGAAAAGAACATGTATAATGAGCTCCTGCTGACAAACTGGATAAGCCCTACACACGTGTATATATGTACCGTAGAGCACTGTCACTCAGATGCGCCATCAGACAACTTTCACACATTGATAAAGGGTCTCTTGTGAGAAGAACAAGTATAATGAGCCCCTCCTGATGTACTGTATAAGCCCTACACACGTGTATATATATGTACCATATAGCACCGTCACTCAGGTGCGCCATCAGACAACTTTCACACATTGATAAATAGGCTCTTGTGAAAAGAACATGTATAATGAGCCCCTCCTGGCGTACTGTATAAGCCCTACACACGTGTATACATGTACCGTACAGCACCGTCACTCAGGTGCGCCATCAGTCCACTTTCACACCCAATATGTTTCCAGTCTCTCAGCCGCTCGGCAGGACTTCTGCTTTGATATCGTCTCCCAGCGAGCGGCCTTAGTGAAATGTATATGTTTTCATGTGGCTAGACGACAAGGAGGGGGCTCAGTGCTGCCTTCAGCTGGCCTTGAGATAGAGATGAAATGCTGGGTAATAATTCTGCACAGACACTTCATTATCTCACCCTGTGGGGAGGAAAATATCCGCATATTTTCCTAGGAGGCCCCGATCAGTCCTCGTTTTCCTCTCTGGAAGAGACGCTTTGCAGAGAGTAATAATAGCGCTTTGCCTCCTGTGTATTTTCCTTGTATGTTTGTGAACCAGGGTCACGCCAAGGTGAGGGGCAAGGTCAGTGCCAGGTCCTCAGAAAAAGACAAGTGCAAAAAAAAAAATAAAAAAAAATAAAAATTTTTTTTTAATAAAAATACATTTGAACCAAAGGACCTTTGTATGAAGTTTTTTTTTGTATTGAGTAGTAAATAACCTCAATGCAAAAATGTTTTCTATCCAGCAGCCGATTTTCCATATGTGACCAGATGGTATGGCACTATCCCCCCCCCCTCCCCCCCCCCCCTTCCTCCCGGTTTCCACACCCTGATGATTTTAATCTATCGGTTTATACACGTTTTGCTAATCACATTAGGAACATAAATAATTAAGAGGCAGCGATTTTATCAGCTTTGTATTAATGTATTAAGAAGATCCCTTAAAGAGATATATTTACTAAATTAATACATCCTATAAGAATTAATAACTTATATGGTTATGGTCTGAAGAGAGATAAACAACCCCCCATCTTATGGTCCTGATACAGAGATGTATGCTAAACATACAGCGTACGTGTGTAAGTACTAAGACACTTCCTGCGATCGTATGCTGCGTCTGAAGACACATCGCATCTCTTGCATGAACATCGGTCATCTGAGTATGCCCCACAGCGACACCGGTGCTAGATTGCTCTGCATGCAGGCACAATCTAGCAGGTCGCTCATTTCACCGCTGGGTGAAACGAGCGTCCCCGTCCGCCCCCCCCCCCCCTCGCTCAGCACACATCACGCTGCGCTGAGGGGTCACTGATAGATCACTCAGCACACATCTCTCCTTGTGTGTACGGGGCTTAAGCACTAAAGACTGCTAATAAGAATAATTATAATAAACTCTGCAATATAACTAAAAGTAAAATGAAGGTGCTTTGCATATTTTTGGACAAAAATATGGGCCACCCACCAACTGAAACTAGGTGACCTCATATGGTGGGTCTCTAACATTCCTACACTCCAAGTCCAGAGCTTGGGACCCCCCAGGCCAGCACAAGCCAAGGCATCACACTAAGGAGAGGTTTAAGTGTTAAAGGGTGTTACATTAATAAGAAGCAGCAGCTGTATATATGCATACCTCCCAACTGTCTCGATTTTCGCAAGACAGTCCCGTTTTCTGGGGACTGTCCCACCCGCGGGCCGCAGTGTCCCGCGGTGGGGGTGGGGTGGGGTGTTCAGTTGGGAGGCTCTGTCTCTCGCTGCCCTGCTTAGTTACAGAGGGAGAAGGGGGCATGCCAGCAGCTCACAGAGCGCTTGGCATGCCCCCTTCAGTGACGGACAAGGGAGGCGTGACCTAAATCGAGGCATCACGTGAAGCCCCACCCCCTTTCAGAGGCCACACCCTTTTTTTGGGAGCGCACGTGAGTCCCTCTTTCACATTAAAGAAAGTTGGGAGGTATGTATATGTTAGAGTGCAGAGTTTATTATAATTCTGATTAGCAGTGTTTAGTACTTAGAGTGTGCGCCTGCATTTTCCCTGTTTTATATGGAACTACAAGTCTCAGCTTGGAAGCAACTTGCATTATGTTTAGAATTAGATGTTTGTTTGTTTTTTTGGGGGGGGGGGTTATTTATCACTAACTGCAATTTTAACTATATTTTGTGATGTGTTAGGTCCAAACCGTGATGAAGTTAGTTTACGAGATATTAAGGAAGAAGTGGTTTTAATAACAACTCTTTGTCCCTAGTGGATATGAGTGTCTCACAAATACACTCGTACCTCTGTTTTATGACTCCGGTCTCTGCTTGAGTGTTGGAGAATCACCGCCTGTAATGTTAGTGAGCAACGGTTCTCAATCTGGGGTATGAACGGGTGTAGTATGGTATGCCGGTGGCCGGGCTCCCGACTGCTGGCATACCGACAGCTGGGCGAGCGCAAATGAGCCCCTTGGCCGGGGTCGGGATTCCAGCACCGGTATACTGTGCGCTGCGATCCCAACAGCCGGCAAACTGAATACCACCCGATGAACAGCCCCAGAAATACTCGCTATGATGTTATTTGGTAGGCAAAAAATGGTGGCCAGCGGGGACATCCAGGTGATAAGTGGACACAATGGGAAAGCAGTGTCCTAGTGATCTGTACCCCCGTGTATCACTGTAGGACCCAGATAATGGGCACCAAAACACATGGTGTATCCCGCATAAAAGAGATTCCAAATTTCTAACACAGAGCCAACAAATGTCAGAAGTGCCCCCCACCCTAACGTGCCAATGACTGCTGCATCTATTCTGTGGCTCTGGGGAGGGGGAAGGGGGGGGGGGGGGATGTTATCACTTAAATGGAGCATGCAGGCTCCACTGTTAAACATAAGTATTGATGTCTGTACTACACTACCTCACCCATCACAGAGCATCGCAGTGACCGCCATACTGTACCAGAGAGCATCGCAGTGACGTAGAATCCGCCATATTATACAGAAAGCATCGCAGTGACCGCCATACTTTACCAGTGAGCATCGCAGTGACGTAGAATCCGCCATATTATACAGAAAGTATCGCAGTGACCGCCATACTATACAGAGAGCATCGCAGTGATGTAGAATCCGCCATATTATACAGAGAGCATCGCAGTGACCGCCATACTATACAGAGAGCATCACGGGCACTGGCATATAATGCAGTGGGCATCAGTGACCATATTGCTGGGCTCCTGGGAAGGTGATAGAGATGGTGAAAGAACTGCCAGATATTGCACATGGTATTGCGCCAGCGGGCAGCTTTTAATTAACCTCTGTGGCCGACGCTTTCACTTTGAAATAAAATACTCAATCTCACCTTGGATCATGGCTCCCCCCACTTCCCCGTCATCCAGGACATTGTATCCCCCCCACCCACCCCTCCCCTCCCCCTCTGTCATCCAGAACATGTATCCACCACCCCCCATAGTAGACTATGGGCTACATTACCACCTTTTCTTTCAGCTCTTGTGCAGTCCGCCAGCTAAACATGTGCATTAAGCCGCCACGTTCCGGAAAGAATTTAATGGAGGCCGTGTCTCGACAAAAGTTACTTGGTAATATTATAATTTGTTATTGCCACATGTTTAGCATTTGTTATTACTGCAATAAAAAACAACAAATAAACAAACATAAAATGGGACAAATGCAAATATTGGTAAATACGTCCCTAAGAAAGAATATTTGGACTACAGAGCTTTACATTTTTCTTAAATTGTAACAGGTTACTATATAATAGTAATTAGTTTATCATTTGTAGAATTAACATATTGTTTCTAGCATATTTATTGCTGATATATAAACATGCTAAAACATTTTATCTCATAGCAATTATACGCTTTGCAGATGTTAAGGGTACAAATAGCACAGATGAATAATAAGCTATAGAAGACTTATCAATGTTTCTTATGCAGGCAGATCCAGACATCATGAAAGAACGCAGCTAGTGGAAGTCTGTTTGCTGTGGAAATAATTTCATAAGTCGCTTCACTCCACATCTGTCTTCCAACCGCACGTTGCCATATCAGTAGAAAAGTCTATCACACTTTACCTCACTGGCTCCTTGAGCTGAATTTAGTCAATACTCCACTGCTAATGTCTGCAGTAACAGTGTAAGGCACTGACCTACGCCCTAATACTGATGTGTAGACATACAGGGTAAAAGTTACCTATTGCAGTAACGGATCAGCATATCAAAGTAACTGCCACAAAGATAATCTGGTCAGAGAGCTCGGCAGCGCTTGGGGAATATTACACAGGTATGAGCGAGACATTTTAGTAAATCATGGTCAATATAAGGGCATCATACAGGCAGAGACTAAGATTGTTACTATTACTCAAATGTGTCCCCCAAATTGCTCCAAATGGAGGAAAATGGTCCATTCGGCATCCAGCATAATTATTTATTATTATTATTACATTTTATTTATAAGGCGCCACATGTGTTTCGCAGCGCCGTACAAAGGACAGTACAGGGGACAAAACATTGCATTACAGTAAATAAATAACAGAAATAGAGTACAGGTAACAGAGCACCACACATTCTCAAGACATAGTACAGCTAAGATGTAAGTATCGAGGGAGTGATCATCGTACTACTAGAAGCTGGTGGCCATAGATGGAGATGAGCCTTTACTAGCAGGATAAAAATGGTCATTGAGTAGGGGAGAGCTGTGAGTGAAATGTGTTGAGACGAGGGCTTAGATAACAAGAGGAAAGAGGGCCCTGCTCTGAAGAGCTAACAATCTATTGGGGAGGGGCGACAGACAGATGACAAGAGGTGCAGGCAAGCGGGAGGTAGCCTGATGGCAGTATGCAAGCAAAGCTGAGATGTTCACGGCATGAGGCAGGGGGTGGAGGCGCGGCTTCAGCTCTGGGTTATGCATTAGAAGGGTACGCTTTGATGAATAGGTGGGTTTTTAGAGCCCGTTTGAAGCTTTGCAAGGTTGGGGAGAGTCTAATGGAGCGGGGGAGTGCGTTCCACTGAAGGGGTGCAGCACGTGCAAAATCCTGAACTCGTGCATGGGAAGCAGTGACCAGGGCGGTGGAGAGGCGACGGTCATTAGTCGACCGTAGGGGGCGGGAGGGAGTATGAAGGGAAAGCATAATGACCAGGACTACAATTGCTGCACATATTGATCAATAGAAGCCACAGACAGTGACAGCACCATGCCACTTGGGATACGATCTTTAAAGGACCTTTTTCCATGTCGACCTATTTCAGGTGTTGACCTAATCACTGTCAACCAATAGTGGTCGACCTAATGACTGTTGACCTAGTTACTGCCGACCCTATGATCCACACTCATGCCACTTAGTGGTCAAAGTACCACAGAACATTGAAAACTCTTGTTTGCCTTTACCCAGTCATATGTTGTCCCCAGGGCACCCTTGAGACATTGGGGGTATGGCGTGAGGTCACGTGATCTGACAATACAGGTCAGCTGTGTATCCTATTGTAGTAATACAGGTTCCAGCATGCAGGTTTGGGCTCAGGTCATGCTGGGACTTAGTTTTTAAGAGCTACAGATTGTCCTCCCTGTCATCTAGAGCCTGAAGCGGGTTCCTTTTTTAGAACATCTATACCCTGTCACTCAGCCCCTCTGCCCGTTTG
This sequence comes from Pseudophryne corroboree, assembly GCF_028390025.1. NCBI lineage: Eukaryota > Metazoa > Chordata > Amphibia > Anura > Myobatrachidae > Pseudophryne > Pseudophryne corroboree. The sequence continues at coordinate 45,837,826 of NC_086444.1, read as the reverse complement.
ATAGGTGGCAGCGAGTCCGGCACGGCTGTGACAGGAATGTACGATGGACCTTACTGGAAAGATAAGAGGAAATTGCATCTTTAATAATTTACTTGCTCGCTTTGCAGGAGCCTGGCTCTAGGTGCTGGTGCCTGTAGAAGAAAAAATAATTATAATAAAAATCCCCACCATCTGTTCCTGGAAATAGGGCTGGCTCCAGCGTCCAGCCCGAGACCACAGGGGGCTCCATTGGCTCTTTAGAAAAGGGACAGTGCATTGTGAATGGTGTCTAGACAGAGGTGAAAGGTTAAAACAGAGTAATCCATTGTACATGTTAAACTGATATCCTAAGCAGAAGAATAGGAAAAGATCAATACTATTTGTACTCAGTGTGTGGAAATCAGTTTTACCTTCTCGTCCGAGGCTTACAGCTCTCAGTATGGAAGAACGTTAGGGGCAGGGGGCACGAGCAGTAGGGACGGGGTTAATGCAGGGTACTACGGGGCAGGCCTGCCATGTATTTCTACCTGGGCCTATTATTAGAGTAAATTGATTACACTCAGTATCTCCACTTTACCAAACGGCTGGACAGTGGCAATAATTAGAATAAGGAGAATGAAAGACAGACAGTGACTGGCAGCAGTTTCCCAGCGGCAGGAGGGACGGTGGGGCACATGGGGACAGAAAGCATCCATGGGCCGACTGGAAGAAATTTTGCATCAATTTATTCAGCAGATTTTACTATTTGTGTCTTATTAAACATTGATCTCAATTTTATCTGTAGTTTGTACAGTACCACTCTATATCGGTGATCTGTGGCAGTCGTTCTCAACTCCAGGGGTGTATTTACTAAAAGAGCAGATTTACAAATGTGGAGCGGTTGCTCTTAGTATTATCATTTATCTAATTGGTTGCTATGGCATAACGCCCAGGTTACGTTCACTGCAACCCGGGACTTTCGCTCAGCTCGGCGGGGGCGTGGCCTAAGGTGGGAAGAGGTGGCCTCATGGATGTCTGTGATGTAATGCACCCCCAACCTTCCCCTTGCCCCGCGGGACACTGCGGCCGTCGGTGGGACAGTCCCGCTGAAATAGGAACAGCTATGCTACGGGCAACACCACCACTTTTGCAAACTCGCACTTTAGTACATATACCCCCCCCCCCCCCCCCCCGTCCTCAAGTACCACCAACAGGTCGTGTTTTGTGGATGTAGTTGACCATGTCCAGGTGCGTATTAATAGAGGACCATATGTAGTGTCTGCCCTGGCCCCCTCATCCCTAGCCGGCAGGACAGCAGATCCTAACACTGTGCGCGAGTCTAGGATGAATGTCTCCAGTATAATGGCGACTTGGCCATTTTCCTGGTGATTTTCAAACATGCGCAAAACACCGGGAAAATGGCCACCGGAGATAAGGAACTCCCCAGGGGGTAAGTATTGAAGAAATGTGTGCAGATGTGCGGTGTGGCCCCCCCCCCCCCCCCTGGACCCTGGGGCCCATTTGCTCCACAAACCCTGCACCCATTATACATACACCATTGCCCAGGTGAGTTAATCTTCAACCAAAACATAAAATGAGCCTTTCAGGGAATATTTTAATACTCCATTTAGACGTCAGTCAGAAGATTCCATAAAAACGTACGTGAGGACAAATGCAGAAAAAGGATCTAGGCTCATTTTAATTGAACGTATGTGAGAATCTACAATCCACATTTGTGTTCCGGTGGTGGGGCACGGTTGGGATCAAACGAATAATAAGTCATTTATCTTTGGTTCAGGATTCCTTTTGTGAAAACGTTTCCTTTTTTCATTCACTTGGTCGAAATTACATATTTGTATTTTGAGTTTTATCACCTGATTTTAGAGGCCCTCTGAAGAGATCATCATCCCCCAGAGCGCAATTATATAATATTTAAAAAAATCCTCATTTTGGTGATTGGCTCCGCCCATCTGTTTTTCTCTGGCAGTTGCAGTGTTCTGTGCGCGGAAGCACACCCGTCAGTTTTGTGAATTTGTTTCTGCAAATTTCACCACATCCCCTCTAAAGCCACACTCTACATGATTCTATTAATACATCTAAAAATGGACATGAGTGGCGCAGTTGTTGAAACGCGTTTCGTCCTACTCCAACCAACGTTCTACACGCATAGAGCACAACCAGCACTGTTCACTATAAGTAGCCTCTATTAACCTGCTTCCTATCATGGGGTGTCTCGTCAGTGTAGGAAGCCCTGCAGTTTTATCTATTCAGCTTCCAGGCCCAGCGAGAGGGGGGGTCAAAGCAGACAACTGTAGCGGGCCCCGATGTTTTGAGGGGCCCCAACGTTCTGGGCAATAATCATAGCTGCTGCAGTGTGGTGGCTGCCACGGCTAGCATGGATGGATTAGAATTTAAATTGATCGCGTCGGCCGCTGTAGCAATTGTCAACTCTGACCCACCGACCTAGCCCTCCCTATGGTAACCCCACTGGCTGCCTACGAGACACCTGTCCTGGGGGAATGATGTCACGTGCCCACATGACGTACGACGCTGCACCCTCCTCCCTGCCCTTCCCTGTTCTGTGAGCAGTGGCGACGGTCTGGTTATCCCCTTAAGAGGAGCCGGACCAGGCCCGAGTGCAGGAGAAACAGGCACAGGCAGGCAGTGTGGGAAACGTAGGGGGGAAGGCGCGGAGATATCATTGTACCGGGCCCCAAGAGTTCTGTTGCCGGTTTTCACTATCTAGCAGTTGTTTGAAAAGGACAATATAGGAAAAGCTGGACCGATTGCAGCCCTCCGATATCAGACCTATAGGTAGTCACAAGATGGCTGCCGCTGGTGTTTGGTGGCTGTGCATTTAGCATGAGGGAAACAGAATCTACTGCAAACTGAGGATTTGGAACCGGAGACCATACAACACCACAGAGACAGAAGCTACACTGAAACAGACCGTCTCTCAAGATAAACAGATTTATACTAATTTTACAGGATTAAATAATTAAAGTGCACTTTTAGTACCTTGTCTGATGTGTTCAGAATTTAAGCTTGGAGACGCCATGCTTTCTTCTGAGGGAACGCGCAGGCTATAGAATATCAATATGTATTAAATAAGAAAGGAAGAGATATAAGGCAGGAAGATCAGGTAATCATTGGAGAGAGTGCAGAAGTTAAAATAAAGATATTGTGTCTCAGAGGTCTGGTGCCTGTCCGTGTAACCTAATGCTACCAGACAAGAGCCGTCAGGTATATGTGCGCTTGCAGTCAATACCACAGTGCCTTCCAACAGAGTGGTCTAAAGCAATAGTTGGGATATTCAAACTTGAATATACTATGCTTTATTCTATACAATTATTATTTTACAATTTCATAATTCATAACTATTTTGCAATATGCCGTCTTTCACATGCAATTCCAGGACGGCTGGCAAATATGCAGTAGGGTCACTTTAGTAGATAAATCGCCCTTAGTAAATACAGTGGTTTTGAATCTACAGCAGGTCTCATCGGTTTCCAAATACCTGAAAAAGGCTGCTTAGTAAATCTTGCTCAAAGTCAGACTGAACGCTAGTTGCTAGGCATTGCTGATCCTGGCAACGAGATACCATAGAATTTCGACAATGCTGGTTGCTATGTGTTGCTGATCTTGGCAGTGAGATAACATAGAATCAGACTGAATGCTGGTTTCTATGTGTTGCTGATCCTGGCAGCGAGATACCATAGAATCAGACTGAATGCTGGTTGCTATGTGTTGCCGATCCTGGCAACATGATACCATAGAGTCAGACTAAAGGCTGGTTTTTATGTGTTGCTAACCCTAGGAACCAGATACCATAGAGACAGACTGAATGCTGGTTATATGTTGCTGTCCCTGGCAACTGGATACCATAGATAAACTGAATACTGGTTGCTATGTGTTGCTGACCACGACAACCAGATACCATAGAGTAAGACTGAATACTGGTTGTTATGTGTTGCTTACACTTGTAGCCAGATACCATAGAGTCACGCTGAATGCTGGTTATGTGTTGCTGACCCTAGGAACCAGATACCATAGAGTCACATGGACTGCTGGTTGCTGTGTGTTACTGCCATGACAACCAGATACCAAAGAGTCACACTGAATGCTGGTTATGTGTTGCTGACACTTGTAACCAGATACCATAGAGTCACACTGAATGCTGGTTATGTGTTGCTGACCCTTGGAATAAGATACCATAGAGTCAGACAGAATACTGGTTATGTGTTGCTGACACTTGTAACCAGATACCATAGAGTCACACTGAATGCTGGTTATGTGTTGCTGACCCTTGGAATAAGATACCATAGAGTCAGACAGAATGCTGGTTATGCGTTGCTGACGCTAGGAACCAGATACTATAGAGTCACATGGAATGCTGGTTGCTGTGTGTTACTGCCATGACAATCAGATACCATAGAGTCACGCTGAATGCTGGTTATGTGTTGCTGACCCTAGGAACCAGATACCATAGAGTCACATGGACTGCTGGTTGCTGTGTGTTACTGCCATGACAACCAGATACCAAAGAGTCACACTGAATGCTGGTTATGTGTTGCTGACCCTAGGAACCAGATACAATAGAGTCACGCTGAATGCTGGTTATGTGTTGCTGATGCTAGGAACCAGATACCATAGAGTCACATGGAATGCTGGTTGCTGTGTGTTACTGCCATGACAACCAGATACCATAGTGTCACACTGAATGCTGGTTATGTGTTGCTGACACTTGTAACCAGATACCATAGAGTCAAACTGAATGCTGGTTATGTGTTGCTGACCCTTGGAATAAGATACCATAGAGTCAGACAGAATGCTGGTTATGTGTTGCTGACGCTAGGAACCAGATACCATAGAGTCACACTGAATGCTGGCTGTTATGCGTTGCTGACCCTTGGAATAAGATACCATAGAGTCAGACAGAATGCTGGTTATGTGTTGCTGACACTAGGAACCAGATACCATAGAGTCACACTGAATGCTGGCTGTTATGCGTTGCTGACCCTTGGAATAAGATACCATAGAGTCAGACAGAATGCTGGTTATGTGTTGCTGACACTAGGAACCAGATACCATAGAGTCACACTGAATGCTGGCTGTTATGCGTTGCTGACCCTTGGAATAAGATACCATAGAGTCAGACAGAATGCTGGTTATGTGTTGCTGACACTAGGAACCAGATACCATAGAGTCACACTGAATGCTGGCTGTTATGCATTGCTGACCCTTGGAATAAGATACCATAGAGTCAGACAGAATGCTGGTTATGTGTTGCTGACACTAGGAACCAGATACCATAGAGTCACACTGAATGCTGGCTGTTATGCGTTGCTGACGCTAGGAACCAGATACTATAGAGTCGCATGGAATGCTGGTTGCTGTGTGTTACTGCCATGACAATCAGATACCATAGAGTCACGCTGAATGCTGGTTATGTGTTGCTAACCCTAGGAACCAGATACCATAGAGTCACACTGAATGCTGGCTGTTATGTGTTGCTGACGCTAGGAACCAGATACCAGATTAAATGCTGGTTGCTATGTGTTGCTGACCCTGATAACTAGATATGATAGAGTCACAGAGTGTTGGCCGGTAAGTATTGATGACCTTAGCAGTCATATACCATAGAGCCAGACTAAAGGCTGGTTACTATTGACCACAGCACGCAGCAGCTGTAACTAATAACTTGCAATATCAGGATTTTGGTACTTACCGATAAATCCCTTTCTCCGATTCCACAGGGGCCACTGGAGTGTAGTTACAATGGGGAGATAGTAGGTGGTATTGGTAGCTGGCACTTTAAAAATTCTCACACTGTGGCTAGCTCCTCCCCTACTATCTCCCCTCCAAGCCAGTCTACGTTAAACTGTGCCCGAGGAGAGCTGTAATAAACAAACCGTAAGGTAGAGGAGGTTAACGACGCCCTGTAAACCAGGCGAACACAAACTAAACCTGGAACAGAACCTGACAAAAAACCAGGCTAGCCTGAACCCAACAAGCAGTCATATGGTGATCTGCAATCGTTAATCAAACAAAAATCAGGAGAAACAGCGCTGGGCGGGCGTCCAGTGGCCCCTGTGGAATCGGAGAAAGGGATTTATCGGTAAGTACCAAAATCCTGATTTCTCCTTCATCCACTAGGGGCCACTGGAGTGTAGTTACAATGGGGACGTCCCAGAGCTCCCAAAAAACGGGTGGGAAAGCGCTGAGAGTCCTGTAAAAACTGCTCGGCCAAACAGTGATGCAGAGGCCGTAAAAGTGTCAAACTTGTAGAATTTGACAAAACGAATGTCGGTTTGACCAAGTAGCCGCCCGACAAAATATTCATGGAGACCCCGCGGGCGGCTGCCCACGAAGGTCTTACAATGCGCGTAAAGCGCGCTGAATTGGAAAACGGAGGTTCCCTAGTAACCGCCAAGAAGACTGTCTGATGATCAGATGTATCCAACTGTCCAGCATATGCTGGGGCCCCGGCTATTTAGTACGGGAGCATCGTCCAGAGCAAAGAAGAAAAAACACTTCATCGAATAGCCTGAGACCTCTGTAGAGAGAGTTGACGAGCCCTGACAACATTCAGAGAGGATTGAAAACCACTAGTGTCAGATTTATATGAAAAATGGACCTCCCCTCTGGAAGAAACGACCGCTGAGGCCGAAGCCGAGCCCGGGGAGTTGCCAATAGAGTACTCCCTGAACAAGAGGCCGAACTTACGGCCGCTAGGCTAATCTCATTTGGAAGAAAAGCGAAAAAGGCAGAGACCTAAAATTCCGGTCAGTGTGGTTTGAAGCGCAGCGGAGCAAAAAACCTCCCAGAGAAACCAAAGATGAATGGTAACTGGAAGAAGGGGGAAAAACCCCCTTTTATCTTCATTATGTTCCATAAAGTTTTCCCAAAGTGGCAAAAGCGAGAAGAGGTAATAGACTTCTGAAATCGGAGCCCAGTAGGCCTAACCGAACTAGGGAACTCCTCCCTTCTGAGGTCTCGTGAACAGTCACACGGGTAACCGAAACCAGTGTAAAATTGAACAAGGAGAAAAAAAAAAAGGAGCCTGTTGAAGTAGACAGTCCCGTCGAGGTAGGAGCCAAGGCTCCTCTACTGACAACAGGCGTATCTGTATCTTCAAGTCATGCGTGGCCCAACCAGCGCCACCGAGAGGACTAGCACGCATAATCCCCTCCTGTGTTACTGAACATGAAGTAGAAATAGAAAAGGAGGCAGGATAGAATAACCAGAAAACTCCCCGGAGCCCTGAGGGCCTCCACGGCTACTGCCGTCCGAGAGTAATAAAGGGTTAAAGAGTCAGTCAGAACGCCCTGAGGTCGATCCGAAATCTCCGCCCACAGCGGACCAGCTGACAAAACTCCGGGGCATGTTCCCTCACCCAGGAGTCTGACCTGGTGGCTTGATCTGGAAACAAGATTGTTGTCCCCCGTTCCGAGAGGAATGGAGGCGACCACTCATTACGTCGCAACTTGACTGAAGAAATAGAGTCTCTGGTGCCGAGGAATGAAAAAACCTCTGACGGACCGTGTTGAGAAACGTCTATGCGGAGCATAAATTGGATCTGTGTCGAATCAGAAGCTCGTGGATCCTCCGGATATTCAGAAGCCACCTAATGTACAGAGTGGGATAGTAGCAGTAAATTGTCCCATTAGGGAACCAACGTCACCCACTGCCCTTGAAAAAGAGTTATTCTGTTATCTTCCTAAACTCTGTGGGAGCGGAAGAGAGAAGAGTAAAGGACTTACAGTGAAAATGAGAATCCTGTTAAGGGGGAATCTGAGAAAAGCCTGTCCAACGGAAATCAGTAAACAGGCATCTCTGAAGACAAGGGACACGTAAAACTCCCTTTCTTGTTTAAACTAGCAATCACAGACTAAAAGGATTGTAAGGCCAGAATAGGCCTGTCCGAGCCACTTGGCTTCGGAACGTGAAAAGAAAACAAAGGCCTGAGAACTGTCCTAATTCAAATGATATGTGTAAAACAGGGATCAACACCCTTTGCGGTTAGAAACCTATGGAGCGCAGCCTGCAGTATGACTCTCTTGTCATCGTAAATCAGCCGACCCATGCCGAGGGACTCCTGAGACGGTTGTAACCGCCCAAGCCTTCTCCCATCGACCTGCGCCTACCCTGGGACCCTGCAGGTGTAATGGGTGTATAGGATGACATAAAATCAGACTGGACTGAGGATGTTGAACCTCTGCTTCAGCCTTTTTACCCTGAGAACCCCTGGCGACGAAGATATCACCCGTGTGGAGTCAAAAACCTGAAAGGGCACGAAACAATCTAAAGGGAAGACCAGTAAAGGTCTGTCTTGGAGCTGGGGCAGTAGTAGGAGAAATCAAAGTGGACCTACCTCCATTGGTTCAAGAAATCCTGCAGAAAGTTCCTTCCCCAGAACCATCTGCCCCGTAGGATTTCATGTTTACTTGTCACTGTCGCAGCCCCAGAGGTCGTCGGGTTAAGACAGCCCAAGCGAAGATGCAGGGTCCGAGTCTGTAGACATGGAGACCTCCAAGGAACATAAAGCAGAATCGTGATTCTGACCTGTATCAAAGTATCAATTGATCCTGATGCGAAGCATCCTGTAACCTAGAGGACAATTGTTCCCCAACCTACCTGCTCCGGATACGGTAGAACCATGCTGCCGCATATGTCGATGGATCCCTGAGCAAGGTTGCCTCAGGAAAACGGCGGCTTGATGGACCGGCGATACACCGAGGTGTATACCCTAGAGAGGTTCTGATACCATCTCCTGCCATCTGCGGGGAAAAGATAGGAAAACAAACCCTGTTTGATACCTGATATTGTGTATTCGGGTGTCTGTCGGCCGCCTACCGGAGCCTGCCCAGCTCATCCGAAACTGAACCAGTCGCTGTCATTTTCGTCAATGGCGTGGAACCCTGATGGACTTGACGTGTCCTCCTCCTTTACCTGCAGTATCAGATGAACTGCTGTATTATGTACCTGTATATTCTGAGACACTGGTTCAGATCCACAGAAAACAGACATCAGTAATGCATGGAATGTTAGCAAAGTTTCTTTTTGGAAAGGTGTGTTTGGTCCCGCTGTGATTTGATCCTGTGACCTTGGAAACCAAAGTCCAAGGGCTTACCTGATGAGCTATTGTCTGGTTAATAGTGACATTACCTGCATCATTGATCAAACAGGGGTGTGCAGGTGCGTGGAGGGCGAAGCAGATGGCTCCGCCGCATACTTCACACCTAAGAGGGAATTCTTCGACTATCCCAGGAGAGACAAACGAAAGGAGAAAAGGTGGGTTAAATAAACAGAGCCCTACGTAAGGTCTGCACTATAATGTGTAGTGACCGATACGATTAAAATAAACTTTCTGGAGCAGCGGAGACCTGAACCAGCAACGCTGCGCTGTGGGACAGGAGTCTTAGCCCTAGGCTATAGGAGTTCTCCTTAAAGTTTTGTTTGGATTCAAACCCCTGTTCAGATACCCGCTACTAGCGTACTGAGCCGCAGCGCTATTTGTCTGATGCCTTACACGCATTCCACAATTACAAATAGCATTAGTAACTAGTGACAACAAGGAATAATAAAGGGAAGGCAACACCCCGCCCTGTATCTAGTGTACCGCTAATTAAGGTGCACCAGATGTTTCTCTGAGGTTCCGCTGGCTTTTCAAAATGGTGACCAGCCTATGAGAAAGATGGGGGAAAATGTTATGTGCAAGATGTTGTTATTAGAAAACATTGCGGAAGTAGCCTACAGCACCTGGTATTCCCAGGCGGTCTCCCATCCAAGTACTAACCGGGCCTGACCCTGCTTAGTTTCCGAGATCAGACGAGATCGGGCGTGTTCAGGGTGGTGTGGCCGTAGGCTTTTATCCCCTATATCTGGTATTTTATGGATTTATCTATATACATACCTACACGCACTTAAATATATATATCTATATATATACATGCACAAACATAACTATATATGTATATATACACACACACCGTAGGTAAATAAATACTGCACAGTAGATCCTTTTAATTATTATTGAGCTGAGTCCCAGCTACTGTAATAGAGCAGGTTCCCTGATTTGCAAGTAGGAAAATGCTGGGTAGAGGACTCTACTGCAGGAGGAATGTATCTATATTTCAGCAGCCTGAAGTATCGAAAAGTTACAAATCCCAGAGCTGTTGCCTAGCGACGGGGAGACCTGGGAGCCCGCTGAGTAAAGCGGGTTAACTGTTAATATACCTGGGACTTTATTTGTATTTGTCTCTGAGTATGCAAGATTAGCCCACTGGGCTATAGGAGACACTGCAAATATGAAGCCAGGTCTGTGCAGGGAGGAAATGGCCGCCAGAGTGAAACTCCTCTGGGCTATGCGATAAAATCTATATAGTGGATAACTGGATTAGTGCTGAGCCACTCTGACTATATCACATTCTCCTCAGCACCATGTGCATTAAACTCACATAAATGCCTATTACACTATAACAGTGGCCGGGGAGCGGAGAATGCTGAGCCCGCTGTACAGAGCAGGAGTTAGCTCCGCCCCCCGGCTATGGCGCCTTATTGCAAAACTAAGCGGGAAGCGAGCTGTACCCTCCGCTGGGCCTGCGAGTCACCGCCGGGGAGCGCTGAGCGCTGAGCCCGCTATACAGCGCTAGTAGAGCCCTGTATCTGCTAGCCGCCGCCGGGGAGTGTTGCGCTGAACAGAGCGCGAGTCGCCGCCTGGGAGCAGGGAGCGCTGAGCTCGCTCTACAGAGCGGGACTTAGCTCCGCCCCCTCCGTACAAGGCGCCAAATTTAAACATTGCTTTGCGCTCGAGCGGGATCCCTGTGCCGGCTCTGTGAGTCGCGCTGAGTGGGTGCGGGGGGTGCGGGGAGCTGGGGGAGCAGAGGGTTATCAGAATGACACACACCCGTTTTTCAGTCAGGGTTGTATAAACACATACTCAGCCTCCCCCAATCATCCTGTCTGTTTCTCCATGAGGAGGACAGGTAAGGATACAATAAAGTACATTACAGCCCCAGAGAGTGTACAACAATAAACAGATTGCTCTAAAAACATACATAGCCACCACAAATAAAGTATACTTCACTCACCACTGTGTTCTTGGTGGATCGGCCCCGACACACGCCGCACGCAGCGGCGTCCAGCCGGAATCTTCTGTGGTGGGGTGGTCCCGACACAAGCCGCACGCAGCGGTGTCCGACCATTTTTGATACTCACCGCTGCCATGCTGCCGGAATCTTCTGCTGGATGGAGTGGCCGCGACACGCGCCGCACGCAGCGGTGTCCGCCAACTCAGGAGAGCTCAGTGTCTCCCTCAGCCGGGGCCCATCCCTAGCCGCACGCAGCTGCGATGGGACCCCGCCGGCAGCTCCCACGGTGCAGACTGGCAGTGGCAGAGCTGCCAGTCTGTGAGTGTGTGTAAAGAAAAATAAAATAATAAAGAAAAAAGAAGAAAATTCTTCAGCTAAACCCAAGTGAACCAGCTACCTCGGGCACTTAACTAAGACTGGCTTGGAGGGGAGATAGTAGGGGAGGAGCTAGCCACAGTGTGAGAATTTTTAAAGTGCCAGCTACCAATACCACCTACTATCTCCCCATTGTAACTACACTCCAGTGGCCCCTAGTGGATGAAGGAGAAATTAGAATAATAATACAACCAAAAAAACAGACATTACAATATGGTACTGAAATCATTAAATGCTAAAAAAAAAAAAGAAGATGTATGGACAGAAAATCTCTTTACCTGGACAGAGAACAATAAGTTTTCTCATGACCTCTTCCTTAAAGCTCCATGTACAGTGACGTTACCAGGGGCGATGCTGCAAAGTGAATAATGTTTGTCATTCTGTATTTAGTTTTTAGTCTAATTGCAAACAGGATCCACATAAACCATCTGCGGACTGAATGCGTCAGGTGGGGTATACACGGCGGCTTTGGGATGATCGTTAGACAGTTACACTGTTGACAGCACAACACAGACACCGTAGTAATATCAGTGAAAGCATATTAACCGCGTCAGCATTATAACGCAGCCTATCGGTTGAAATATATAGATGTTACAATAAACGTCACGCCTCCGGATGCATTACTGATCCACGCTGCGTCCTATGATGCAGTATCAGATCATCAGCCGCAGCAGGTCCTACCAAGAGGCCAGGAAATCTCTGTCCTCTGACTGAGATCCTGTCTGCGTCCTGCCCCAACAACAGAGGGGACACTCCTAGATTTTAAGAAACGGAGTCAGTCGCTGCCCATTCTCCACCCCCAAACGGCATCAGACTGTCAATCATTGACAGTCTGATGCCGTCGCGTGACCAAAGTCGCAGACCCATACTGCCAGCACATGCGCAAAGTACCGCACATAAGTACTTCGCAGCATGCGCCACTTATCCGCCAGAACGTGCATCACGCCCCTTAACAGCGCAGGTTTGAAAGCTATCCATGGCTCAGCACAGCTGGTTAAATCAAACGGAGGTACTACTTAAGTCACCTGTGGTCAAGCATGGATTCACAAGACCTGCGTCTCTCATCCACACACATTACTCGCTCCCACTCACGATTGCAGGACTTTCATCGGGCTGCACACACTCTGTGGAATGCCCTACCATGCACAATAAGACTCTCCTCTAGTCTCCAAACCTTCAAGCGTTCCCTGAAAACTCACCTCTTCAGGCAAGCCTATCAAATTCCAGAACCGCCCACATAACCTTCATAAACCTTCCTATCAAATTGCATCCACTCTACAGAGTCCCCACATATCCTCACATGTCTTCTCATTCTTCACTTTCCCTTCCTCTCAAACCCGGTTCATCATTGCTGTGTGACCATATCATACAGCCCACCAAGAACCTTTGCAATCTGGCGGACAACTATGCAATAGATAGCACCTTTCCTTGTGTATCCATGCCTATTTCCCTATAGATTGTAAGCTTGCGAGCAGGGCCTTCCTACCTCTATGACTGTTTGTTATCACCCAGTTTGTTATATCATTGTTATTTCCAAATGTAAAGCGCAATGGAATTTGCTGCGCTATATAAGAAACTGTTAATAAATAAATAAAATGGATTCACATAAAACCTGGACTGAACCCTCCCCCTCCCCGTGCTGCAAATGCTGGGACTTTGACCCTTTCATACAGAAGAACTTCCCAGGTTGATCCAGCAAATTACTGGGTCCAAATGCTTGAGCTGGCAACTTAGTTTTCTTTGTGAAAGGAGGTACAGACAGGGACCGAACCCCCCCACCCCTTCTGCAAATTCTGAGACTTTCACCACTTTCTGTCTAAAATTGTATTTATAACCATAAAAAGGTCTGGCAATCTTTCCTGACACTGCGGTTCCTTTTCAGGTGAGAGTCTTCAGGAGTTACAGAACTCAACAACCGTTAGTGGTTTTGAGACGATCCGTCAGAAGTGCCCTCAGTGCAGTGAGACCGTACACCGGCTAGAACAGGTGCTGCAGCCGCAGAAAAGCAATAAGTTAGGAGACCGGCGGAGTTTCTGCACAGTAATGAAATATTTATTTAGCCATTTACAATATTTTCCTTGTGACAATTATAATATTTGTCTAAAATAAGCCTCAAACATAAAAAATTTAAATTCAGCAAATTAATTATTGCATATATGTAAATTGTAGCAGCAACATAAAAAGTTCAATAACACCAAAATATATAGACAAATTCCATACCATTGAGGTATTTAGTCAACTTGTTTCATCCATCCCTTGCGTATGGAGTCCGTCTAGCATTAACTCATTTGTTAATAGAAAAGCAGAATAAAGAGAGAGGGGGGTGGTCACAATTGGGAGGCAGAATTATACTTGGCATTACGGACCAGCAATTTGTGTAGTGCATGGATTTCAGTCAAAATTACTGGAGATTTTCAGGTGCTTGAAACCAAGCTGATACAGGCTACGTAAATAAACAGTATTTTTTCACTCTTTGGGGAAAATGTATTAGGGCCCGGGTTAGCCGGTTTTTTCTTTTTTTTTAAAGCGGCAACCATTTACAAGCCAAAACCATGCCTTGTACTTCACTGCCGATTTAAAAAATAAATAAATCCAGAAACGGGTTTTCAATCTAAGTTCCACACAGTTACAATGACGCCTCTATAGAATAAGGCTGATAAATGACACTTTAGTGCATAGGTACTGTCTGTATTCCAGGGACAGATTAGAAAGGTGATCTTGTGATCAGCGGTACGTAACCATAGGGAAAAGCGACACGTGCACAATCCGCTCACACCAATGCAGGGGGTCTATAGTGGCCACTCTTCATCTGACAGACTGTCCACCTTTGTGGGGAAGTATGTACACCTGGTGTAAAGCTTTCCACATGTATAGAATGTTATTAGATTATTTATAAGACAAAAGATGAGGCCCATTTTATTTGTTCGGCATTACTGACTTCTATAAGACATATAAATCGATGTAAAACGTTTCAGGTAGATTTAATTCCTATAACAAGTTCTGGAAAATAATTAAAGTCAGCAAATGGAGACTTGTTCAGTGTATGGAAGTTACTATAAATCTTGCATCAACTAGTAACTTTAGTGGAGTAGTGGCACCTTTATCATGTCAAAAAAACACAGCAAAGTCTGTGGTTATTTCCATTTAAATTCATAGTATAGTACAGCCAAATGTGCTGCTGGGGACCCTGCTCCTCCCACTATATAACTCTCAGTCTGTGGCTTCCTGCTGCCTCCATTCCCCTCCTCACATCATGTCACTGCCCCTGTCACATGCAGCCCTGTCCTCACTGACGCATCACTCATCTCCTGATATACTCTGTGCTGCTGGGGATCCTGCTCCTCCCACTATATAACTCTCAGTCTGTGGCTTCCTACTGCTTCCATTCCCCTCCTCACATCATGTCACTGCCCCTGTCACATGCAGCCCTGTCCTCACTGACACATCACTCATCTCCTGATATACTCTGTGCTGCTGGGGACCCTGCTCCTCCCACTATATAACTCTCAGTCTGTGGCTTCCTGCTGCCTCCATTCCCCTCCTCACATCATGTCACTGCCCCTGTCCTCACTGACGCATCACTCATCTCCTGATATACTCTGTGCTGCTGGGGACCCTGCTCCTCCCACTATATAACTCTCAGTCTGTGGCTTCCTGCTGCCTCCATTCCCCTCCTCACATCATGTCACTGCCCCTGTCACATGCAGCCCTGTCCTCACTGACACATCACTCATCTCCTGATATACTCTGTGCTGCTGGGGATCCTGCTCCTCCCACTATATAACTCTCAGTCTGTGGCTTCCTGCTGCCTCCATCCCCCACCTCACATCATGTCACTGCCCCTGTCACATGCAGCCCTGTCCTCACTGACACATCACTCATCTCCTGATATACTCTGTGCTGCTGGGGATCCTGCTCCTCCCACTATATAACGCTCGGTCTGTGGCTTCCTGCTGCCTCCATTCCCCTCCTCACATCATGTCACTGCCCCTGTCACATGCAGCCCTGTCCTCACTGACACATCACTCATCTCCTGATATACTCTGTGCTGCTGGGGACCCTGCTCCTCCCACTATATAACTCTCAGTCTGTGTCTTCCTGCTGCCTCCATTCCCCTCCTCACATCATGTCACTGCCCCTGTCCTCACTGACGCATCACTCATCTCCTGATATACTCTGTGCTGCTGGGGACTCTGCTCCTCCCACTATATAACTCTCAGTCTGTGTCTTCCTGCTGCCTCCATTCCCCTCCTCACATCAGTGCTCTGTGCTACTGGTGGGGGCCTGTCCTTCCACTGACTGACAGCTAGACAGACTTGCTGTTCATAATTGTTGGATTCATACATACAGTAGATGGAATTATTTGCCTTTTATCTGGGCCTCAGTTGCAATGTTCGGTTATTGCTGAACACTTTTATCCTCCTGATTCTCATCTGAAACCTGCAATTTTGTGGCTTAATGGTCATTTAATCAACTTGTTTTACAATCCTGGAATATGTATTTCATTCTGATACTGTGATGGCTGTATACACAGAGGTCAGACAACGCTGCTGTTTAAGGTGATGACTAAATAGAAGGTAGAAGAAAACATTGATCTGCGGTAAGTGTGCACTGCTGTCACCCATACAACATATTTACTGAACCAAGTCAGTGACCTTGGACAGAACATAACAAAAATATGGCATTTTTACTAAGCAACTTCTCTTGTACATTTGGTGCTCGTGCACAGAGCTGTTCAGATGTTCACTTAAACATCGTATTAAATTATTTTTCGTATATAGTTCCACTTTAACCATCTCATTAGCGGAGTCCCTTTATAAGTATTTAAAGGGGGATAATCGTCCAAAATAAGTGGGAAATATTCCTACAAGACAAACGCGATTCATGAATTTATTTTAAATATAAAGATTTAAAAACATCAGTAAAGATATTTGCCCCATCTCTGGGTTATCTTCTTTATTGTAGCAGTTTAGCGGCCACTTTCCCCCATTCCCCTGTGGTTGGACATGGAATACCACACCAGGTAATAGCTGGAAGTCATTTACAATGGATGACCCCTGTATATTATGATTGCCATCCTTCGTGTGGGCCAGCCAATTACAACAGAACGGGAGGGCGTACGTAGAACGTTTCCACAGTGATGGCTGATGGGACGTCGGAGGATATACTCTTAGAAGCGGCTGTGCCTTTGGGACGGTAAGTATATGAGAGAGCAGCATCAGGTTTGGAAAGTGTATATCAGTATTTGCTAAGTATTGTAGATATCCATAAACAAATCCAGGATCCTACGCAAACAACCATTCCATCCAATTGCCTCTGTACGGCTGCACGGAGTTGGAAGGTTTTGATATTTCTTCAGCACATTGAATAATTGTACATGAACACACCTGTGACATACGCTCTGCATGCAGATGAATGGGATTCTACACCCCCATGAACAAAATGCCCAGAACTTCAAAAATAATTTTCCATGCTCCCGAACGAGGCGACGTGAAAAAAACAACATCATCTAAAACATTTCCCCCCCCCAAAATTTAAAAAAGCGAGACGACCCGTAGCGCCAGATGCTTACCACTATACCGGCCTATGAGTGTATGTTGACCCTAAGATTTGGCCACGCCCAAAAGTAATGGACACTCAAAGCACTAGTTGGCTCCCCCACTCCTTCCTGGGTAGAGCACAGCATCGTAGGCGGTACTGCAGACACATTCATGGGGTACACTTCACTCAAATAATAAAAACAAAAAGACCACAGACGTGATGTGATAAGTGTGTAAAAATTCCTTAACACACAGATTTGTCTTGCTTCTTTCTGTGTTCTTCACTTAGCTCTTTATTTCCGCATTATGCATTCTGTGTCCATCAGCAAGCTCTTTTTATCAGCAAGATACAATACAAGGGGGGCTACACTGCTTTAGAGGAGGTTTGATCCAGAGAGCATCTCTGGGTCATATCCCAGGGCAATGGAAACAGACAACTGACTGATTATATAAATATTTGAATGAAAAACACAGAGAGAGAGAAAATTATTTATTAGATACAAATAAGAGCTGCTGGAGGTGCACAATATTAAAGAGACCTGAGGGTGGGAAATCCCCATTCTATTTTAGATTCAGTGATTCTCAAAGGATGCAGGTCCCTCCATGCGTGACTTATAATGATGCGCCAGACCAGTGTACTGGACATCGTTTTGCTAATAAATAACAGTTATTTGCCCGAATGCCGGTAAATTAAATACGTTTAATACTGTACAACAAACAACATAAAGAAATACCGCAATGAAGACAGTGTATGATATGTAGGGTTAAGCATTTATTACCTGAAGTGGGTTCTAGAGCGTATACCGGGCCTGAATATTTCATGAACAGATCTGGCCATGAGAAGCTATAGGGACACAGATCGGGGAGTAAACTCTGTGCATTTAAAGATTCTCAGTTACTTTTCTTCCAAAGCCGTGACTAGTATCAGACTGAATAATTCATAGATTACAGTCTCAATGTAAAGGCTTCTTAAAACACAATAAACACATTTCTATAAAATGGAAATAGCTTTTTCTTTATAACATTACAATGGGTCTATACATTACAGAAAGTCCATGTCGTAGAATCATGGTAAGAATTCTCGCTTTAAACCAAATGACAACATAAGGCTCAAACAACATAAATGAAAAATATAAATGCACATAGAGAAGTGGAACGGATACATACATTCAGCCTAGTGGTGTGCTTTCCTATAGTCATGGACTAGATAGAGACAGACAATAGATATTCCCCAGTAACAGCAGGAAATTAGAACATTATTTAATGCAATGGATTTGGGATATGGATATTGTATCACACAGCTGTCATCATGCCACGCCCACCTCCGTCACCACCCCCGCCCGCGAAGGGCCACTCACACTGCCCCCCCCTCCCCTCTAACAGCTCAGTGCATACGGAGGGGGTGGGGCTTGGTGTCACTTGATAGAGCAAATTGCAAGAAGCCCCGCCCACCTACTCTTTGTTTTTACCACTCAATAAACCCCCACAAACACCCAGCCTGTAACACACTGATCAGCTTATACTCTGCACATGAACGTTGTGGTTTGGATGAAAACCCATTCGGTTTCGGACTGAGTACACCAAAGTGTGGAACCGTGGTTCACAAAGGCCAAGTGCCCTTCAGCTGCTAATTATTGCAAACTTCATAATGGACAGCTTTCGCCTTCTCGTATCTCAAAGTGACTTCAGGATCTAAGTGGGGCTGGAGCCCTCTACACTGTGTTTGCTGTGCACACAACTTTACCCTAGTATACTGCCTGCCGCAAGCCAGTGCTTGGTATATATACACAGTAGCCAGGGTGGTAGTATGTAGGATATGAGCAAGTAGGTAGGGAAATGGGCAAGGTGGGGAAAGGACAGGGGCAAATTGTTGGCTAACTCGGAGGCACTGCTTAGATAGACTCCCTAGTAATAACAACTACTCTATGCCTTATTCCAAGGAGTCCGCAATAACCATGGAAAGGACTTGGAATAATACATTGGAGATTTTCAAATAATGTGCCCCTTGGGCCTCTGCATTTCTGTAGTCTTTAGTAGTAATGTAAGTAATGGGGAGGAACCCTGGCCTGGTATCAGAGGACACGGCGGGTCTTGGCATGCGCGCCATTCCAGCGAGTTTGCATGCACTTTCAAAATTCTTGAATCCACAAGGTTCAATTATTCAATGGATTCAATTATTTCTGCATTAAAACTACAGGCAAACTCCTCGGAATCACGCTGTGACGGCAACTCGCAGGCTATTTACTAAGGGACAATGTTTCTGGCAACGAGCAAACTGTGGGATGGTGAAATACTTTTCTGTACAGCAAACCAGTGACCCCATAGTTCCACATGTCTGCATCCTTGATATGTGAATCATTCCGGTGCCACTGGACTAAAACGATGCAGTGGATGACTGCCATTATGTTAAACCAGTCCAGCACACAGCACAGCAGAACAATAAGCTGAAACTGTCCGGCCACTTTGGATTCGGAGAGCGCAATGCAGAATTCTGTAATGATGCAACACCTCAATCTGCTAATTGTGACGGACGGAAAGAGATTGTAAGGTCATCGTGCTTGACCTGCCACCTCAGGAGAGTTTACATGTTGCACCAATAACCTTGGAACCGAAGGTTCACTGAGGAATTATACACGTATCTGACTTGTTGTGTATTGGTTCCTCCTAGAAGATGTCTGCCTTCCACACAATGTTTGCGACCGATAGACAATAAAATAATGTCCATTTTCATGACAGGAATGACCCCCTTCCACTCGAAGAAAAACCTCTAGTATATAATACCCAACACCACTCTGTCTTACGAACATCGAATGGCCGACATCTTGAAAAACCATTGTTTTCCTATGAAATTCAAAAATACCTACTGTGGGACGTTTTGTTGTAAAATTCAGGCCCGTAAACGTATTGTAAAATTCTGGCTTTATGTCGTGTTTGTGAACTAACTTAGATATTAAATTTGGAACATTTTGTGTACTTCAGTTACATAATCAGCAAACTCTTCCTGTTGCCCTTTTGGATAAGACTTACAAAGTGCATTTCTTGCACATAACGTGCAGATACATGCACAAGAGAACTTGGCACCAATTTTTGTTTTCCACCCTCATTTCCCAAAAGAAATAAAAGTATTGTAGGTACTGGGTACATAAAAAAATGCCAACGTGAGAAGGTGACATGAAACTGGAAAGATGGAGACGTGTTATAATGAAATAAACTTCACATCGACAGAAAGTGTGATATTTTGATGCCTGGATTGTGTCCGTTCAACTTCCCCTCACAGTCAGTGTTGGACACTCCAGGAGAAACAGGAATATCGTCAACCTAACGTCCCCATGAATATCATTTTATCAGTGATTCTACCTCCACGCCTATTACCAATCTGAACTCCTGAAAGGAACAGGATGATTTCAGGTCACATCAGGAGTAATTGGACCATTATCAAGTCAACATTTCGAGGCATAGGACGGATTTGATTTATCAAAGAGAACAGGAATATCAACAATTTGACTTGATCAAGACAAATAGTTATATTATAGATTTAAGCTCTTGTAGAGGACGAGAATCCAGATTTTGACCTCTACCGAGAAACGAGACCTCTTGCTCAAAGCTCCTGAGCAATGAAACTTCCATTTAGCATCTCGATCTCATCTAGATGAGAAGCCAATGGGAGAAGGCACAATATTGGTACAGATCCATTGTAGTCCTCAATCCGGACAGAGTCCGGATTGATGCACGGCCCAAGAATGCAAGACGCTCATCCTGGTGCTCGTTAATGGGGTACTTGGGACATCAAGCCAAGTTACCTACATTGTAAACTCACTAGGGAATATGCCAGGTTCGGTAGGGTCACCAGCCCACCTAATCACTCCCTGTGACGTATTACTAGCACAGGTAAGAACATGCAGAGTGTAAATGCCCGTAGGTTCAGAGCTGGCAGCGACCGAATATCTGCCAGCAGAAAGCATTGGACCTGTTGGCAGTACTGCAATACCTTACACCTGTTTTCAATTTAATCGCATTCCTCAGCAGAAAAGAATGCGAACCACAGCTAAACCCACGAATTCCTCTGTGATAAAACACATTCTCGGTCACTGTCAAAGACCGCTTATGGAGCTGTGCTTGTGCGGATTCAACACAGTCATTCCGCACCGCCGGCAAGCACAGCTCACTAGAGATAGATAAACGGCGCGCCACGGATGCCTACACGCCGCCTCAATTCATAAATACTACAGCGCAATCATAGCCACTGCGCCAGGAGCGCTACAGAAGACGCCATCACCCCCGCTCATGCAGAAGGTAACAAATTCAACGCTCAGTAAATATTTTGATTGAGCCCGATCATTTCCAGTGTTTCCTGCATTAGGACATTTTTTCCCCCACATCGACCATGAACACCGGTGAGCCAATACCCAAGAGTTAGTTGTGCTCCTAAAAGTAAAATAAAAATCACATTCCAGACACAACGCTATTACTTAAAACATTAATGCACGGCCCAAGAATGCAAGACGCTCATCCTGGTGCTCCTTAATGGGGGACTTGGGACATCAAGCCAAACTTCCTTATACTCCCTGTGACTGCAGGATGAGCACAGAACAGGAAACCACCCTGCCTTTCCCCTTTCGTCTTTGGAATTCGACGTTTAATAAGCACCAGGAATGATTTACTAAGTCGAGGATCAATAGAGAAAGTAAATAAGGAAATGGCCAAGCCGTGACATCATTTCCTGATTCCCTGCAGGAAGTGAAGCGGTGACCTGGCGTTCTCCACTGCCCATACACCAGCAGTCGCCCCCTTCATTAACTCTCCTTGGCCGGGACGACAGCCTGAATACAGTCAGGCAGCAGGGCATTGTCCCAGGCTGCTTTTCATTAGTACTCAAGACAAGGCCTCAACTGAAAGACCCATCTTCATTGTTGTTGACGCTACTACATGACACGATTCAATAATCATGCCAAAGTGCACGCATTGAGAGCACGGTGTAGCCCAACGTGACATTCACATGTGAAAGAGCCAAGTGTCAAGTCATATTTCCAAAGCTCATTACGAACCACCTTTAATTTCCCTCTCCGCTAAGTTATGGTGTACATACACCAATAAAAAAATAAAATAATTGCTGTACAAAAAAAGTATATATTTTTTGATACAAGAAATGAGAAAAAAAGAAGAAGCACCTCATACCTCTGCTGTGTCACTAGTGCATTCTCATAGATATGGGCACAACCAAACAACATGGCCGCCTCCACAGTGTGTCACTGTACCTTATACACTAAGGACTGCAACTTACTGTATTACCTGGCCCAGGTGCCCTGTATTTGCACTCAGAGATAATATATGGTATCCGGACTCCAGGTCGACACCACTTAGCTCGACATGAGTTTTTCACATTTTTATTTAAAACTTTTTCATACTTTACGATCCACGTGGACTACGATTGGGAATAGCAACCTGTGCCGAGCGCAGCAAGTCACCTTGCCTGAAGCATGCCGAGCGAAGCGAGCCATGCGAGGGGGCGCTGTGCACTAATTGGGGTTCCCAGTCACATTATGAAGAAAACGACACCAAAAACACATAAAAAAAATCACGTCGACCTTGATCATGTCGACATTTTGTTCGCGTCGACCCATTCGCAGTGTCGACCAACTGCTGTCGACCCTGAGTCCCAGATCCATTATATATATATATATATATATATATGAAGATGTACACAAGGTAGGAACACACCCACCTAAGACAGCTGTAAATACAGATTTTCAACTCCTTGATTAGCGTTAGACTGACATAAAAAACCCCCACAGTGTCGACATTCCAAACGTGAACATTTCACCAGTGTCGACATGCGCAATGCCAACATATCGACCATGTTGATATAATATTCCTAACTCTGTATATAGGCCCCATATGTGTATTTATAAGGGGTGCACTGTGTACGGTGTGCACTATACAGGGAGCCCCTGGGTTCCACGGTGGCCCTGCACTGCACACTCAGAGTATACTTACATTAAACCCATATGCGGGTCCCTCCTCCTGTACGGCGCCATCTTTCCAGTGACATCTTCGGGAAAATGGCGCTGCACAGTCAGAGCAAAGACTCTCTCTCTCTCATGCGCATGTATTATCTGCCTGAATATCACTGGGAAGATGGCGCCGCAAAGGGGAAGGTACCAGTTTGTGGGCACAAGGCAATAAGCAAGGTAGGTGTGCCCCAATGCTCAGAGGAGGGGGTCCACAGCACAAAGGCCCCCCACCCTGAGCAGCCTGATACGATTTAAAGGACAAACCCTGAATCACACAATGTGGAACAGGGTGTGAGATAGGAGATAGTGTTCCGCACAAGGATATTAGTGCACAGGACGTCATGAACTCCAGGGGGGAGGGGGGGCGCTAGTGCGCGACTTTACAGTTCCTGACTAATTCCACAGTAGATAAGAACCCATGGATACTTCTGCTCTGACAGACCTACAACATAGGCGCCAATACTCTCAATGGGGGACACGGAAATTGCATCAGGTCACAGTGATTATTACGTAATGACAGAGCATTTAGAAGCTCCGCAGACATCCTTATGCATCATCCAGGAAAATATAAGCTGTAGGTGTGTACGAAGCCCCTCAACGAAGCCAGTCAACCATCGAAACACATCGGCCGGGCTTCTACATATATTTTAAACATGCAGGCGGAGATGTATCAAGACTTGGAGAGAGATAAAGTGGAGATGCCACCATGCAGCTTCTGCCATATACCTAGTACAGTCTATGACACGACAGACTTTTGATTGGTTGCTCTCCCCATGACTTGATCTACCCCCCCCCCACCCAGAGTTGACTACTTCATTTCCATGTACAAAGAGCGTTAAAATGCTAGTAAACGCTTGTCATTCGCATTTAACATGTGTTTGTAGCTTTGTAAATAACACAATGGATCATTAGTATAAGCAGCAGCGGATACGGAAAGCAGAGAAATAACAGATGTATAAAACACCAGTGGGGTTCAGTATAAGTTCCCAATGGTCGGGATACAGACAGTCCCCTCTAAAGTACACTAACCCTCCTCTGCCCCCTACCCTAACCCTGCCCGGTGGTGCCTAATCCCAACCCTCCTCGCTTGGTGCCTAACACTAACCTCTACTTCTATGTGCCTAACCCTAACCTTCCTGTCCCTGCTCCCTAACCCCAACCCCCCTTCTCCTGCCTAAACCGGTCGGTGTTGTAACGCCAGTATCCCGCGAGGCATCATTATCTATATGCCGAGGTTTGCGGCGTCCTTCGGGATCCTGGCAACAGTATATCGACCACTTGGATCCCGGTCCGTCGGACAGCTAACTGCTTCCCCACCAGTGGGTGTGGAGCCTCAGAGCTGCACAATGCGAGAGGTAATCGCTAAGCTGTTTGGGTATTATAAGAAGAGTACAACCATACAGTGCACAGGGGAGGGGATGTATTAAGCCTTGGAGAGAGATAAAGTACCAATCAGCTCTTGTCATTTATCAAATACAGCCTGTAACATGGCAGTTGGGAGCGGATTGGTTAGCACCTTATCTCTCTCCATGGCTTGACATCTCCATTACAGTGTTGTCAGTTGGGATGACTTGTAACCAGCTACTTACTAACAGAGTATCATCAGATGTATGGCTAGATATTCATCCACTGACATTGGTGCAATGCATGTGGAGTCCCCCCCGTCGCAATACAGCAGGTGGAGAAAGGTCTGCAACAATCCTGATGCGCAGTGGGTGTGGTCTGACATGTGAATAATAAAGTTGCAGTTACGGTGTATTTATTGGCACTGGCACATCCACCTAAGTGACAGCCCTCGGTGTGACATCACAGGTAGGCGGGTCCCTTAACGTCACCCTCGCACAGCTAGGTATTATAGAGGCAAACGAAACCCACAAGCAATAAGTGTATCCGAAGCTCTTACTCTGGCAATGCGGGATTTAAAAAATAAAGTGGTTAACGTGAGCCGTCCGGTCATCCCAACGTGCGCTGCACAATTATCTCATTCTATTAGTGCGCTATAGGAAATAAAAGAATGATGAGAGCCCTAAAGTCATGTTACTGGATATATCCACCACATAGCAAACATATTTAATATAAATTACTAGGCCCCTAATAGTCTTTTTATTCAGTAGAAGCATCAACATTGCGAGAGAGAGAGAGAGAGAGAGAGAGAGACACAGACGGACACACGTGGAACAGTACGCCTGGAGACAGTAACCTTTAAGTAATACTGTTTTAATTAGAGCTTCTCTGGATAATTCAAATAAAGAAGTGTATCCGTGTATATTTACAGTTTTTGTGTAACCGTCACCTTCAGATGGCTTTTATCTACATGCCCGCAAATGCCAATCTGCCAGTGCACTAAATGCATTGCTTTCCTGCTTTCTTCTGTGCTTTTCAGCCATGTCTTCTCATCATCAGCTAGAGTTGTTTTAAATTGCCACGGGATACCAGGCAAAGCTGAGCTCTGCAATGAGTGATGTGCCACGCGATGAGCCCAGGGCAACAAAACCAAACCACTCTGCCTGGTGATCTGTAGACATGGCTGAAAAACACAAAGCGCAGCACAAAAAAAAAATAACAAATAATTGTAATGTATCTAGTAAGAGTTGCATGGGGGCTTCATAAACACCAATATATTTTAGGTCATATGGAGGTAGAAAACCCCTGTAACACTATTGGAAATATTGGTGGGCGATTAATAACGCACAATCATTTCAACAGCCACGTCCGAGACACGTGAACATTTTTTTTTCCTGTTGTTGAGGATTGTTAATTACGTATAATTGCTACAAAAGTTCACAACAGAACCTGCTGTTTCCTTTATCGATTTAACCTTTCTGCCACAGGAAAAATAATAGTTACTACACATTGCACGGCAATTTATCAGAAACTCTCGCCCAGCCCTATAAGAGTTAAACTTAAGTGAATGACAGTTGGGTTGGTTAGTGTACACTTCCATATCTACCACTCTTACCAAAGCCTCACAATATTCCACCCAATACTCAAGTGCAGGTAAAACAGCCTCCTATGTTCACCTGCTCAGTCACACGATGGTTAATTACGGTCTGACTTTTTTCTTTTCTTTAGCCCAACCATTCAAAAGGAAAAAACAACAACGTTAACCAGGTCTTTCGGATGAAAACAAAGAGTGCAAATGAAAACATAACCCGTATTCTAATACACCAACAATCCGTGATTCAAGGCCCTGAACACACAGCTCCCCGCCGCCCCGGCACACCAGCCACAATAGAGGAGGTCAGCGATGAATGCGTGCTCAGACCGTGCCTCCCTTTTGTCCTCTGGAGACATCTGCCTAGGTCACCTCCTGCCAGTTGGCCTGTACAGGCCCTCGCAATTGTGTGCAAACAATGGCCTTTCACTCTACATCTCTATTGCACCCACGGTAACAATGTTTTGGTGCGTGTGCCGAGGGTTATACAATATGCAAATTAAACGACAAGAGGAGGCGGCGTCGTCGTTCCTAGCTGGGGACCAGACTGTCAAGGCGGCTGCTTCCCCTTCTTCTCCTGGCTGAATGAGTTCTTTAGCATGCTGTTTAATTGACAGGTGTCTTTCCTTCAGTGTTTTCATAGAAAGGTTTCGAGAGTCTGGTTGGTAAGGTACATCCCGGTCTGTGTGAGGGTTGGTGAGACTTCCCCCCCTACCCTAGGTTGGTGTCCTGTGCCTGCTTACCCCCAGGCACCCTCCACATCAGCCAGTGAGTTTCTGGATAGTCTTGTTGTAGTACTGGGTGATGGTTGGCGTGAGGGGGTTCCAGCTGTTGGCATGCAGCTCTATGACCTCAAGCAAGAGGGACCGCGTCAGCATGGACTCCGAGGGACACAGCATCTTGTCCCGTGTCGTGGCCAGCAGCTCCGTCATCATCTCGGGCAGCTGTTCCTCCAGCAGGCGGCCCGTGCTGTGTAGCTGTCAACAGAGGAGAGGTTACTAGTCTCGTGTTAAGTGGCCGCTGCCCCAGATGCCCGGTGGCTCCAATCTCAGCTGGCCCATGAGAATGTCAGGCACGGGGCAGACTGGGGAGATGGTGCGGGTGGCAGACTGAAACATATAATTGCCCTAAGGGGGGGGGGGTTGTAATAAATGTCAGGCCAATGATTGAGAATCCCCCACTGGTGCACACAACTTACTGCAGACTAGCACATACCTTATATCTGTATACAGTTTATATCCCCTCAGCGGTCATTGCCCACTAAGGGACAAGCAGAGAATGGCCCACCATGTGTATTAGATGCAAAGTGCCCACTGCCTTATAAAAGTGGCATATATGGTAATGATGGCAGAACTCTAGTCTCTGCCCCCATTGCCACATTGTATCCCCTACAGATTGTAAGCGCATGTCCATTTCCCCTCTTTGTCTTTTCTACGTAATCATGAGGGTGTGGTACAAAATGTTACACTGTTGACATGTTAAAATGTCAACACTGACATAAGGTTGACATTGTGAATGTCAGCAGTCATCAAGTTGACAGAGTTTAACCCTACCCGCAGCCTAACCCTAAACCATACCGTACCCGCAGCCTAAGCCTAACCCTACCCTAACCACAGCCTAACCCTACCTGCTACCCTAATCGCAGCCTAAGCCTAACCCTACCCTAACCACAGCCTAAGCCTAACCCTACCCACAGCCTAACCCTACCCTACCCACAGCCTAAGCCTAACCCTACCCTAACCACAGCCTAAGCCTACCCTAACCACAGCCTAAGCCTAACCCTACCCTAACCACAGCCTAAGTCTAACCCTACCATAATCACAGCCTAACCCTACCTGCTACCCTAATCGCAGCCTAAGCCTAACCCTACCTGCAGCCTATCCCCTACCCTAACCACAGCCTAACCCTACCCTAACCACAGCCTAAGTCTAACCCTACTCTAACCGCAGCCTATGCCTAACCCTACCTGCAGCCTAAGCACAATCCCTAAACCCAGCCTAAGCCTAACCCTACTGTAACCGCAACCTAAGCCTGTACCCTACCCTAAGCACAGCCTAAGCCTAACCCTACCATAACCACAGCCTAAGTCTAACCCTACACTAAGAGCAGCCTATGCCTAACCCTACCCTAACCGCAGCCCTAATCGCTGCCTAAGCCTAACCCAACCCTACCTGCAGCCTAAGTGCAAACCCTAAACCCAGCCTAACCCTACTGTAACCGCAACCTAAGCCTGTACCCTACCCTAACCACAGCCTAAGCGTAACCAAACCGGAGCCTAAGCCTATCCCCAAACCCTACCCTAACCGCAGTCCAACCCTAAACCCAACCCTAACCGCAGCCTAAGTCTAACCCTACCCTAATCCTATACCCTAACCACAGCCTAACCCCTACCCTAACCCTAAATCCTACCCTAACCACAGCCTAACCCTAAACCCTACGCTAAATCCTACCCTAACCACAGCCTAACCCTAACCCCTACCCTAACCACAGCCTAACCGTAAACCCTACCCTAACCCCTTAATCCTACCCTAACCACAGCCTAACCCTAACTCCTACCCTAACCACAGCCTAACCCCAACCTCTGCAATAGTCGCAGCCTAAGCCAAAACCCTACCCACAGTCTAAGCCTAACACTAAACCACCTTCCCTAACTGCCAGCTTAAGCCTTATGTTGACATAACAACTGCATACTGCGTACCTGTATGTAATGTAATTATGTATCCACATTATTGTCTGTACTTATGTATCGTATTGTCATCTTTTCCCTTGGACAGGAGCTGGGGTGTGTGCACAGTCACAGCACTAATGCTGTACTACCTAAAGTGAACAGATCAGTACAGGAAAGGCGTCATTATGCAGCTCAACCTTAATATAAAGCGGCCCAGTATTTGTGTGGTAGAGGCAGGCGGTACTTAGTGGTGAATGTGCATTGTGCCGCCTGCAATAAAACCTTCAGAACCTGGAGTGTTGCTTTGCTCCATGTGTTAAAGGACTCTGATTACAGAAAACACAAATACAGCTAGTGCCAAGCTTAGGATAGAATTCCTAAAATCACTGGTCGCTCTGGTTCCAAAAGCTACGTACTGGAACCCTCTTCAGGGCTCTGGGCTGGGGGTTTCAATAAAGTGAAGTTTGTGTTGCTGGAACATGCGCTGAACACGTCAAACTAACGTACAGATTTTACCCACCGCTCAGGAACCCCAGAAAACAGGGCGAGTCCTCGCCAAGGTTCACAGCCATTTCCCTCGGCTGCTCCGTAACGTGTGTTTGGGAAGGATTTAATCCTGGCTGCGCTGCGTGTCATGTTCCTGGACGCAAGGCTCTCTATGAAGAGCGCTGTTCGGCGTGTCAGGAGAGTGTTCCGCTCTCGGGTACACAGGAAAGTCCTGTCTTCCTACAGACAATCACACTGACAGCCGTGGACGCAGTGACGGGCTGAAATACTATTACTGTAATGCAGGCTTCAGCCACGGTAGAGACTGGGAGATTGACACACTTCCCTAAACTCAACATATGGGATAACAATAGGTCACAACCCTGATCCGAGACTGCACTCTTATCCACCCAGCCCACAACCCTGATCCGAGACTGCACTCTTATCCACCCAGCCCACAACCCTGATCCGAGACTGCACTCTTATCCACCCAGCCCACAACCCTGATCCGAGACTGCACTCTTATCCACCCAGCCCACAACCCTGATCCGAGACTGCACTCTTATCCACCCAGCCCACAACCCTGATCCGAGACTGCACTCTTATCCACCCAGCCCACAACCCTGATCCGAGACTGCACTCTTATCCACCCAGCCCACAACCCTGATCCGAGACTGCACTCTTATCCACCCAGCCCACAACCCTGATCCGAGACTGCACTCTTATCCACCCATCCCATAACCCTGATCCGAGACTGCACTCTTATCCACCCATCCCATAACCCTGATCCGAGACTGCACTCTTATCCGACCAGCCCACAACCCTGATCCGAGACTGCACTCTTATCCACCCAGCCCACAACCCTGATCCGAGACTGCACTCTTATCCACCCAGCCCACAACCCTGATCCGAGACTGCACTCTTATCCACCCAGCCCACAACCCTGATCCGAGACTGCACTCTTATCCACCCAGCCCACAACCCTGATCCGAGACTGCACTCTTATCCACCCAGCCCACAACCCTGATCCGAGACTGCACTCTTATCCACCCAGCCCACAACCCTGATCCGAGACTGCACTCTTATCCACCCAGCCCACAACCCTGATCCGAGACTGCACTCTTATCCGACCAGCCCACAACCCTGATCCGAGACTGCACTCTTATCCACCCAGCCCACAACCCTGATCCGAGACTGCACTCTTATCCACCCAGCCCACAACCCTGATCCGAGACTGCACTCTTATCCACCCAGCCCACAACCCTGATCCGAGACTGCACTCTTATCCGACCAGCCCACAACCCTGATCCGAGACTGCACTCTTATCCGACCAGCCCGCAACCCTGATCCGAGACTGCACTCTTATCCGACCAGCCCGCAACCCTGATCCGAGACTGCACTCTTATCCGACCAGCCCACAACCCTGATCCGAGACTGCACTCTTATCCGACCAGCCCACAACCCTGATCCGAGACTGCACTCTTATCCACCCAGCCCACAACCCTGATCCGAGACTGCACTCTTATCCACCCAGCCCACAACCCTGATCCGAGACTGCACTCTTATCCACCCAGCCCACAACCCTGATCCGAGACTGCACTCTTATCCACCCAGCCCACAACCCTGATCCGAGACTGCACTCTTATCCACCCAGCCCACAACCCTGATCCGAGACTGCACTCTTATCCACCCAGCCCACAACCCTGATCCGAGACTGCACTCTTATCCACCCAGCCCACAACCCTGATCCGAGACTGCACTCTTATCCGACCAGCCCACAACCCTGATCCGAGACTGCACTCTTATCCACCCAGCCCACAACCCTGATCCGAGACTGCACTCTTATCCACCCAGCCCACAACCCTGATCCGAGACTGCACTCTTATCCACCCAGCCCACAACCCTGATCCGAGACTGCACTCTTATCCACCCAGCCCACAACCCTGATCCGAGACTGCACTCTTATCCACCCAGCCCACAACCCTGATCCGAGACTGCACTCTTATCCACCCAGCCCACAACCCTGATCCGAGACTGCACTCTTATCCACCCAGCCCACAACCCTGATCCGAGACTGCACTCTTATCCACCCAGCCCACAACCCTGATCCGAGACTGCACTCTTATCCACCCAGCCCACAACCCTGATCCGAGACTGCACTCTTATCCACCCAGCCCACAACCCTGATCCGAGACTGCACTCTTATCCACCCAGCCCACAACCCTGATCCGAGACTGCACTCTTATCCACCCAGCCCACAACCCTGATCCGAGACTGCACTCTTATCCACCCAGCCCACAACCCTGATCCGAGACTGCACTCTTATCCACCCAGCCCACAACCCTGATCCGAGACTGCACTCTTATCCACCCAGCCCACAACCCTGATCCGAGACTGCACTCTTATCCACCCAGCCCACAACCCTGATCCGAGACTGCACTCTTATCCACCCAGCCCACAACCCTGATCCGAGACTGCACTCTTATCCACCCAGCCCACAACCCTGATCCGAGACTGCACTCTTATCCACCCAGCCCACAACCCTGATCCGAGACTGCACTCTTATCCACCCAGCCCACAACCCTGATCCGAGACTGCACTCTTATCCACCCAGCCCACAACCCTGATCCGAGACTGCACTCTTATCCACCCAGCCCACAACCCTGATCCGAGACTGCACTCTTATCCACCCAGCCCACAACCCTGATCCGAGACTGCACTCTTATCCACCCAGCCCACAACCCTGATCCGAGACAGCACTCTTATCCACCCAGCCCACAACCCTGATCCGAGACAGCACTCTTATCCACCCAGCCCACAACCCTGATCCGAGACTGCACTCTTATCCACCCAGCCCACAACCCTGATCCGAGACTGCACTCTTATCCACCCAGCCCACAACCCTGATCCGAGACTGCACTCTTATCCACCCAGCCCACAACCCTGATCCGAGACTGCACTCTTATCCACCCAGCCCACAACCCTGATCCGAGACTGCACTCTTATCCGACCAGCCCACAACCCTGATCCGAGACTGCACTCTTATCCACCCAGCCCACAACCCTGATCCGAGACTGCACTCTTATCCACCCAGCCCACAACCCTGATCCGAGACTGCACTCTTATCCACCCAGCCCACAACCATGATCCGAGACTGCACTCTTATCCACCCAGCCCACAACCCTGATCCGAGACTGCACTCTTATCCGACCAGCCCACAACCCTGATCCGAGACTGCACTCTTATCCACCCAGCCCACAACCCTGATCCGAGACTGCACTCTTATCCACCCAGCCCACAACCCTGATCCGAGACTGCACTCTTATCCACCCAGCCCACAACCCTGATCCGAGACTGCACTCTTATCCACCCAGCCCACAACCCTGATCCGAGACTGCACTCTTATCCACCCAGCCCACAACCCTGATCCGAGACTGCACTCTTATCCACCCAGCCCACAACCCTGATCCGAGACTGCACTCTTATCCACCCAGCCCACAACCCTGATCCGAGACTGCACTCTTATCCACCCAGCCCACAACCCTGATCCGAGACTGCACTCTTATCCACCCAGCCCACAACCCTGATCCGAGACTGCACTCTTATCCACCCAGCCCACAACCCTGATCCGAGACTGCACTCTTATCCACCCAGCCCACAACCCTGATCCGAGACTGCACTCTTATCCACCCAGCCCACAACCCTGATCCGAGACTGCACTCTTATCCACCCAGCCCACAACCCTGATCCGAGACTGCACTCTTATCCACCCAGCCCACAACCCTGATCCGAGACTGCACTCTTATCCACCCAGCCCACAACCCTGATCCGAGACTGCACTCTTATCCACCCAGCCCACAACCCTGATCCGAGACTGCACTCTTATCCACCCAGCCCACAACCCTGATCCGAGACTGCACTCTTATCCACCCAGCCCACAACCCTGATCCGAGACTGCACTCTTATCCACCCAGCCCACAACCCTGATCCGAGACTGCACTCTTATCCACCCAGCCCACAACCCTGATCCGAGACTGCACTCTTATCCACCCAGCCCACAACCCTGATCCGAGACTGCACTCTTATCCACCCAGCCCACAACCCTGATCCGAGACTGCACTCTTATCCACCCAGCCCACAACCCTGATCCGAGACTGCACTCTTATCCACCCAGCCCACAACCCTGATCCGAGACTGCACTCTTATCCACCCAGCCCACAACCCTGATCCGAGACTGCACTCTTATCCACCCAGCCCACAACCCTGATCCGAGACTGCACTCTTATCCACCCAGCCCACAACCCTGATCCGAGACTGCACTCTTATCCACCCAGCCCACAACCCTGATCCGAGACTGCACTCTTATCCACCCAGCCCACAACCCTGATCCGAGACTGCACTCTTATCCACCCAGCCCACAACCCTGATCCGAGACTGCACTCTTATCCACCCAGCCCACAACCCTGATCCGAGACTGCACTCTTATCCGACCAGCCCACAACCCTGATCCGAGACTGCACTCTTATCCGACCAGCCCACAACCCTGATCCGAGACTGCACTCTTATCCACCCAGCCCGCAACCCTGATCCGAGACTGCACTCTTATCCACCCATCCCATAACCCTGATCCGAGACTGCACTCTTATCCGACCAGCCCACAACCCTGATCCGAGACTGCACTCTTATCCACCCAGCCCACAACCCTGATCCGAGACTGCACTCTTATCCACCCAGCCCACAACCCTGATCCGAGACTGCACTCTTATCCACCCAGCCCACAACCCTGATCCGAGACTGCACTCTTATCCACCCAGCCCACAACCCTGATCCGAGACTGCACTCTTATCCGACCAGCCCACAACCCTGATCCGAGACTGCACTCTTATCCACCCAGCCCGCAACCCTGATCCGAGACTGCACTCTTATCCACCCATCCCATAACCCTGATCCGAGACTGCACTCTTATCCGACCAGCCCACAACCCTGATCCGAGACTGCACTCTTATCCACCCAGCCCACAACCCTGATCCGAGACTGCACTCTTATCCACCCAGCCCACAACCCTGATCCGAGACTGCACTCTTATCCACCCAGCCCACAACCATGATCCGAGACTGCACTCTTATCCACCCAGCCCACAACCCTGATCCGAGACTGCACTCTTATCCACCCAACCACAAATGAAGACTATCCTGTGAAAAATCAGGACTATTGTAAAAGGTATCCTAGCCCATAATGACATATTACCCGATACACACAAATTATGGCCCAGATTTATCAAGCCTTGGAGAGTGATAAATTGCACGGTGATAAAGTACCAACCAACCAGCTCCTAACTGCCATGTTACAGGCTGTG
The DNA here is from genome assembly GCF_028390025.1 of Pseudophryne corroboree. Lineage (NCBI taxonomy): Eukaryota > Metazoa > Chordata > Amphibia > Anura > Myobatrachidae > Pseudophryne > Pseudophryne corroboree. The sequence continues at coordinate 45,803,404 of NC_086444.1, read as the reverse complement.
TTTGAAAAATTACAGTTAGGAGCTGATTGGTTGGTACTTTATCACCGTGCTATGTATCACTCTCCAAAGCTTGATAAATCTGGGCCTATATTTGCTTAATCATGCCAGGATGCCTAGGAACTAAAGCTACTGTCACATGAGCACTGATCCGCTGCTTGTTCTATTCATCTCTATGGAAGGGTATTGTAGCTACTGTCACATGAGCACTGATACGCTGCTTGTTCTATTCAGCTCTATGGAAGGGTATTGAAGCTACTGTCACATGAGCACTGATACGCTGCTGGTTCTATTCAGCTCTATGGAAGGGTATTGAAGCTACTGTCACATGAGCACTGATACGCTGCTTGTTCTATTCAGCTCTATGGAAGGGTATTGAAGCTACTGTCACATGAGCACTGATACGCTGCTGGTTCTATTCAGCTCTATGGAAGGGTATTGAAGCTACTGTCACATGAGCACTGATACGCTGCTTGTTCTATTCAGCTCTATGGAAAGTTATTGAAGCTACTGTCACATGAGCACTGATACACTACTTGTTCTATTCATCTGTATGGAAGGTTATTGAAGCTACTGTCACATGAGCACTGATACGCTGCTTGTTCTATTCCGCTCTATGGAAGGTTATTGAAGCTACTGTCACATGAGCACTGATACACTGCTGGTTCTATTCAGCTCTATGGAAGGGTATTGAAGCTACTGTCACATGAGCACTGATACGCTGCTGGTTCTATTCCGCTCTATGGAAGGGTATTGAAGCTACTGTCGCATGAGCACTGATACGCTGCTGGTTCTATTCAGCTCTATGGGAGGTTATTGAAGCTACTGTCACATGAGCACTGATACGCTGCTGGTTCTATTCAGCTCTATGGAAGGGTATTGAAGCTACTGTCACATGAGCACTGATACGCTGCTGGTTCTATTCAGCTCTATGGAAGGGTATTGAAGCTACTGTCACATGAGCACTGATACGCTGCTTGTTCTATTCAGCTCTATGGAAGGGTATTGAAGCTACTGTCACATGAGCACTGATACGCTGCTGGTTCTATTCAGCTCTATGGAAGGGTATTGAAGCTACTGTCACATGAGCACTGATACGCTGCTTGTTCTATTCAGCTCTATGGAAAGTTATTGAAGCTACTGTCACATGAGCACTGATACACTACTTGTTCTATTCATCTGTATGGAAGGTTATTGAAGCTACTGTCACATGAGCACTGATACGCTGCTTGTTCTATTCATCTGTATGGAAGGTTATTGAAGCTACTGTCACATGAGCACTGATACGCTGCTTGTTCTATTCATCTGTATGGAAGGGTATTGAAGCTACTGTCACATGAGCACTGATACGCTGCTGGTTCTATTCAGCTCTATGGAAGGGTATTGAAGCTACTGTCACATGAGCACTGATACGCTGCTGGTTCTATTCAGCTCTATGGAAGGGTATTGAAGCTACTGTCACATGAGCACTGATACGCTGCTTGTTCTATTCAGCTCTATGGAAGGGTATTGAAGCTACTGTCACATGAGCACTGATACGCTGCTTGTTCTATTCCGCTGTATGGAAGGTTATTGAAGCTACTGTCACATGAGCACTGATACACTGCTGGTTCTATTCAGCTCTATGGAAGGTTATTGAAGCTACTGTCACATGAGCACTGATACGCTGCTGGTTCTATTCAGCTCTATGGAAGGGTATTGAAGCTACTGTCACATGAGCACTGATACACTGCTGGTTCTATTCCGCTCTATGGAAGGGTATTGAAGCTACTGTCGCATGAGCACTGATACGCTGCTGGTTCTATTCAGCTCTATGGAAGGTTATTGAAGCTACTGTCACATGAGCACTGATACGCTGCTGGTTCTATTCAGCTCTATGGAAGGGTATTGAAGCTACTGTCACATGAGCACTGATACGCTGCTGGTTCTATTCAGCTCTATGGAAGGGTATTGAAGCTACTGTCACATGAGCACTGATACGCTGCTTGTTCTATTCAGCTCTATGGAAGGGTATTGAAGCTACTGTCACATGAGCACTGATACGCTGCTGGTTCTATTCAGCTCTATGGAAGGGTATTGAAGCTACTGTCACATGAGCACTGATACGCTGCTGGTTCTATTCATCTGTATGGAAGGTTATTGAAGCTACTGTCACATGAGCACTGATACGCTGCTGGTTCTATTCAGCTCTATGGAAGGTTATTGAAGCTACTGTCACATGAGCACTGATACGCTGCTGGTTCTATTCAGCTCTATGGAAGGGTATTGAAGCTACTGTCACATGAGCACTGATACGCTGCTTGTTCTATTCAGCTCTATGGAAGGTTATTGAAGCTACTGTCACATGAGCACTGATACGCTGCTGGTTCTATTCAGCTCTATGGAAGGTTATTGAAGCTACTGTCACATGAGCACTGATACGCTGCTGGTTCTATTCCGCTCTATGGAAGGGTATTGAAGCTACTGTCACATGAGCACTGATACGCTGCTTGTTCTATTCCGCTGTATGGAAGGGTATTGAAGCTACTGTCACATGAGCACTGATACGCTGCTGGTTCTATTCAGCTCTATGGAAGGGTATTGAAGCTACTGCCACATGAGCACTGATACACTGCTTGTTCTATTCATCTGTATGGAAGGTTATTGAAGCTACTGTCGCATGAGCACTGATACGCTGCTTGTTCTATTCATCTCTATGGAAGGGTATTGAAGCTACTGCCACATGAGCACTGATACACTGCTTGTTCTATTCATCTGTATGGAAGGTTATTGAAGCTACTGTCACATGAGCACTGATACGCTGCTTGTTCTATTCATCTGTATGGAAGGTTATTGAAGCTACTGTCACATGAGCACTGATACGCTGCTTGTTCTATTCATCTGTATGGAAGGTTATTGAAGCTACTGTCACATGAGCACTGATACGCTGCTTGTTCTATTCATCTGTATGGAAGGTTATTGAAGCTACTGTCACATGAGCACTGATACGCTGCTTGTTCTATTCAGCTCTATGGAAGGTTATTGAGGCTACTGTCACATGAGCACTGATACGCTGCTGGTTCTATTCAGCTCTATGGAAGGGTATAGAAGCTACTGTCACATGAGCACTGATACGCTGCTTGTTCTATTCAGCTCTATGGAAGGTTATTGAGGCTACTGTCACATGAGCACTGATACGCTGCTGGTTCTATTCAGCTCTATGGAAGGTTATTGAAGCTACTGTCGCATGAGCACTGATACACTGCTTGTTCTATTCATCTGTATGGAAGGTTATTGAGGCTACTGTCACATGAGCACTGATACGCTGCTGGTTCTATTCATCTCTATGGAAGGGTATTGAAGCTACTGTCACATGAGCACTGATACGCTGCTTGTTCTATTCAGCTCTATGGAAGGTTATTGAAGCTACTGCCACATGAGCACTGATACGCTGCTTGTTCTATTCAGCTCTATGGAAGGTTATTGAAGCTACTGTCACATGAGCACTGATACGCTGCTTGTTCTATTCAGCTCTATGGAAGGTTATTGAGGCTACTGTCACATGAGCACTGATACGCTGCTTGTTCTATTCAGCTCTATGGAAGGTTATTGAGGCTACTGTCACATGAGCACTGATACGCTGCTGGTTCTATTCAGCTGTATGGAAGGTTATTGAAGCTACTGTCACATGAGCACTGATACGCTGCTTGTTCTATTCAGCTCTATGGAAGGTTATTGAGGCTACTGTCACATGAGCACTGATACGCTGCTGGTTCTATTCAGCTGTATGGAAGGTTATTGAAGCTACTGTCACATGAGCACTGATACGCTGCTTGTTCTATTCAGCTCTATGGAAGGTTATTGAGGCTACTGTCACATGAGCACTGATACGCTGCTGGTTCTATTCAGCTGTATGGAAGGTTATTGAAGCTACTGTCACATGAGCACTGATACGCTGCTTGTTCTATTCAGCTCTATGGAAGGTTATTGAAGCTACTGTCACATGAGCACTGATACGCTGCTTGTTCTATTCAGCTCTATGGAAGGTTATTGAGGCTACTGTCACATGAGCACTGATACGCTGCTTGTTCTATTCAGCTCTATGGAAGGTTATTGAAGCTACTGCCACATGAGCACTGATACGCTGCTTGTTCTATTCAGCTCTATGGAAGGTTATTGAAGCTACTGTCACATGAGCACTGATACGCTGCTTGTTCTATTCAGCTCTATGGAAGGTTATTGAGGCTACTGTCACATGAGCACTGATACGCTGCTGGTTCTATTCAGCTCTATGGAAGGTTATTGAAGCTACTGTCGCATGAGCACTGATACGCTGCTGGTTCTATTCAGCTCTATGGAAGGGTATTGAAGCTACTGTCACATGAGCACTGATACGCTGCTGGTTCTATTCAGCTCTATGGAAGGGTATTGAAGCTACTGTCACATGAGCACTGATACGCTGCTTGTTCTATTCAGCTCTATGGAAGGTTATTGAAGCTACTGTCACATGAGCACTGATACGCTGCTTGTTCTATTCAGCTCTATGGAAGGTTATTGAAGCTACTGTCACATGAGCACTGATACGCTGCTTGTTCTATTCATCTCTATGGAAGGTTATTGAAGCTACTGTCACATGAGCACTGATACGCTGCTGGTTCTATTCCGCTCTATGGAAGGGTATTGAAGCTACTGTCACATGAGCACTGATACGCTGCTGGTTCTATTCAGCTCTATGGAAGGGTATTGAAGCTACTGTCACATGAGCACTGATACGCTGCTTGTTCTATTCCGCTGTATGGAAGGTTATTGAAGCTACTGTCACATGAGCACTGATACACTGCTGGTTCTATTCAGCTCTATGGAAGGTTATTGAAGCTACTGTCACATGAGCACTGATACGCTGCTGGTTCTATTCAGCTCTATGGAAGGGTATTGAAGCTACTGTCACATGAGCACTGATACACTGCTGGTTCTATTCCGCTCTATGGAAGGGTATTGAAGCTACTGTCGCATGAGCACTGATACGCTGCTGGTTCTATTCAGCTCTATGGAAGGTTATTGAAGCTACTGTCACATGAGCACTGATACGCTGCTGGTTCTATTCAGCTCTATGGAAGGGTATTGAAGCTACTGTCACATGAGCACTGATACGCTGCTGGTTCTATTCAGCTCTATGGAAGGGTATTGAAGCTACTGTCACATGAGCACTGATACGCTGCTGGTTCTATTCAGCTCTATGGAAGGGTATTGAAGCTACTGTCACATGAGCACTGATACGCTGCTGGTTCTATTCATCTGTATGGAAGGTTATTGAAGCTACTGTCACATGAGCACTGATACGCTGCTGGTTCTATTCAGCTCTATGGAAGGTTATTGAAGCTACTGTCACATGAGCACTGATACGCTGCTGGTTCTATTCAGCTCTATGGAAGGGTATTGAAGCTACTGTCACATGAGCACTGATACGCTGCTTGTTCTATTCAGCTCTATGGAAGGTTATTGAAGCTACTGTCACATGAGCACTGATACGCTGCTGGTTCTATTCAGCTCTATGGAAGGTTATTGAAGCTACTGTCACATGAGCACTGATACGCTGCTGGTTCTATTCCGCTCTATGGAAGGGTATTGAAGCTACTGTCACATGAGCACTGATACGCTGCTTGTTCTATTCCGCTGTATGGAAGGGTATTGAAGCTACTGTCACATGAGCACTGATACGCTGCTGGTTCTATTCAGCTCTATGGAAGGTTATTGAAGCTACTGTCACATGAGCACTGATACGCTGCTGGTTCTATTCAGCTCTATGGAAGGGTATTGAAGCTACTGTCGCATGAGCACTGATACGCTGCTTGTTCTATTCATCTGTATGGAAGGTTATTGAAGCTACTGTCACATGAGCACTGATACGCTGCTTGTTCTATTCATCTGTATGGAAGGTTATTGAAGCTACTGTCACATGAGCACTGATACGCTGCTTGTTCTATTCATCTGTATGGAAGGTTATTGAAGCTACTGCCACATGAGCACTGATACACTGCTTGTTCTATTCATCTGTATGGAAGGTTATTGAAGCTACTGTCACATGAGCACTGATACGCTGCTTGTTCTATTCATCTGTATGGAAGGTTATTGAAGCTACTGTCACATGAGCACTGATACGCTGCTTGTTCTATTCATCTGTATGGAAGGTTATTGAAGCTACTGTCACATGAGCACTGATACGCTGCTTGTTCTATTCAGCTCTATGGAAGGTTATTGAGGCTACTGTCACATGAGCACTGATACGCTGCTGGTTCTATTCAGCTCTATGGAAGGGTATTGAAGCTACTGTCGCATGAGCACTGATACGCTGCTGGTTCTATTCAGCTCTATGGAAGGGTATAGAAGCTACTGTCACATGAGCACTGATACGCTGCTTGTTCTATTCAGCTCTATGGAAGGTTATTGAGGCTACTGTCACATGAGCACTGATACGCTGCTGGTTCTATTCAGCTCTATGGAAGGTTATTGAAGCTACTGTCGCATGAGCACTGATACGCTGCTGGTTCTATTCAGCTGTATGGAAGGGTATTGAAGCTACTGTCACATGAGCACTGATACGCTGCTGGTTCTATTCAGCTCTATGGAAGGGTATTGAAGCTACTGTCACATGAGCACTGATACGCTGCTTGTTCTATTCAGCTCTATGGAAGGTTATTGAAGCTACTGCCACATGAGCACTGATACACTGCTTGTTCTATTCATCTGTATGGAAGGTTATTGAGGCTACTGTCACATGAGCACTGATACGCTGCTGGTTCTATTCAGCTGTATGGAAGGTTATTGAAGCTACTGTCACATGAGCACTGATACGCTGCTTGTTCTATTCAGCTCTATGGAAGGTTATTGAAGCTACTGCCACATGAGCACTGATACGCTGCTGGTTCTATTCAGCTGTATGGAAGGTTATTGAAGCTACTGTCACATGAGCACTGATACGCTGCTTGTTCTATTCAGCTCTATGGAAGGGTATTGAAGCTACTGTCACATGAGCACTGATACGCTGCTGGTTCTATTCAGCTCTATGGAAGGGTATTGAAGCTACTGTCACATGAGCACTGATACACTGCTGGTTCTATTCCGCTCTATGGAAGGGTATTGAAGCTACTGTCGCATGAGCACTGATACGCTGCTGGTTCTATTCAGCTCTATGGAAGGTTATTGAAGCTACTGTCACATGAGCACTGATACGCTGCTGGTTCTATTCAGCTCTATGGAAGGGTATTGAAGCTACTGTCACATGAGCACTGATACGCTGCTGGTTCTATTCAGCTCTATGGAAGGGTATTGAAGCTACTGTCACATGAGCACTGATACGCTGCTGGTTCTATTCAGCTCTATGGAAGGGTATTGAAGCTACTGTCACATGAGCACTGATACGCTGCTGGTTCTATTCATCTGTATGGAAGGTTATTGAAGCTACTGTCACATGAGCACTGATACGCTGCTGGTTCTATTCAGCTCTATGGAAGGTTATTGAAGCTACTGTCACATGAGCACTGATACGCTGCTGGTTCTATTCAGCTCTATGGAAGGGTATTGAAGCTACTGTCACATGAGCACTGATACGCTGCTTGTTCTATTCAGCTCTATGGAAGGTTATTGAAGCTACTGTCACATGAGCACTGATACGCTGCTGGTTCTATTCAGCTCTATGGAAGGTTATTGAAGCTACTGTCACATGAGCACTGATACGCTGCTGGTTCTATTCCGCTCTATGGAAGGGTATTGAAGCTACTGTCACATGAGCACTGATATGCTGCTTGTTCTATTCCGCTGTATGGAAGGGTATTGAAGCTACTGTCACATGAGCACTGATACGCTGCTGGTTCTATTCAGCTCTATGGAAGGTTATTGAAGCTACTGTCACATGAGCACTGATACGCTGCTGGTTCTATTCAGCTCTATGGAAGGGTATTGAAGCTACTGTCGCATGAGCACTGATACGCTGCTTGTTCTATTCATCTCTATGGAAGGGTATTGAAGCTACTGCCACATGAGCACTGATACGCTGCTGGTTCTATTCATCTGTATGGAAGGTTATTGAAGCTACTGTCACATGAGCACTGATACGCTGCTTGTTCTATTCATCTGTATGGAAGGTTATTGAAGCTACTGTCACATGAGCACTGATACGCTGCTTGTTCTATTCATCTGTATGGAAGGTTATTGAAGCTACTGTCACATGAGCACTGATACGCTGCTTGTTCTATTCAGCTCTATGGAAGGTTATTGAGGCTACTGTCACATGAGCACTGATACGCTGCTGGTTCTATTCAGCTCTATGGAAGGTTACTGAAGCTACTGTCACATGAGCACTGATACACTGCTTGTTCTATTCATCTCTATGGAAGGTTATTGAAGCTACTGTCACATGAGCACGGATACGCTGCTTGTTCTATTCAGCTCTATGGAAGGTTATTGAAGCTACTGTCACATGAGCACTGATACACTGCTGGTTCTATTCCGCTCTATGGAAGGGTATTGAAGCTACTGTCACATGAGCACTGATACGCTGCTGGTTCTATTCAGCTCTATGGAAGGTTATTGAAGCTACTGTCACATGAGCACTGATACGCTGCTGGTTCTATTCTGCTGTATGGAAGGTTATTGAAGCTACTGTCACATGAGCACTGATCCGCTGCTTGTTCTATTCAGCTCTATGGAAGGTTATTGAAGCTACTGTCGCATGAGCACTGATACGCTGCTGGTTCTATTCAGCTCTATGGAAGGTTATTGAGGCTACTGTCACATGAGCACTGATACGCTGCTGGTTCTATTCAGCTCTATGGAAAGTTATTGAAGCTACTGTCACATGAGCACTGATACACTACTTGTTCTATTCATCTGTATGGAAGGTTATTGAAGCTACTGTCACATGAGCACTGATACGCTGCTTGTTCTATTCATCTGTATGGAAGGTTATTGAAGCTACTGTCACATGAGCACTGATACGCTGCTTGTTCTATTCATCTCTATGGAAGGGTATTGAAGCTACTGTCACATGAGCACTGATACGCTGCTTGTTCTATTCATCTGTATGGAAGGGTATTGAAGCTACTGTCACATGAGCACTGATACGCTGCTGGTTCTATTCAGCTCTATGGAAGGGTATTGAAGCTACTGTCACATGAGCACTGATACGCTGCTTGTTCTATTCAGCTCTATGGAAGGGTATTGAAGCTACTGTCACATGAGCACTGATACACTGCTGGTTCTATTCATCTCTATGGAAGGTTACTGAAGCTACTGTCACATGAGCACTGATACACTGCTTGTTCTATTCATCTCTATGGAAGGTTATTGAAGCTACTGTCACATGAGCACGGATACGCTGCTTGTTCTATTCAGCTCTATGGAAGGTTATTGAAGCTACTGTCACATGAGCACTGATACACTGCTGGTTCTATTCCGCTCTATGGAAGGGTATTGAAGCTACTGTCACATGAGCACTGATACGCTGCTGGTTCTATTCAGCTCTATGGAAGGTTATTGAAGCTACTGTCACATGAGCACTGATACGCTGCTGGTTCTATTCTGCTGTATGGAAGGTTATTGAAGCTACTGTCACATGAGCACTGATCCGCTGCTTGTTCTATTCAGCTCTATGGAAGGTTATTGAAGCTACTGTCGCATGAGCACTGATACGCTGCTGGTTCTATTCAGCTCTATGGAAGGTTATTGAGGCTACTGTCACATGAGCACTGATACGCTGCTGGTTCTATTCAGCTCTATGGAAAGTTATTGAAGCTACTGTCACATGAGCACTGATACACTACTTGTTCTATTCATCTGTATGGAAGGTTATTGAAGCTACTGTCACATGAGCACTGATACGCTGCTTGTTCTATTCATCTGTATGGAAGGTTATTGAAGCTACTGTCACATGAGCACTGATACGCTGCTTGTTCTATTCATCTCTATGGAAGGGTATTGAAGCTACTGTCACATGAGCACTGATACGCTGCTTGTTCTATTCATCTGTATGGAAGGGTATTGAAGCTACTGTCACATGAGCACTGATACGCTGCTGGTTCTATTCAGCTCTATGGAAGGGTATTGAAGCTACTGTCACATGAGCACTGATACGCTGCTTGTTCTATTCAGCTCTATGGAAGGGTATTGAAGCTACTGTCACATGAGCACTGATACACTGCTGGTTCTATTCATCTCTATGGAAGGTTACTGAAGCTACTGTCACATGAGCACTGATACACTGCTTGTTCTATTCATCTCTATGGAAGGTTATTGAAGCTACTGTCACATGAGCACGGATACGCTGCTTGTTCTATTCAGCTCTATGGAAGGTTATTGAAGCTACTGTCACATGAGCACTGATACACTGCTGGTTCTATTCCGCTCTATGGAAGGGTATTGAAGCTACTGTCACATGAGCACTGATACGCTGCTGGTTCTATTCAGCTCTATGGAAGGTTATTGAAGCTACTGTCACATGAGCACTGATACGCTGCTGGTTCTATTCTGCTGTATGGAAGGGTATTGAAGCTACTGTCACATGAGCACTGATACGCTGCTTGTTCTATTCAGCTCTATGGAAGGTTATTGAAGCTACTGTCACATGAGCACTGATACGCTGCTGGTTCTATTCAGCTCTATGGAAGGTTATTGAAGCTACTGTCACATGAGCACTGATACGCTGCTGGTTCTATTCAGCTCTATGGAAGGGTATTGAAGCTACTGTCACATGAGCACTGATACGCTGCTGGTTCTATTCTGCTGTATGGAAGGTTATTGAAGCTACTGCCACATGAGCACTGATACGCTGCTTGTTCTATTCATCTGTATGGAAGGGTATTGAAGCTACTGTCACATGAGCACTGATACGCTGCTTGTTCTATTCATCTGTATGGAAGGGTATTGAAGCTACTGTCACATGAGCACTGATACGCTGCTGGTTCTATTCTGCTGTATGGAAGGTTATTGAAGCTACTGCCACATGAGCACTGATACGCTGCTGGTTCTATTCAGCTCTATGGAAGGGTATTGAAGCTACTGTCACATGAGCACTGATACGCTGCTTGTTCTATTCAGCTCTATGGAAGGTTATTGAAGCTACTGTCACATGAGCACTGATACGCTGCTTGTTCTATTCTGCTGTATGGAAGGTTATTGAAGCTACTGTCGCATGAGCACTGATACACTGCTTGTTCTATTCTGCTGTATGGAAGGGTATTGAAGCTACTGTCACATGAGCACTGATACGCTGCTGGTTCTATTCATCTGTATGGAAGGTTATTGAAGCTACTGTCACATGAGCACTGATACACTGCTGGTTCTATTCAGCTCTATGGAAGGTTATTGAAGCTACTGTCACATGAGCACTGATACGCTGCTGGTTCTATTCAGCTCTATGGAAGGGTATTGAAGCTACTGTCACATGAGCACTGATACGCTGCTGGTTCTATTCAGCTCTATGGAAGGGTATTGAAGCTACTGTCACATGAGCACTGATACGCTGCTGGTTCTATTCAGCTCTATGGAAGGGTATTGAAGCTACTGTCACATGAGCACTGATACGCTGCTTGTTCTATTCATCTGTATGGAAGGTTATTGAAGCTACTGTCACATGAGCACTGATACGCTGCTTGTTCTATTCAGCTCTATGGAAGGGTATTGAAGCTACTGTCACATGAGCACTGATACACTGCTTGTTCTATTCAGCTCTATGGAAGGGTATTGAAGCTACTGTCACATGAGCACTGATACGCTGCTGGTTCTATTCAGCTGTATGGAAGGGTATTGAAGCTACTGTCACACGAGCACTGATATTGCTCAGTGCATGTTCCCTGCTTTTATTCAGCTCTGTGGACGGGGATTGAAGCTGCTGCATGAAACGTCACAAGAATAGGCCTCACCTCCATGGAACAGCACAGAACCGCGTCCTCCTTCACATCGTAAGACTGTAAGAGCTGCGGGCAGAGAGGTATTAGAAGCAAAGCGTTAAACAACTGCAAGTAAACTCCGACACAGACATACTGCTCTAACAACGTAGACCGCTACAGTGACTGTATACAGACGCGTGCAATAACGGAACGTTTTCTGATAGGCGTTTATTCTGCATTAACAGCGGGAAAACACAACTAGACAGTGACGCGAGTGACTAAACATTTTTTGAAATGTCCAAAAAGATGGTAGCGCCTTTATATGGGTAACTGGAACCTAAGCATGTCCTCTTACTGTCTGTGCCTTGAATAATAGGAGCAGATTACAAAGCAAGGTCTAGAGATGAGGCTGTGAAACAGTACATGGAAAATCTATTCATCGGGTGACAGCCATATACAGTAATGTGCGTAATAATAAGCACTGGAACCCTGTGATGTCACTATAGTCAAAGCACTGAGGACGTGTGTTTGATTCCCACCATGGCCTTGTGTGGAATTTGTATATTCTCAGTGTCGGAGGCTTGATAAATAGGCCCTATTTTTAAACACCTGTTAAACAGGACAGATCTCCCCTCGGATACCTGAAGTTACCGATCCTGCCACCAAAGCACCCAGGTGTGACGTTTACCTCCCCCATCTCTTTCTCTACTTCTATTCATATTCTACCCCAAACAAGACGCTTTTCCCTCAACAGTGTCAAAGTCCTCCATTGCTCTACAGACAAAACTCTGATTCACTGCCCCTATCCTCTCCTTTTCGGATTATTGTAACCGACTAATAACAGAAATGTCTTGTTGTAATCTATCCAAAGTTCATCAGAGAGAATAATTTAATGTCTCAAAGACCGGACCCAACCCATGTCCTCCCGAGATCCTTTCGCCTGGCTCCCTGTCCAGTCTGGGATGTCCTACCACCATCACTGTCCTCCACTTGTCTTCTGCTCCCTACATATCTGCTCTACTTTCTTGCTGTGCCAATCATTGTCCCTGGCACAGAATGGTCTCCTGGTCACCCGCCACACTTCTCTGTCACTTTTCTGTTCATTGCTTGGAATGTTCTCACTTGGAATACGAAAGCACACCTGATGGGTGAGGCCTTCAAATCGGATACATCATACATCTACTGCACTTACTCCACCTATCTCAGATATGTAGGACTTTGTACGTATACCAGTGGTGTCACCAGTTCCTACTCTATTACATGCCAAATAATGGTGCAGGTCACAAAATGATTAGGATACTTTGGACGGAAAGGTCCGCCTTCATGATAAGACAGTGGTCATTACCTCCCTAAGGCAGGTATAGATGGGACAGACGAGGACTCGGAAAGGCTCTCCTGCATTACTCCTCATCGTGCCAAACACTTCGCAAAGGAACGTGATGAACCCCAACCAGCTCTCCACGTCTGATTGGTGCATGTCCTCTCGGACAGAGAAATCCTTCTGCAAAACACAAGGTCAACAAGAAACCACATCAGTTGGAGACACCATCAAGAAAGAGGAAATTGGAAGCGCAATCAGACGGCTAAACAAGAGGAACCTGTTCAAAAATACAACACAACTTTTTCTTCAGTTTTGAAATATAGAGCAGAAGAGGAAACCAATATAACCAAATGTGGTTGCTTCAGTTTGTCAAGGACGAGACGGTAAGGCAGCTGTCCTGTATCACAGCTATTGCATCGCTTCAACCAACGGCAGAATTTCCAACCGTCAAAAACACTCAACAGGTTGCCCAATAACTGGGGCACGCAATATAAGCTGCACTACATAAAAAGGTACCTTATATGTGACATGGATCCAAGACTAATATACAAGTTAGTTTAAATACGGGTTTGATCATAGAAGGGTTTTTAACAGCAGAAAGAGCAACGCGCAGACAGAACTATCCCCCGAAAAGAGAGAATTTTCAGATCAGGGTAAAATAATAAGACCACATACAATCTGTGGCAAGACGCATGGCGCAATTTAGTTGCAAAATCTGTGGGGCAATTTGGCAAAATTTGAGAAGAGGGGTCATCGGACACATCTGCAGGAATCATACGCAGGCTGTAGAGTGTGAGGCCAGTTTTAGAAAACCTTTTACATTTTGTAGTTTAGGATAAGGTGGTTCAGGTTCATTAAACACTTTTTGGCCACGAGTAGAAAAAACTTTTGCTTATCTTTGCCGATAAGGCAGAGAATTATTTTTAGTCTGTCTTTCAGTCTTCTCTCCATCTTGTTTCCGGACATAAAGAAAACATCTGATTAGCTGATCATTTCAGCAAATAGGTAATAGACTTTACTTTAAATATAACATTTATCCAGTTGCAGAAAGGCTGATTTTATCTATATTTCCTACACTTGCTCAGAATAATGCAAGAATATATATAATTCTGCAGAGAGCTGATACAGCACTTAGGGAGAACACATACCTATAATACATAGACACCTAGAGAAGTATCCAAATATCAAGAAAAATGGAAGAATAACTGATTACTAGTACAAATATTTGTTTTCTAAAAAAGCAATGGATAAGTTGTTCAATACATGCTGCCACATATATATATATATATTTTTTTTTTTATAGAATGCCAGTAGCCCAGTACTACATTTGGTTTATAATTTCAGGCATCCCCAGAATGTATTTGGGAAGGGGGGCTATGGACGACTAACGATGATATCGGAGATATAGTATATGCCAAGGTCCCATTTTCAACTGCAAAAGCAGCCGCCGCAGATACTCTATGGGGGCTGCTCTATTGTGAGGTTTACAAAGTTCTGGAATGCAAAGCTTGGATCCACCAGCTCTTCAGCATTTTTTTTGTTATGGAGAGGGATCCTCTGGATCCTTCCCCAACAGCCACCAGTGACGCATATGCAGTTCAATGGCTACTTAGATGCTGTAGGCTGTCCGGATCCAAAGCGTAAGCCACCACTGTGCTTCCAGCTCTTCACCGGGACGGACAATTTAGTCATTATGACGTCAGAACAGCATTAAAAATGAGGGAACTCATAAACAGGCCTCTATGTGAGGCCACCCAGAGCCGGCCCTAACCAGTATGATGCCCTAGGCAAGATTTTGGCTGGTGCCCCCTAGCACCACCGCTGGTTCCACCTCTGACCTTGTACCCCCTATATTTTAAATAAGAACAGTTCGCACATTTGGCGCACAGACCAAAAAGGAGTGTGCTTTTGCTGGCAAGGGGCATGGCCACACAATAACCCCAATTCCAATTACGCCACACAGTACTGCAACTTTATTCACATATGATCATGCGATAGTGTCCATAATTCATATTACATCACACTGAATTGCTCCTTATTCACATTATACCACACCTTATTGCTCTTTATTCACATTAGACGACACAGTAGTGCCCTTTCTATACGCAACGCCACATAGTAGAGCACCTTATACACATAATGCCACACATTAGTAATGCATTTACACACATTCCACACAGTAATGCCCCTTACACATATGAGACACAGTATTAATGTCCTTATAAACATAGTGTGCCTTACACATATGCCGCACATTATTAATGCCCTTATACACATAATGACACACATAGTGCCCCCTATACATGTGCTGCACATTATTAGTGCCCCTATACACATATTAATGACACACATACAGTAGTACCGTTACACATATGCCGCACATTATTAATGCCCTTATACACATAATGACACACATACAGTAGTACCGTTATACATATGCCGCACATTATTAATGCCCTTATACACATAATGACACACATACAGTAGTACCGTTACACATATGCCGCACATTATTAATGCCCTTATACACATAATGACACACATAGTGCCCCTTACACATATGTTGCACATTATTAATGCATTTTTACATGACACACATAATGCTCCTTACACAGATTCCGAACACTACTGCACAACCAACCCACTCACATGCACACAGCACTCACACTTCCACTAACATTGTGACCTCTGCCTCTGCTTGGATACAGATGTGTCCTTATAAATATTGCCTCAATGCTAACGTCGGGCACCTTTTTTTTATGAAAATGCATATTATTTGCATTGCTATTTGGCTAGGATGCACAAGCAGCTTCTGCTGATTAAAAATAAGAATTTACTCACCGGTAATTCTATTTCTCGTAGTCCGTAGTGGATGCTGGGGACTCCGTCAGGACCATGGGGGATTAGCGGCTCCGCAGGAGACAGGGCACAAAATTTAAAAGTTTGACCACTAGGTGGTGTGTACTGGCTCCTCCCCCTATGACCCTCCTCCAAGCCTCAGTTAGGATACTGTGCCCGGACGAGCGTACACAATAAGGAAGGATTTTGAATCCCGGGTAAGACTCATACCAGCCACACCAATCACACCGTACAACTTGTGATCTGAACCCAGTTAACAGTATGATAACGTAGGAGCCTCTGAAAAGATGGCTCACAACAATAAACAACCCGATTTTTTTTTTGTAACAATAACTATGTACAAGTATTGCAGACAATCCGCACTTGGGATGGGCGCCCAGCATCCACTACGGACTACGAGAAATAGAATTACCGGTGAGTAAATTCTTATTTTCTCTGACGTCCTAGTGGATGCTGGGGACTCCGTCAGGACCATGGGGATTATACCAAAGCTCCCAAACGGGCGGGAGAGTGCGGATGACTCTGCAGCACCGAATGAGAGAACTCCAGGTCCTCCTTAGCCAGGGTATCAAATTTGTAGAATTTTACAAACGTGTTCTCCCCTGACCACGTAGCTGCTCGGCAGAGTTGTAATGCCGAGACCCCTCGGGCAGCCGCCCAAGATGAGCCCACCTTCCTTGTGGAGTGGGCATTGACAGATTTAGGCTGTGGCAGGCCTGCCACAGAATGTGCCAGTTGAATTGTGCTACAAATCCAGCGAGCAATCGTCTGCTTAGAAGCAGGAGCACCCAAGCTTGTTGGGTGCATACAGTATAAACAGCGAGTCAGATTTTCTGACTCCAGCCGTCCTTGAAATATATATTTTCAATGCTCTGACAACGTCCAGCAACTTGGAATCCTCCAAATCGCTAGTAGCCGCAGGCACCACAATAGGCTGGTTCAGGTGAAACGCTGATACCACCTTAGGCAGAAAATGAGGACGCGTCCTCAATTCTGCCCTGTCCGAATGGAAAATCAGATATGGGCTTTTATACGATAAAGCCGCCAATTCCGACACTCTCCTGGCTGAAGCCAGGGCCAGTAGCATGGTTACTTTCCATGTAAGATATTTCAAATCTACCGATTTGAGTGGCTCAAACCAATGGGATTTGAGAAAATCCAAAACTACATTGAGATCCCACGGTGCCACTGGGGGCACAACCGGGGGCTGTATATGTAGTACTCCTTTTACAAAAGTCTGGACTTCAGGAACTGAAGCCAATTCTTTCTGGAAGAAAATCGACAGGGCCGAAATTTGAACCTTAATGGACCCTAATTTGAGGCCCATAGATAATCCTGTTTGCAGGAAATGTAGGAATCGACCCAGTTGAAATTCCTCTGTGGGGGCCTTCCTGGCCTCACACCATGCAACATATTTTCTCCAAATGCGGTGATAATGTTGTGCAGTCACCTCCTTCCTGGCTTTGACCAGGGTAGGGATGACCTCCTCCGGAATGCCTTTTTCCCTTAGGATCCGGCGTTCAACCGCCATGCCGTCAAACGCAGCCGCGGTAAGTCTTGGAATAGACACGGTCCCTGCTGAAGCAGATCCCTTCTTAGAGGTAGAGGCCACGGATCTTCCGTGAGCATCTCCTGAAGTTCCGGGTACCAAGTCCTTCTTGGCCAGTCCGGAGCCACTAGTATCGTTCTTACTCCCCTTTGCCGTATAATTCTCAGTACCTTGGGTATGAGAGGCAGAGGAGGAAACACATACACTGACTGGTACACCCATGGTGTTACCAGAGCGTCCCCAGCTATTGCCTGAGGGTCTCTTGACCTGGCGCAATACCTGTCCAGTTTTTTGTTGAGGCGGGACGCCATCATGTCCACCATTGGTCTTTCCCAATGGACTACAATCATGTGGAAGACTTCTGGATGAAGTCCCCACTCTCCCGGGTGAAGATCGTGTCTGCTGAGGAAGTCTGCTTCCCAGTTGTCCACTCCCGGGATGAACACTGCTGACAGTGCTATCACATGATTTTCCGCCCAGCGAAGAATCCTTGCAGCCTCTGCCATTGCCCTCCTGCTTCTTGTGCCGCCCTGTCTGTTTACGTGGGCGACTGCCGTGATGTTGTCCGACTGGATCAACACCGGCTGACCCTGAAGCAGAGGGTTTGCCAGGCTTAGAGCATTGTAGATTGCTCTTAGTTCCAGTATATTTATGTGAAGAGACGTTTCCAGGCTTGACCACACGCCCTGGATGTTTCTTCCTTGTGTGACCGCTCCCCAGCCTCTCAGGCTGGCATCCGTGGTCACTAGGACCCAGTTCTGTATGCCGAATCTGCGGCCCTCTAACAGATGAGCACTCTGCAACCACCATAGCAGAGAGACCCTTTTTTCCAGGACTCTTGTGCATTGATGCACAGACACTGTCCCTGGTTTTAGGAGGTTCCTGACGAGTTCGGATAACTCCCTGGCTTTCTCCTCCGGAAGAAATACCTTTTTCTGAACAGTGTCCAGAATCATCCCTAGGAACAGCAGACGTGTCGTCGGGATCAATTGGGATTTTGGAAAATTCAGAATCCACCCGTGCTGTTGGAGCACTACTTGAGTTAGTGCTACTCCGACCTCCAGCTGTTCTCTGGATCTTGCCCTTATCAGGAGATCGTCCAAGTAAGGGATAATTAATACGCCTTCTCTTCGAAGAAGGATCATCATTTCGGCCATTACCTTGGTAAAGACCCTGGGTGCCGTGGACAATCCAAACGGCAGCGTCTGAAACTGATGACAGTTTTGTACCACGAACCTGAGGTACCCTTGGTGTGAAGGGCAAATTGGGACATGAAGGTAAGCATCCTTGATGTCCAAGGACACCATAAAATCCCCTTCTTCCAGATTCGCTATCACTGCTCTGAGTGACTCCATCTTGAACTTGAATTTTTGTATGTACAGGTTCAGAGATTTCAGATTTAGAATAGGTCTTACCGAGCCGTCCGGCTTCGGTACCACAAATAGCGTGGAGTAATACCCCTTTCCCTGTTGTAGAAGGGGTACCTTGATTATCACCTGCTGAGAATACAGCTTGTGAATGGCTTCCAATACCGTCGCCCTGTCTGAGGGAGACGTTGGCAAGGCAGATTTTAGGAACCGGCGAGGGGGAGACTTCTCGAATTCCAACCTGTAACCCTGAGATACTACCTGCAGGATCCAGGGGTCCACCTGCGAGTGAGCCCACTGTGCGCTGAAATTCTTGAGGCGACCCCCCACCGCCCCTGAGTCCGCTTGTAAGGTCCCAGCGTCATGCTGAGGCCTTTGCAGAAGCCGGGGAGGACTTCTGCTCCTGGGAAGGGGCTGCTTGCTGCAGTCTCTTACCCTTTCCTTTGCCTCGGGGCAAATATGAATGTCCTTTTGCTCGCTTGTTCTTATAGGAACGAAAGGACTGCGGCTGAAAAGACTGCGTCTTTTTCTGCTGGGAGGGGACTTGAGGTAAAAAGGTGGACTTCCCGGCTGTTGCCGTGGCTACCAAATCCGATAGACCGACCCCAAATAATTCCTCCCCTTTATACGGCAATACTTCCATATGCCGTTTGGAATCCGCATCGCCTGACCACTGTCGTGTCCATAGACTTCTTCTGGCAGATATGGACATCGCACTTACTCTTGATGCCAGAGTGCAGACATCCCTCTGTGCATCTCGCATATAAAGAAAAGCATCCTTTAATTGCTCTATAGTCAATAAAATACTGTCCCTATCCAGGGTATCAATATTTTCAGTCAGGGAATCCGACCAAGCCACCCCAGCACTGCACATCCAGGCTGAGGCGATTGCTGGTCGCAGTATAACACCAGTATGTGTGTATATACTTTTTAGAGTATTTTCCAGCCTCCTATCAGCTGGATCCTTGAGGGCGGCCGTATCAGGAGACGGTAACGCCACTTGTTTGGATAAACGTGTGAGCGCCTTGTCCACCCTAGGGGGTGTTTCCCAGCGCGCCCTAACCTCTGGCGGGAAAGGGTATAACGCCAATAACTTCTTTGAAATTAGCAGTTTTTTATCAGGGGTAACCCACGCTTCATCACACACGTCATTCAATTCCTCTGATTCAGGAAAAACTACAGGTAGTTTTTTCAGACCCCACATAATACCCCTTTTTGTGGTACTTGCAGTATCAGAGATATGCAAAGCCTCCTTCATTGCCGTGATCATATAACGTGTGGCCCTACTGGAAAATACGTTCGTTTCTTCACCGTCGACACTAGATTCAGTGTCCGTGTCTGGGTCTGTGTCGACCGACTGAGGCAAAGGGCGTTTTACAGCCCCTGACGGTGTTTGAGACGCCTGTACAGGTACTAACTGTTTTGCCGGTCGTCTCATGTCGTCAACCGACTTTTGCAGCGTGCTGACATTATCACGTAATTCCATAAACAAAGCCATCCATTCCGGTGTCGACTCCCTAGGGGGTGACATCACCATTACCGGCAATTGCTCCGCCTCCACACCAACATCGTCCTCATACATGTCGACACACACGTACCGACACACAGCAGACACACAGGGAATGCTCTGATAGAAGACAGGACCCCACTAGCCCTTTGGGGAGACAGAGGGAGAGTTTGCCAGCACACACCAAAGCGCTATAATTATATAGGAACAACCTTATATAAGTGTTGTTTCCTTATAGCTGCTTAAATATATATAATATCGCCAAAAAATGCCCCCCCTCTCTGTTTTTTACCCTGTTTCTGTAGTGCAGTGCAGGGGAGAGCCTGGGAGCCTTCCTAGCAGCGGAGCTGTGTAGGAAAATGGCGCTGTGTGCTGAGGAGATAGGCCCCGCCCCCTATTCCGGCGGGCTCTTCTCCCGGTTTTTCTGAGACCTGGCAGGGGTGAAATACATCCATATAGCCTCATGGACTATATGTGATGTATTCTTTTTAGCCAGAAAGGTATTAACATTGCTGCCCAGGGCGCCCCCCCCCAACGCCCTGCACCCTCAGTGACCGCCGGTGTGAAGTGTGCCTGAGCGCAATGGCGCACAGCTGCAGTGCTGTGCGCTACCTCATGAAGACTGAAAAGCCTTCAGCCGCCGGTTTCTGGACCTCTTCTTACTTCGGCATCTGCAAGGGGGTCGGCGGCGCGGCTCCGGTGACCCATCCAGGCTGTACCTGTGATCGTCCCTCTGGAGCTAGTGTCCAGTAGCCTAAGAAGCAAATCCATCCTGCACGCAGGTGAATTCACTTCTTCTCCCCTAGGTCCCTCGTTGCAGTGAGCCTGTTGCCAGCAGGACTCACTGAAAATAATAAAACTATCAAAACTTTTACTCTAAGCAGCTCTTTATGAGAGCCACCTAGATTGCACCCTGCTCGGACGGGCACAAAAACCTAACTGAGGCTTGGAGGAGGGTCATAGGGGGAGGAGCCAGTACACACCACCTAGTGGTCAAACTTTTAAATTTTCTGCCCTGTCTCCTGCGGAGCCGCTAATCCCCCATGGTCCTGACGGAGTCCCCAGCATCCACTAGGACGTCAGAGAAATGATATGCAGCATGCCTATGTACTGTGTGAGACTGTGGCTGTATCTGCATATGAAATGCTACACACAGAATATAGGCATGCCGCATATCATTTTAATCAGTAGAAGCTGCTGATGCCCCTAGGCATATCAAATGCCCTAGGCAATTGCCTAGTTTGCCTATGCCTATGGCCGGCTCTGAGGCCACCTATACTTACCCCAGAACGGTTATCACGCAGTTCTCCAAGTAGAGACTCCAAATACTTTACACAAGTTCTGACCCAAATATACGGTCATTGCGATGAAACACGTTTTTGTTTTTTTAAATCTCAGATTATATATTATGGAGAGCAGGGGCTGATGCAGAGTTGGAGGCAGTATACACAGTAGCTGTGTCTTTGTACGCAGTGGCTGTGCGATAACATGGTAATAAAATGTTATTTTGCATAATCACAGATGTATATCATCAGTATTACAATCTATATACATTATTTCTTTCCGATCGCAGTGATGCGTATTGCTATTTAGGTTCAGTCTGGTTACACGGAGATCACATCAGTATGCGTCAGTGGCCGACAAAATTCAAGTGACCCCCAAGAATCTGTCTGTAGAGCCCAAGAGACCAAATCTAGTGAATTCTGAGCAGCGGCTTAACAGGGTGACACTGCGCCCCGCCCACTAAGCGTATGACATCATAGCTTTGCGCAGAGGGGCGGGCCACCAGAAATGGGAAGTGCATTCACAATGTTGACATTCAGTCAATATGGACATTCAGACCATGTGACGTAGTCGTGTCGTCATTCAAAACATACACCGTGTTCTCACTGGTCAACAGGAAACCTTGTACCCACTGCGATACACCTGACTTTATCGGAGATCATTTGGCTTTTACGGGTCTGGCCGAATTAGGCATGGGGCAGAGAGCTGCCAGTGTCAAACTATAGGGCTCATTAATGGGCGCTTTACAATTGGGAACAAAACAGACAAGACTGGGTAATAACAGACAAACAAAGGTAAGTGGGCCCTGCACGCAGGCTTACAGACAGGCAGAGAGGTAAGTGGGCCCTGCTCGCAGGCTTACAGACAGGCAGAGAGGTAAGTGGGCCCTGCTCGCAGGCTTACAGACAGGCAGAGAGGTAAGTGAGCCCTGTTCGCAGGCTTACAGAGAGGTAAGTAGGCCCTGCTCGCAGGCTTACAGACAGAAACGTAAAAGGGCCCTGCTTGCAGGGAGACAGATGTAAGAGGGCCCTGCTCGCAGGTGTACAGACAGGGAGAGAGGTAATAGGGCCCTGCTCGCAGGCTTACAGACAGACGGAGAGGTAATAGGGCCCTGCTCGCAGGCTCACAGAAAGATAGAGAGGTAAGAGGGCCCTGCTCGCAGGCTTACAGACAGGGAGAGAGGTAAGAGGGCCCTGCTCGCAGGCTTACAGACAGGGAGAGGTAAGAGGGCCCTGCTCGCAGGCTTACAGACAGGCAGGGAGATAAGAGGGACCTGCTCGCAGGTGTACAGACAGGGAGAGAGGTAATAGGGCCCTGCTCGCAGGCTTACAGACAGGGAGAGAGGTAAGAGGGCCCTGCTCGCAGGCTTACAGACAGGGAGAGATGGTAATAAAGCCCTGCTCGCAGGCTTACAATTATCTATATGCTGGCAACCACAGATTTCTGTGTATTAAACGTAGGGTAATAGATCACAGGTAACTCTACAAGTGTAGTATGAACAGGTAGCCTGGTTAGACTGCCAAGCACATAAATGGTACTGTCATGTAATTAGTGATATGCCAGTTACTGATTGTTGACCATGGGATGAAGTGACAATGTGAAACCTACTCTATGATGTTACCTTTGTTAAAATGTCGGCATCTGCAGAATCCCGACGTGTTCATGTGAAATGGCGACATCATGCATAGGCTGACGGCGGAGGGTTAGACCACAGGAGTGAAAGGTTAGGGTTAGGCACTAGGGGGAGGGTTAGGCTATGGAAGTGAAGGGTTAATCTGCAGGAGGGGAGGGTTAGGGTTCGGCTAGGGGGGTTAGGCACTAGGGGGGAGTTCTAGGGTTAGGCTATAGGAGGGAAGGGTTAGAGTTAGGCTATAGGAGGGAAGGGTTAGAGTTAGGCTATAGGAGGGAAGGGTTAGAGTTAGGCTATAGGAGGGAAGGGTTAGAGTTAGGCTATAGGAGGGAAGGGTTAGAGTTAGGCTATAGGAGGGAAGGGTCAGGGTTGGGCTATAGGGGGAGGGTTAGGCTATGGGATGATGGGATGGACGGAGTTAGACACTAGGGGGAGGGGTAGGTACTAAGGGGGGGGGGGTTAGGCTATGGGAGGGAAGGGGTTGTGGTTAGGCACTAGTAGGAGGGTTAGGCTCTGGGAGGGACAGGGTTAGGCACTAGTAGGAGGGTTAGGCTATGGGAGGGACGGGGTTAGGGTTGGGCACTAGGGGGATGGTTAGGCTATGGGAAGGACGGGGTTGTGGTTAGGCACTAGTAGGAGGGTTAGGCTATGGGAGGGACGGGGTTAGGCACTAGTAGGAGGGTTAGGCTCTGGGAGCGACAGGGTTAGGGTTAGGCACTAGGGGGATGGTTAGGCTATGGGAAGGACGGGGTTGTGGTTAGGCACTAGTAGGAGGGTTAGGCTATGGGAGGGACGGGGTTAGGCACTAGTAGGAGGGTTAGGCTCTGGGAGGGAAGGGTTAGGGTTGGGCACTAGGGGGATGGTTAGGCTATGGGAGGGACGGGGTTAGGGTTGGGCACTAGGGGGATGGTTAGGCTATGGGAGGGACGGGGTTAGGGTTAGGCACTAGTAGGAGGGTTAGGCTCTGGGAGGGAAGGGTTAGGGTTGGGCACTAGGGGGATGGTTAGGCTATGGGAAGGACGGGGTTGTGGTTAGGCACTAGTAGGAGGGTTAGGCTATGGGAGGGAAGGGTTAGGCACTAGTAGGAGGGTTAGGCTATGGGAAGGACGGGGTTAGGGTTGGGCACTAGGGGGATGGTTAGGCTATGGGAAGGACGGGGTTGTGGTTAGGCACTAGTAGGAGGGTTAGGCTCTGGGAGGGACAGGGTTAGGGTTAGGCACTAGTAGGAGGGTTAGGCTCTGGGAGGGACAGGGTTAGGGTTAGGCACTAGTAGGAGGGTTAGGCTCTGGGAGGGACAGGGTTAGGGTTGGGCACTAGTAGGAGGGTTAGGCTCTGGGAGGGAAGGGTTAGGCACTAGTAGGAGGGTTAGGCTATGGGAAGGACGGGGTTAGGGTTGGGCACTAGGGGGATGTTTAGGCTATGGGAGGGACGGAGTTAGGGTTGGGCACTAGGGGGATGGTTAGGCTATGGGAGGGACGGGGTTAGGGTTAGGCACTAGTAGGAGGGTTAGGCTCTGGGAGGGAAGGGTTAGGGTTGGGCACTAGGGGGATGGTTAGGCTATGGGAAGGACGGGGCTGTGGTTAGGCACTAGTAGGAGGGTTAGGCTATGGGAGGGACGGGGTTAGGCACTAGTAGGAGGGTTAGGCTCTGGGAGGGAAGGGTTAGGCACTAGTAGGAGGGTTAGGCTATGGGAAGGACGGGGTTAGGGTTGGGCACTAGGGGGATGGTTAGGCTATGGGAGGGACGGGGTTAGGGTTGGGCACTAGTAGGAGGGTTAGGCTATGGGAGGGACGGGGTTAAGGTTAGGCACTAGTAGGAGGGTTAGGCTCTGGGAGGGACAGGGTTAGGCACTAGTAGGAGGGTTAGGCTCTGGGAGGGTAGGGTTAGGCACTAGGGGGAGAGTTAGGTACTAAGGGGAGGGTTAGACTCTGGGAGGGAAGGTGTTAGGCACTAGGGGGAGGGTTACACTATGGGAGGGGAGGGGTTAGGCACTAGAGGGAGGGTTAAGGGCCCCATACACTAAAACGATATGTCTGAAGGCTGAAGTCGGGGCGATTTCCCTTGAACTCTCCCGGGAGCTTCCCGGGAGTGGTTCCATGCAATTCCATACGATTTGGTACATTTTGCATGCGATATATTGTATGCGATCCCAGCCATGCCTGCGGGAACCGACATATCACAAGTGCAGCACTAACGATCTAGGAGATCCAATCCGACGCTCACGGGAACGCGCATCGGATAGGATACACAGCCAAAATGAACAATTTCACCCAATATAATCGGCTCGAAATGGGCTGAAATTGGTTCTAGTGTATGGGGCCCTTTAGACTATGGAAGGATATGAGGTTAGGGCTAGGCACTAGTAGGAGGGTTAGGCTCTGCGAGGGAAGGGTTACGGTTGGGCACTAGAGGGAGGGTTAGGCTATGGGAGGGAAGGGGTTAGACTATGGGAGGGAAGGGGTTAGACTATGGGAGGGAAGGGGTTACGCACTAGAGGGAGGGTTAGACTGTGGAAGGGAATGAGGTTAGAGCTAGGCACTTGTAGGAGAGTTAGGCTCTGGGAGGGACGGGGTTGGGTTAGGCACTAGGGGGAGAGTTAGGTACTAAGGGGAGGGTTAGACTATGGGAGGGAAGGGGTTTAGGTTAGGCACTAGGCGAAGGGTTAGACTCTGGGAGGGAAGGGGTTAGGCACTAGTGGGAGGGTTAGACTATGGGAGGGAAGGGGTTTGGGTTAGGCACTAGGCGAAGGGTTAGACTCTGGGAGGGAAGGGGTTAGGCACTAGTGGGAGGGTTAGACTATGGGAGGGAAGTGGTTAGGCACTAGTGGGAGGGTTAGACTATGGGAGGGAAGGGGTTAGGCACTAGTGGGAGGGTTAGACTATGGGAGGGAAGGGGTTAGGCACTAGTGGGAGGGTTAGACTATGGGCTGGAAGCAGTTAGGCACTAGTGGGAGGGTTAGACTATGGGAGGGAAGGGGTTAGACACTAGGGGGAGGGTTAGACTATGGGAGTGAAGGGGTTAGACACTAGGGGGAGGGTTATACTATGGGAGGGAAGCGGTTAGGCACTAGTGGGAGGGTTAGACTATGGGAGGGAAGCGGTTAGGCACTAGTGGAAGGGTTAGACTATGGGAGTGAAGGGGTTAGACACTAGGGGGAGGGCTAGACTATGGGAGTGAAGGGGTTAGACACTAGGGGGAGGGTTAGACTATGGGAGGGAAGGGGTTAGGCACTAGTGGGAGGGTTAGACTATGGGAGGGAAGGGGTTAGGCACTAGTGGGAGGGTTAGACTATGGGAGGGAAGCGGTTAGGCACTAGTGGGAGGGTTAGACTATGGGAGGGAAGGGGTTAGGCACTAGTGGGAGGGTTAGACTATGGGAGGGAAGGGGTTAGGCACTAGTGGGAGGGTTAGACTATGGGAGGGAAGCGGTTAGGCACTAGTGGGAGGGTTAGACTATGGGAGGGAAGGGGTTAGACACTAGGGGGAGGGTTAGACTATGGGAGTGAAGGGGTTAGACACTAGGGGGAGGGTTAGACTATTGGAGTGAAGGGGTTAGACACTAGGGGTAGGGTTAGACTATGGGAGGGAATGGGGTATGGGTTAAGCACTAGGCGGAGGGTTAGAATATGGGAGGGAAGGGTTAGGGTTAGACACTAGGGGGAGGGTTAGACTATGGGAGGGAAGGGGTTAGGCACTAGGGGGAAGGTTAGACTATGGGAGGGAAGGGGTTAGATACTAGGGGGAGGCTTATACTATGGGAGGGAAGGGGTTAGGCACTAGGGGGAGGGTTATACTATGGGAGGGAAGGGGTTAGGCACTAGAGGGAGGCTTATACTATGGGAGGGAAGGGGTTAGGCACTAGAGGGAGGCTTATACTATGGGAGGGAAGGGGTTAGGCACTAGAGGGAGGGATAGACTATGGGAGGGAAGGGGTTAGGTACTAGGGGGAGGGTTATACTATGGGAGGGAAGGGGTTAGGCACTAGAGGGAGGCTTATACTATGGGAGGGAATGGTGTTAGGGCTAGGCACTAGTAGGAGGGTTAGACTATGGGAGGGAAGGGGTTAAGCACTGGGCAGGGGGGTTAGACTATGGGAGGGAAGGGGTTAGACACTAGGGGGAGGGTTAGACTATGGGAGGGAAGGGGTTAGACACTAGGGGGAGGGTTAGACTATGGGAGGGAAGGGGTTAGACACTAGGGGGAGGGTTAGACTATGGGAGGGAAGGGGTTAGACACTAGGGGGAGGGTTAGACTATGGGAGGGAAGGGGTTAGGCACTAGGGGGAGGGTTAGACTATGGGAGGGAAGGGGTTAGGCACTAGGGGGAGGGTTAGACTATGGGGTTAGGCTCTGGGAGGGAATGGTTAGGGTTAAACATTAGGGGGAGGGAAAGGGCTAGGCATACGTACCAGTGGAAGCACCACAGGATCAGTCAGGATGTCATCAGGATGTCCCTGCTGAAACCGCAATACCAGGTGAGTCACTTCACCAGGGATGTTTTGCCGACATTGTAATCATGTAAACTGGTCGATGTCGACGTGATATAATCATGCTGCATGTCGACATTACAACCATGATGATAATCAACAAAACATACGACACCTAATGACAAACCACAGAGACAGAATAAGAAGTTACCCTGGTAACACTCAGTCATTGCCGAGCGGGTACACTCTGCCCACTCAGCACCCAGAGGGTTAAGAGCAACGTTCACTCTGCTGCCTGGTAATGCTATCCTCTGCTCCCATGCCAGAGACCGGTGTAATAACTTTAAATATTTACATGTCAGTCCTACTGTGAACACGCGCGGTGCGCTGACTGCATGGACATCTGGCCTACATGTGCGTCACGTCCCATTGGTTTAGGGATTTGTTATTTCACACCTCAATCTGCAGTGCTTCAATGGCGATCATTAATGTTATTAAACACTGCAACCACAGGAGCCAGGCCGTGGAAAGAACGTCTTCCCATTGGCCCGCTGCGACGCGCAGAGCTACTATGAGGTCATGTCTCGCGGTTCTACCATCCCGTCATGCAGAACAGATTTATTCAGGCTGTATAAATACATTGGGAATGTCCGATACTCTGGCTGCAACGCGCAGGAAGGATGGAACAATAAACCAGTCCGCCAGGTGACTGTGTGCTGCAACGTGCCGTGCGAGGTGTAACGCCACTTGTACCATCTGGGTGATGCAACAGGTTTATATTGCAGGGAATAGAACACTATTTTCTGTGCTTTCCCGTTGCAATAAATCCCGCGCTGCTGAGGACTATGGGGGTCATTCCTAGTTGTTCGCTCGTTATTTTTTTCTCGCAACGGAGCGATTAGTCGCTAATGCGCATGCGCAATGTCCGCAGTGCGACTGCGCCAAGTAAATGTGCTATGCAGTTAGGTATTTAACTCACAGCATTACGAGGTTTTTTCTTCGTTCTGGTGATCAGAGTGTGATTGACAGGAAGTGGGTGTTTCTGGGCGGAAACTGGCCGTTTTATGGGTGTGTGCGAAAAAACGCTACCGTTTCTGGGAAAAACGCGGGAGTGGCTGGAGAAACGGAGGAGTGTCTGGCCGAACGCTGGGTGTGTTTGTGACGTCAAACCTGGAACGACAAGCACTGAACTGATCGCACTGGAAGAGTAAGTCTCGAGCTACTCAGAAACTGCACAGAGAAGTCTTTTAGCAATATTGCGAATCTTTCGTTCGCAATTTTGATAAGCTAAGATTCACTCCCAGTAGGCGGCGGCTTAGCATGTGCAATGCTGCTAAAAGCAGCTTGCGAGCGAACAACTCGGAATGACCCCCTATATACTTTACTCTCCTGCAATTTATGGCAACACTGGGGCCCAACTATACGGTGGAACAGGAGCGGGAATGCGATGCCGTCGTATTTGAATGATTGGATAATTCCCTTAAGTAACTGGATAACGTCATTGCGGAACGTCATAATCAATGACAAGGACAGAACAAGACGAATCCCGGGATACTTTTCGGTTTATGTTGGCGCAAACACAAATAGGAAAGTGAGCAAATGCCCATTACCGCTAGCACACATAATAAACACACTGAAAAAATAATAAAAAATTAAAGTAAATTAGACGCGGCTGCTTCCTGCTAACGGTATCTGGACTCTAGGTCGACACCCACTGGGTCGACACCTATCGGTCGACACAGGAAATAGGTCGAGACGGCCATTAGGTCGACATGAGTTTTCCACTTTTTTCTTTTGACTTTTTTTCACTTTTTCATACTTTACAATCCACGTGGATTACAATTGGGAACGGTAACCTGAGAGCCATGCGAGGGGACGCGGTGCACTAATTGGGGTTCCCCGTCACTCTACGAGAGAAGAAAACACCCAAAAACCATTAAAAACTCATGTCGACCTTGTTCACGTCCCCCTAATGGCCGTGTCGACCTAGTCACTGCCGACCAATAGGTGTCGATCCTGAGTCCCATACCCCTGCTAACTGGCACTGGTGAAGCCTGTTACAAGCAGGAAATGTACTTTATTTACTGACCAAAGATGGTAAATTACACGAACGGCAATACATGTAAGCTTGCAGATCACTTCATTAAATGCATGGCAGATAACCGAGTCCAGATTGAAGATTCTGAAACTTTTTTCTGGGTTTATCATCCGTTGAAGGTATATAGACTAAAAAGACCTCCTTAAATTCCTGTATACTGCCACCTAAGGACCAGCTCCTACATTAATATAAATGTAGTCCGATTGTTCCTGGGTAGTGTGCAGGTGCGCCAGAAGGGTACCAATGTCTATGGTTCGGGATATGTCCAGATAGAGAGGTCCCCAGTTTACAGCCTCTAAATACTGTCCTGCTGGTGCTAGCCTCTAATCTCAAATATATGAGGAGAGCAATAAAAAAAACAGTGGCGGGATATAAAGAAGTCAGAGTTCGGTGGCCGTGCGGGATGCTGGACAAAATCGGATGTTTTTTTCAAAGGGGCACTCATGTACAAGGGTTGGTTTAGCCTTATACAGTACATGACTGCCCCTGTAAAAAAAACCGTCTGAGGCCAGCCGGCATCCCGCACAGTCTTCATTATATCCCGGCCCAGGGCAATACAACAAGTGCTGCCGAGTTACACTGCCATTAATGCAGCTCACAAAGCGGTTTGCCATGTAAATTGGGCTTGGAAAACGTCAAAGTCTGGTTTCCACCACATCAGAAGACGAGGCATCTAGGAGCACCTGCAGACCAGTAGACTGTTCTGTAGTGTCACCCGGGCACATATACTACTGCCCTCTCCAGGTGTAACCCAGGCGCATACACTACTGCCCTCTCCAGGTGCAACCCAGGCACATATACTACTGCTTTCTCCCGGTGTAACTCGGGCACATATACTACCATACCTCCCAACTGTCCCGATTTTCGCGGGACAGTCCCGTTTTTTGGGGACTGTCCCGCTGTCCCACCCGCGGGCCGCAGTGTCCCGCGGTGGGGGGGGGGGGGGGGGGGGCAGTTGGGAGGCTCCGTCTCTCGCTACCCTGCTTAGCAGAGCGCTGGGCATGCCCCCTCAGTGACGAAAACGGGGGCGTGACCACGCCCTTTTCCATAGGCCACGCCCCCTTTTCGGGAGCGCGCGGGGCTTTGCCGCGCGTGTGTCCCTCTTCAGGTAGGGTAAAAGTTGGGAGGTATGTACTACTGTTCTCTCCCTGTGTAACCCAGGCACATATACTACTGCCCTCTCCAGGTGTAACCCAGGCACTACACTACTGTTCTCTCCTGGTGTAACCCAGGCACATATACTACTGCCCTCTCCAGGTGTAACCCAGGCACTACACTACTGTTCTCTCCTGGTGTAACCCAGGCACATATACTACTGCTCTCTCTTGGTGGGACCCAGGCGCATATACCACTGTTCTCTCCCGATGTAACCCAGGCGCATATACTACTGCTCTCTCCAGGTGTAACCCAGGCACATACACTACTGTTCTCTCCTGGTGTAACCCAGGCACATATACTACTGCTTTCTCCTGGTGTAACCCAGGCACATATACTACTGCTTTCTCCCGGTGTAACTCGGGCACATATACTACTGTTCTCTCCCTGTGTAACCCAGGCACATATACTACTGCCCCCTCCAGGTGTAACCCAGGCACTACACTACTGTTCTCTCCGGGTGTAACTCGGGCACATATACTACTGCTCTCTCCTGGTGTAACCCAGGCACATATACTACTACTCTCTCCTGGTGTAACCCAGGCACATATACTACTGCTCTCTCCTGGTGTAACCCAGGCACATACACTACTGCTCTCTCCAGGTGTAACCCAGGTACATACACTACTGTTTTCTCCCGGTGTAACCCAGGCACATACACTACTGTTTTCTCCCGGTGTAACCCAGGCACATATACTACTGCTTTCTCCCGCTGTAACTCGGGCACATATATTACTGCTCTCTCCTTGTGTAACCCAGGTACATATACTACTGCTCTCTCCAGGTGTAACCCAGGCACATATACTACTGCTCTCTCCTGGTGTAAACCAGGCACATACACTACTGCTGTCTCCCGATGTAACCCAGGCGCATATACTACTATTCTCTCCCGATGTAACCCAGGCACATATATTACTGCTCTCTCCTGGTGTAGCCCAGGCACATACACTACTGCTCTGTCTTGGTGGAACCCAGGCACATATACTACTGCTCTCTCTTGGTGGAACCCAGGCGCATATACCACTGTTCTCTCCCGATGTAACCCAGGCGCATATACTACTGCTCTCTCCTGGTGTAACCCAGGCACATACACTACTGCTCTCTCCTGGTGTAACCCAGGCATATACCACTGCTCTCTCTTGGTGGAACCCAGGCGCATATATGCAATAGGTAGCATCTATCCTTGTGTATCAATGCCTATTTCCCTATAGATTGTAAGCTTGCGAGCAGGGCCTTCCTACCTCTATGTCTGTCTGTTTTTACCCAGTTTTGTTCTATTACTGTTGTTCTAATTGTAAAGCGCAACGGAATATGCTGCGCTACATAAGAAACGTAATAAATAATAAAAAATAATATACCACTGTTCTCTCCCGATGTAACCCTGGCACATATACTACTGCTCTCTCCTGGTGTAACCCAGGCACATATGCTACTGTTCTCTCCTGGTGTAACCCAGGCACATATACTACTGTTCTCTCCTGGTGTAACCCAGGCACACATACTACTGCTCTCTCCTGGTGTAACCCAGGCACATATACTACTGCTCTCTCCCGGTGTAACCCAGGCGCATATACTACTGTTCTCTCCCGGTGTAACCCAGGCGCATATACTACTGTTCTCTCCTGGTGTAACCCAGGCACATATACTACTGTTCTCTCTCCTGGTGTAACCCAGGCACATATACTACTGTTCTCTCTCCTTGTATAACCCAGGCACATATACTACTGTTCTCTCTCCTGGTATAACCCAGGCACATATACTACTGTTCTCTCTCCTGGTATAACCCAGGCACATATACTACTGCTCTCTCCTGGTGTAACCCAGGCACATATACTACTGCTCTCTCTCCCGGTGTAACCCAGGTACATATACTACTGTTCTCTCTCCTGGTGTAACCCAGGTACATATACTACTGTTCTCTCTCCTGGTGTAACCCAGGCACATATACTACTGCTCTCTCCTGGTGTAACCCAGGCACATATACTACTGTTCTCTCTCCTGGTGTAACCCAGGCACATATACTACTGTTCTCTCTCTCCTGGTGTAACCCAGGCACATATACTACTGTTCTCTCTCCTGGTGTAACCCAGGTACATATACTACTGTTCTCTCTCCTGGTGTAACCCAGGTACATATACTACTGTTCTCTCTCCTGGTGTAACCCAGGTACATATACTACTGTTCTCTCTCCTGGTGTAACCCAGGCACATATATTACTGCTCTCTCCTGGTGTAGCCCAGGCACATACACTACTGCTCTGTTTTGGTGGAACCCAGGCACATATACTACTGCTCTCTCTTGGTGGAACCCAGGCGCATATACCACTGTTCTCTCCCGATGTAACCCAGGCGCATATACTACTGCTCTCTCCTGGTGTAACCCAGGCACATATACTACTGCTGTCTCCTGGTGTAACCCAGGCATATACCACTGCTCTCTCTTGGTGGAACCCAGGCGCATATATGCAATAGGTAGCATCTATCCTTGTGTATCAATGCCTATTTCCCTATAGATTGTAAGCTTGCGAGCAGGGCCTTCCTACCTCTATGTCTGTCTGTTTTTACCCAGTTTTGTTCTATTACTGTTGTTCTAATTGTAAAGCGCAACGGA
The DNA here is from genome assembly GCF_028390025.1 of Pseudophryne corroboree. NCBI lineage: Eukaryota > Metazoa > Chordata > Amphibia > Anura > Myobatrachidae > Pseudophryne > Pseudophryne corroboree. The sequence goes on along the minus strand of NC_086444.1, from coordinate 45,769,741 downwards.
ATATGCTGCGCTACATAAGAAACTTAATAAATAATAAAAAATAATATACCACTGTTCTCTCCCGATGTAACCCTGGCACATATACTACTGCTCTCTCCTGGTGTAACCCAGGCACATATGCTACTGTTCTCTCCTGGTGTAACCCAGGCACACATACTACTGCTCTCTCCTGGTGTAACCCAGGCGCATATACTACTGCTCTCTCCTGGTGTAACCCAGGCGCATATACTACTGCTCTCTCCCGGTGTAACCCAGGCACATATACTACTGTTCTCTTTCCTGGTGTAACCCAGGCACATATACTACTGTTCTCTCCTGGTGTAACCCAGGCACATATACTACTGTTCTCTCTCCTGGTGTAACCCAGGCACATATACTACTGTTCTCTCTCCTGGTATAACCCAGGCACATATACTACTGTTCTCTCTCCTGGTATAACCCAGGCACATATACTACTGCTCTCTCTCCTGGTATAACCCAGGCACATATACTACTGCTCTCTCCTGGTGTAACCCAGGCACACGTACTACTGCTCTCTCTCCCGGTGTAACCCAGGTACATATACTACTGTTCTCTCTCCTGGTGTAACCCAGGTACATATACTACTGTTCTCTCTCCTGGTGTAACCCAGGCACATATACTACTGCTCTCTCCTGGTGTAACCCAGGCACATATACTACTGTTCTCTCTCCTGGTGTAACCCAGGCACATATACTACTGGTCTCTCTCCTGGTGTAACCCAGGCACATATACTACTGTTCTCTCTCCTGGTGTAACCCAGGCACATATACTACTGTTCTCTCTCCTGGTGTAACCCAGGCACATATACTACTGTTCTCTCTCCTGGTATAACCCAGGCACATATACTACTGTTCTCTCTCCTGGTGTAACCCAGGCACATATACTACTGTTCACTCTCCTGGTGTAACCCAGGTACATATACTACTGTTCTCTCTCCTGGTGTAACCCAGGCACATATACTACTGCTCTCTCCTGGTGTAAACCAGGCACATATACTACTGCTCTCTCATGGTGTAACCCAGGCACATATACTACTGCTCTCTCCTGGTGTAACCCAGGCACATATACTACTGCTCTCTCCTGGTGTAACCCAGGCACATATACTACTGCTCTCTCCTGGTGTAACCCAGGCACATATACTACTGCTCTCTCCTGGTGTAACCCAGGCACATATACTACTGCTCTCTCCTGGTGTAACCCAGGCACATATACTACTGCTCTCTCATGGTGTAACCCAGGCACATATACTACTGCTCTCTCCTGGTGTAACCCAGGCACATATACTACTGCTCTCTCCTGGTGTAACCCAGGCACATATACTACTGCTCTCTCCTGGTGTAACCCAGGCACATATACTACTGCTCTCTCCTGGTGCATTATGCAAGCTAAGCTTTTTTTCGTGGTGAATTTTATGCTTATGATTTAGATGTAATCTCCTCACAAACCCCACAGACTACAGGGCTGCTGGCCCTATTATATGAAAAAAAAAAAAAAAAAATGATAATTTTAAATTAGAGCCCGCTGACACCCTGCACAGGTTTCTGCATTTCATGTAACATAGCTCTGCACATATGTAAATAAAAGCAGACAAGTGTTTAAGGAGCCGGAGATAAGGCAGTGAAGGGCTGAGCGAGTCTCAGGAGTAGTCTGGGAGAGTGAAAGGCGACACAGAGCAGCCACCGGAGATAGCAGAGGAGAGTTATTAGCTGTAGGACAGAAGAAGTGCCAATCACTTGATAATGAAGTGAGGGGAGGAAAGAAATGCAGCGAGATCCCAGATAACATTCCTGAGGAATAGGCAGCAGGAAAGTGTGATAGGACTGGAGAGAGGGAAGGAATGCGGCCTGGAGGAGGAGATAATGCCTGGCTGTGGCTAAGCACAGACAACAGGGTGCCTCTATTCCAGCCACTTAAAGGACCATGGAGACCCAAATCCCACATATTCAAATATAAACCTCAAGGGGAAAAATACAATGCTCCGCTTTATTCTGATACTGGTGTAGGGCAGTTAGACAATAACATGCCGCTACCATTTCAGGCGAAGCCCCTCACACGTTTCAGACACTGTGCTAGTAGGATCTTATACTGGTGGGGCAGCACTGTTGGCGCATTGGTTAGCATTACTGCCTTCACAGCATTGAAGTCTGGGGTTCGGTTCCAACCACGACCCTAATTGTGTAGAGTTTGTATGTTCTCCATGTGCTTGAGTGGGTTTCCTCAGGGTACTCCGGTTTTCTCCCACAATCCAAAAATATACTGGTGGGTTAAAAAGCTACTGACAAAAATGAACCCTAGTGTGTATGTGTGTTGTACATGTGGCAGGGAAAATAGATTGTAAGCTCCACTGGGGAGGGACTGATGCGAATGGACAAAATATTCTCTGTAAAGCGCTGCAGAATGTGTGCGCGCTATATAACTGTAAATAAATGAATACAGGTCAAAAACCCCCTGTTACTGTGACATGACTGGTCCTGCCCATATGCAAGAATCCACCATATCACAATCTCTTCCAAACAAGTTGGCAAGCAGGTCAGTCACTGCCTACCTGCTCCATGGTTACCAACTTGTGGTCTTCCTCCTCTGGGAGGGAGTAGCCAGATCGGCAAGGCGGGAGTCGGCAAGTACTGTCTGCTCAGAAGCTCCTCTCTCCTTATATGACTGTACAAGAGTATGAGCATGACAGGAACATTGTAAATATAAACCCTTTTGTTTGTTTTTACATATATTTTATAACTCAGTAACACTCAGCCTTTGATATAGGTTAATGTCAAACAGTGGCTTTATTAATAAATATTTATTCTATGCTAGCCTATTGTGTTTGTGACGGTTAGGGTCAAGATGCAGGAAGGAAGGGTTAGGGCATGCTTGCCTACTCTCCCTGAATGGCCGGGACGCTCCCGAAAATCAGGTGACCCTCCCGGCCCACCAGAAGAGCAGGCAAGTCTCCCGATTTCAGGGGTCCTCCCTGCCCGGCCGCCCGCTTAGCAAGTAAAGTGGGCGGTCCGGGCAGGCGATGACGCTATTCTTGTTGAATCGCGTCATCATAGCCACGCCCCCTGCTGTATGCCTGTAATAGCGGCATTACACAGCGGGGGGCGTTGCTTACATGATGCGATCCTGCAGCCACGCCCCGTTCTGCCTCCACCACGCCCCTGTTCCGCCTCTGGCCCGCCCCCTCTTCACGTCATGCCACTGCCCGCCCCCCTGCTGAGCCGACCTGGCTGCTCTCTCCCGGAGAGAGCAGCCATGAAGTCAGCAAGTATGGGTTAGGGGCGTTAGCTACCGGATGTCAGGATCCTGCGCGACGGGATGCCGCTGTTGGCATTCTGACCGCCGGCATCCCGAGCGTCGGGATCCCCATACCATCCCAACTAGTATATGTTAACTCATAACATGGAGAAACATGTAGAATTAACTAGAAAATTGTAGGAGAGTACACTTTCCCAACAAAGAGAGACTACACAAAGTTGGATTGAGAAACAGCGCCATCTAATGTCACTTTAGAATAACTGATCAAGTAATATTTTGCCTTTAGCTGTTGCAGACGTACTCCGATATCAACCAAATTAAATTACTGCGTTAATTTTTGGGACCCTGCAAAAGTTCTCTCTCAGGATACAATTATATGGTTTTGAAAACACTGAAAAATATACGTTATGGTAAGATCTTACCGTTGATAACGGTATTTCTCCTAAGTCCACAGGATAACATTGGGATGTGATGAAGCGGCAGCGGATTTGCACCAAATCGGTCAAAGCTTTTCGGCCTCCCAGCATGCAACGAGCCCGTCCATATATCCCTGCCTCCTGGCTCAGGCAAATCCGTTGTATTCCCAAAGCTCAAGGCAGGAGCATCATAGATAGCCCTAATCAGGCGAGAAGAACATACATACACACACTCCCGTACAAGGAAGACGTTAGTGAGTAAAAGGATCCTCAAAACAGGTGCGTCAGGGTGGGATCCCTGTGGACTTCGATACCGTTATCAATGGTAAGTTCTTACCATAACGTCTATTTCTCCGGCAGGGTCCACAGGTTATTCACAGGATAACAATGGGATTTCCCAAAGCAATTTAGTGGTGGGGACGCTCCTGATTGGAAAGGAGAATCCTTTGCCCGAATTCAGCGTCGTGAGAGGCAAAGGTATCCATGGCATAATGTCTAATGAATGAGTGAGCAGAAACATTAGCCTGTCTTTCTGATGGCACTGGTACGATCCACGTAGAGCCTTAAGGCACGGACCACATCCAGCGATGCATCTCCCACAGAAAGGCCCGGTACCTGGAAAGCCGGGACTACAATTTCTTTGTTAAGGTGGAATTTAGACACCACCTTAGGAAGATACCCAGATCTAGTTCTGAGAACTGCTTTATCTGGATAAAAAAAAAATCAGAAATGGGGAATGACATCACAATGCCTATAAATCTGACACTCTTCTAGCTGACACCATGGCTAGTAGAAAGAGAACTTGAGCTGCCAGCCATTTAAGATCCACTTTATTAAGTGGTTCAAATGGGGCAACCTGAAGGGCCTTTTTCGTTCACTGCACCAATGAATATAGGTTTGCCATATTCGGTGATAAATGCGAGCTGAGGAAGGTTTCCTTGCTCTGAGCATAGTTTGAAATACCTGTTGTAAGAATCTTCTTGACTTCAGAATAGAGTTTTCAAGAGCCACGCCGTCAAAGACAGTCGATCCAGATGTCTGTGATAACAAGGACCCTGCATCAGTAGATCTGGACGTTGAGGGAGCAGGAGTGGAGCATCCATCGATATTCTCTGCAGATCTGTGTACCAATGCCTTCTGGGCCACGCCGAAGCTATTAGTATCACGTCATCCTTTCCTAGCTTTATCCATCTCACCACCCTGGACAATAGGGTGATTGGAGAAAACACATAATCCAGATGAAAGTCCCATCTCACCGATAGGGCATCCACAAAGATCGCTCTGGGATCCTTTGTTCTGACGGGATGCCATGAGATCTATCTCTGGCAACCCCCACTTGTCTACTAGAGTCTGGAAGACCTCCTTGTGTAGAGCCCATTTCGCTTGCCTGAATGGCGTGTTGACTGAGAAAATCCGCTTTCCAGTTTATGACTCCCGGAACAAACACTGCGGACAAGGCTGGATGATGAAGTTCTGCCCACTTAGTATGTGACTTACCTCCTTCATTGCTTTTCAGGTGCGAGTTCCTCCCTGATGTTTGAGGTACGCTACTGCCGTCGCATTGGCCGAGCATCTCTGAACTGGTTATCCCTCGAAAAATGTCCTTTGCCTGAATTGGCAGGCAAGCTTCTTCCTTGGTCCATTGCCCCTGGAGACACAACCTTCCTGACACTGCTCCCCAGCCCTGGAGACTGGCATCTGTTGTCAGAATTTCCCAATCTGATATCCAAAAGGGTCTCTTCTTGTCCAGATGGGATGTCTACAGCCACCTAGCTAATGACCTTCTTACTTCTATCGTAAGAACCATAGTCTGCGTTTTTATCGTCTGATGCAACCCATTACATTTGGCAAGAATCAGATGCTGCAGAGGCCTCGAGTGGAACTGTGCATACTCCACCATGTCGAATGTTGACACCATCAATCCCATCACACGCATTGCTGCGTGAATGGATACCCTTTGACTGTGTAGCAACTCTTGAATCCTTGACTGAACCTTGGATATCTTGTTCAGAGGTAAAATTACTCTCTGAAGACTTGAATCCAGTACAGCCCCCAAGTGAGACATCTGCTGCGACGGAACCAGAGCCGATTTTGCCCAATTTATGAGCCACCCATGCCTTTGCAGACACGTTATTGTCTGTTGCAGATAACATAGGAGCAATTCCTGTGACTGTGCCAGGATTAAAAGATCGTCGAGGTATGGAAAAATTGTTATCCCCTGCTGGCGGAGATAAGCTGCCATTACCACCATAATCTTGGTAAATACTCTGGGGGCTGTGGCTAACCCAAAAGGTAGGGCCTGGAACTGAAAATGCTGTTGGGACGATAGCGAACCTGAGATGACACTAATGGGACAGTGCTATAGGAACATGTAGGTAAGCATCCTGTATATCCAGGGATACCATATAATCCCCTGGCTCCAGGGCCAAATTGATGGAACGTAATGTCTCCATATGAAACTGAGGTACCCAAATGTATTTGTTCAGCACTTTGAGATTGAGAATGGGCCGAAATGACCCATTTGGTTTCTGAATTAGAAACAGGTTAGAGTAAAAACCCTGTCCTCGTTGTGCAGGAGGAACTGGAATAATTACTCCTGAGTGAAGCAATTTCTGAACTGCCCTGGCCTTCGTCTCTACCCAAGATGGGCTGGTACAAAAAAAAAACTTTCGAGGAGGGTGCTTCTTGAAGGCAAAAGCATAACCTAGAGATACCGCTTCCTGCACCCAGGCATCTGTTGTAGACTGCTGCAAGATCTGTGCAAACTGAAGAAGTCGGCCCCCCCACCCTGGGATCCCCCAGGTGGAGGCCCGCACCATCAGGCTGATGGCTTATCTGTTTTACCAACCGGTCCTCTGGTATCCCAATGCTTTTTAGTCTTACCAGACTTGTTGTATTGGGACTGCCTGCCATCACTTTTTCCTTTAGCTTTTCCTTTTCCTTAAGACCGAAAGAGCCGAAAAGCTCGAACTTTAGGTTTGAAATTGTATGTGGAAGGAAACTTTACCTTCTTGGAGTCTGCTTTTGACTCCAAAATATCTGTCAATTCTTTATCAAAAAGAATATCTCCAGAAAAAGGCAAAGATTCCAAAACCTTCTTAGATTCTGAATCAGCTTTCCACGTACGTTGCCAAACTGGTCTGCGAGCAGCTATTGTTGAAGCTGATGCCCTGGAGGCAATAGTACCCATATCCAATGATGCTTCTTCAAAGAACACTGCAGCTGTTTTACATGTGCTATATGGGATTTTTGCTCTCTAGATGCTATTTAAAAATCCCCCTCCAACGCATCAGCCCAGGCAGCCACTGCCTTTGCCATCCAAGCTGAAGCCACGGATGGCCTTATGACTGCCCCAGACAGGGAAAAAAATGTTTCTTAAAAAACCATCCACTCTCCTATCCGTGACATCATTTAATGATGTCGAAGGCAAAGGTAATGTAGATTTTCGCACTAATCGAATCACATACATATCTACTTTAGGAGCCATCTCCCTTTTTAAACAATCCCCAGCTGGAAGAGGATAATTGGAATTCCATTTCTTTGGAATTCTAAACTTCTTATTGGGTGTAGCCCAAGCCTCTTACATGATTTCCGTCAGCTTTTCTGACCCCCGAAACTCAGTCTTAACTGTTTTGGTACATTTAAACACAGGTGCCTTGGTTTTTAACATAGGCTCTGCTGAATCCTCTAAGGATAGAATGGCTTTCATTGCTCTAATTAACTCAGCTACTGTATATCCACTGAGTTGAGACCTTCTTCCTCCTCTTCGTATGCCGAAGTAGAATTAATTGAGCTTTCATCTTCTGATGAATCCTCATGTGTAGCCTGTGAAGGTGAAGATTTACTTACCATCGCTTTATCAGCTTGTTTCTTTTGAGAAGCTGCTACTGGAAGTGATAAACCACAGGTGGGAAGCTACATGTAAGGGTTAATCGTGTAACCTATCCCTGGTACAGGAGTTGGAGGAATTATCCGTTCAGCTATACTGGATAATGTCTGTGCAAACATAGCCCAAGGTGGATCAACCTGCACCCGAATCTGCCTTGTATTTTTCAAGAAACCCTGGTGAAAGCTAAAACAATTTGCACACAAACCATCCTGAACCAGATCCTGAGAGGTTAACACAGCTTTGCAAGACAAACATGGTGTGAGTATCTTCCTCACCTTTGCCGCTCAGACATAATAAATAATCAACACTTCCACAGTGTACTACACAATTTGTGACTGTAATTACTTTATACAATCCAACCCTAGCCATGCACCAGCATTGAGGATCGGAACAGAAAAAAACTGACAGAATTATATTGAAGTCAGCAATCACACTAGCAGTCAGTCACATATTATTCATTAGTATAATAAGCAATATGACCACATTAGCAACTACATTTCAAGTATGTAGGAGAACATATTACTAAATCATGTTTAAACAGATCTACCGTATTCAGACGCATAGCGAAAGAAACAACAGTAGTAGTATACAGACTCATATGCAATAGGCACTTATCTAACTATTCGTACTCAAAAAGGCAGATAGAGATTTAGTGCTGTTTTACCCATACTCAGTAGAGTGGGATACAGAGAGACTCACCCTGCTTCCAGGACCGATCAATACGTTTGCAAATGCTGAGTGGATCCAGACACTACTAGTGTACACTGCCGCTCCATGAACCTATAGTGAACACAGACGCTCCAGTCACACAGCTGCCTATGCTGCGACTGGGTCCCCTTCGTGTACAGCATCTGAGACGGAAGCGGGAAAACAGTTCATGGCGGGAGACTTGGAGTAAACTGGTCATGAACCGGGGAGAGGGGCGACTAGGAGAGTGTCCGACTCCCCACTGCCGACATCAACCCTAGGGATCGCGGCCTCATACTATTCCTGGAGCCTCTGATCCCTAAGGCCTAGCTCTGGAGCACCCGAGGTGGCAGCCGCGTCAGAGACTGTTTGGTAGTCTCCTCCCAAAATAGTGCGGCTGTGTCCGTATTCTCCTTCTAAGCAGAACCGATGCCTTACCTTCTCCCCGTGCTCCGGCCACAGCCTGGTAACGTATGCTGGACCTGCTAGTATATCCGACACAGACGACCGCCGAAACAGCACTGTACTCATGGGTAAGCATTGTCGCGACCCGGCGGAGAGTTGTTGGAGCGACTCTTTCTAAGGTACGTATACGACGCTTTTTAGAAAGATAACTCAAGAAAAAATAGTACGACTATAAAAATAAAATAAGAAAGCTTAGGGCTGCTAAAAACCAGCAGCCCATTAACCAAACAAAAAACTGATTTGCCAGAGCCAGGAGGCGGAGATATATGGACGGGCCAGTTGCATGCTGGGAGGCCGAAAATCTTTGACCGATTGGTGCAAATCCGCTGTCGCTTCATCATATCCCAAGGTTATCCTGTGGATAACCTGTGGACCCTGCTGGAGAATAAGATCATATAAGACAAAAGTCATTACAGAGGGAAGAGCCACTTACAGATAAACTGCGAGGGGCCAAAATAACCAAGGAACACAAAAAGTAACAAGATATGCAGTTGGATGTACACACAAACACTGCCACTAAGGACTCACACATAGTAACACTGTTCCAATACTCTCTGCCCATAACGAATTCTTCAGAAGTGCATTTTTGTCTGTGTCACTAGGAAAGGGCTATCGGATAGCAGAAAATTATGCGCGCTATTCTGAGCCTGTTAGGAGAGATGCCCAGGAATAAAGCAAGGCCGGATAGCTTAGAACGCTCATTATAATTCCCTGTCCCCAGGGACAGCCGGATCAGGCATGTTTAAACCACGTCCAGCAGGTCCTGACCCAATCTAATAACTAATTGGAAGCAAACATGGGAGCGGCCTTAGGGTTAAAAAAAATAAATAAAGTTGTTATCAGTTTCCCATCAAAAGTGTTTAAAAATACACAAATCATTTTTGACTACACATTAGGGAAACAACAGTGGAACCTAATGTTGTTCTAGCAATTAGCACAAAACATCACATGCCCCATTGTATCGGACTCTACTTCTGTTCTTGTAACTCCCATTTCAAAACTACGTATGGGCAAATCGGGACAGTGGGCCTGATTTATAGCGCCATGTAATTTGGTGGCATCGTTCATGCTTCATAAATAAATCTTACTAGTCGCTTGTATTCAGAGCTGGCCACAACAAAAGGCACACAGTAAGGGCCATGGTGGGAGTCAAACTCAAGACCTCAGTGCTGTGAGGCAGTAATGCTAACCATTACATCATCCTTGCTGCCCAAAGCATATGGGGTGTTTCACATGCGTAGAGCCTTTCTGAATTTCTATGCCACCACAAATGCTGACACAGCGAGCGGCAGCGATCGTGTGGAAGGTTCAGACTGTCAGGACGGAGGAACGATGTACTAAGATCTGACACACTGCTGTACTCTGTCCTCATACTGCTGAGGTGGAACAATGCACAAAGCTGCACAGTAACAAAGACGGGAGACATGATGGTAATATGACTGCATACATGTCAGACAAGATGATACATGTTACGTGTCACTGAGATTACTACTCACATACATAGGATATTGAGGACTGTACCCAATTCTCTTCTGAATAGGAGCAGTGATGACTGCGGGGTGGATGGATGTTGGAGAGAATGGGCCTCTCTATGACACCAGGGTACACCCTGCCAGGGGCACAAGAACAACATTCTACGCCCCATATCAACATTCTGGAGGGGACCTCACCCTAATGCCTCCACCGGAACACCCTCTACGCAGTGGTTATACACATAATACCCTATAGCAGTGCCATCACCTCACATAATGCCCTATAGCAGTGCCCTCACCTCACATAATGCCCTATAGCAGTGCCATCACCTCACATAATGCCCTATAGCAGTGCCCTCACCTCACATAATGCCCTATAGCAGTGCCCTCACCTCACATAATGCCCTATAGCAGTGCCCTCAGCTCACATAATGCCCTATAGCAGCGCCCTCACCTCACATAATGCCCTACAGCAGTGCCCTCACCTCACATAATGCCCTATAGCAGTGCCATCACCTCACATAATGCCCTACAGCAGTGCCATCACCTCACATAATGCCCTACAGCAGTGCCATCACCTCACATAATGCCCTATAGCAGTGCCCTCAGCTCACATAATGCCCTATAGCAGTGCCCTCACCTCACATAATGCCCTATAGCAGTGCCATCACCTCACATAATGCCCTATAGCAGTGCCATCACCTCACAATGCCCTATAGCAGTGCCCTCACCTCACATAATGCCCTATAGCAGTGCCCTCACCTCACATAATGCCCTATAGCAGTGCCATCACCTCACATAATGCCCTACAGCAGTGCCGTCACCTCACATAATGCCCTATAGCAGTGCCCTCACCTCACATAATGCCCTATAGCAGTGCCCTCACCTCACATAATGCCCTACAGCAGTACCATCAATTCACATTACTCACTATAGACTGTGCACACAAAGTGCTACGATGCTGCAGCTTTTTTTCCAATACAAGTTCCATTGTGCTCCGTATATAGGGGGTCACTCCGAGTTGATTGCTAGCTGTTTTCGGTCGCTGCGCAGCGATCAGGCAAAAAAACGGCACTTCTGCGCATGCGTATGCGGCGCAATGCGCACGCGCATCGTACTATTACAATGAACGATGTAGTTTCACACAAGGTCTAGCGAAGCTTTTCAGTCGCACTGTTGGCTGCAGAGTGATTGACAGGAAGTGGGCGTTTCTGGGTGTCAACTGACTGTTTTCAGGGAGTGTTCGAAAAAACGCAGGCGTGGCTGGAAAAACGCAGGCGTGGCTGGGCGAACGCAGGGCGTGTTCTTGACGTCAAAACAGGAACTGAATAGTATGAAGTCATCTCAAGCGCTGAGTAGGTCTGATGCTACTCTGAAACTGCACAAAAATGTTTCGTAGCCGCTCTGCGATCAATTTGTTCGCACTTCTGCTAAGCTAAAATACACTCCCAGTGGGAGGCGGCATAGCGTTTGCATGGCTGCTAAAAACTGCTAGCGAGCGATCAACTCGGAATGACCCCCATAGACTCAGTCGCACACAGATATACAAGTCACACTTGCCAACCTCTACCGGTATGGCAGTTACCCCCTCACCCCTGCTTACAGAGTAAAAGTGGGCAGAGTGATGACGCGTTTTGCGGCAAATCGCATCAATGTAGCCCCGTTCCCCGTTGTACAATGCCGGTAATGTGGGCATTGTAAAGTCTGGTGGGGGCAGAGCCTCAATGACACAATCACGGCTCCACACGCCCCTTTTCTCTGAGCTACGCCCCCTGTTGAGCCGACCTGGGAGCAGCCAGTAGGTCGGCAAGTATGATACAAGTGTTGTACAAATGAATAGGAAGTCTCCTAGTGCGTCTTAGTTGCATCGCGTGGTGACTAACACGCATTTTTGGGCAAAAAAAAAAAGACGCCCAGTGCTAGCAGTCGCACGGGGCCTGGCTGCACACTTGTGCTGCATGGCGTATTAAGGCTAGATGTATTAGTATATATCTGCATACACCGTACATATATGATGCAGACGGAAGCACATTGAAATATACAGACACAGCACGTTTGTTTTCGTGTCGGCTCTAGTAACACAAGCAGTGCGTGAAGCTGGGACAAACAAGGATGTACAGTCTTGCCCACAGTAATTGTTAAAGAACTGTACACAAGCCCATATAGGTGGGTATGTTCCTGCATGTCGGTGTCGGTTACCATCAGGCACTGCCTTCCTCTCCAGACACGAGCCCCATTACTGGCACATCCCAGCACTTCCTAAAACCCTCTTACCACAATAGACTTGCAAGAGTCTTCCTTAATTTTGGGGAAGCATGGCATTCAGAGTGGCCTGGCTGTCAGACTTCAAAGGGAATGTGCTACAGCCCCAGCCAGGAGACACAGGCGACACGCGACCTCTGACTCCTCTCACTGTGGATTTATCAAAGGGCTCTCTCCCTAAAAGCCTTTATAAAGAGACAGAATGCAAATCTAGTAACCACAAGCCATGGGGTTGTCCGCGTGGGCTAGTTGTTTGTTTCCTATGTAGCCTTAGACACACGAGTAAAAATAGTCCGACCCAGAAAAAGGCTGGTAATAACTGCGGTCTTGTTTTTTGTAAAACGCATTCTAGCGTTAATTAACAGATGCCACAGGAACGCCAAAAATGTAAAAACAGTTCTTTTTTTTAAGTATTCAATCTTTACGGGTGACAAGTGTACAGCTTATAAAAGGCCCATATTGTTTCTTGTGGACAGTACGCGGCTTTTACTGGCAACTAGAGAGGAGATGCGCTGAAAATGGAAAATGCCGGGACTTCATTGCTTCCCGAGGTCTTCATGAGCCTTCACAGACAGCCATAAAGAAGCAGAGAATGAGCATTTAACGCTAGAAGATGCTGGAGACACGCTAACACGGACAAATTAGCTATAACTCATCTCGCCAAATATAATTTCATGCACAAACTTTATCAGGGGTCACCTCACAGGTCAGGGACTATATGACTATCCCACTGTTTCAGTTGCCAAGCCGTCCAATGGTTGGGCACAATAATGATGAAGGGAATCGGAAAGGGGAATAATTATTTTCCTTTTCCCTGTTAATACTTATGCACTTTAAGTAGCATACACACTTATCGATAAAATGAACAACGTCGCACATTTTCACCCTTCCTGAGCGACGTCGTTCACTTTCTCAGCAAGTGTGTATGCCGGCGACGACGACCGATGTGTGGCACTGTGAGTCGTTAATGACCCACTGTGCCGGTGGTGCATGCAAGCTCTATTTGGACCGTCGTCTTAGAGCTGCTTGCACAGTCCGGCCGCTGCGTGACATCAGTGAGCTATATGGTCGTCATATCGCTCAGTGTGTACGGGCGGCGGCCGCCCGGTCCGCGAGGGTGAAACACTAGACGACGATGTCTAGTGTGTATGTACCTTTACTGACTGGTAACAATCAGACCCCTTACTGGGGAAGGAGAGTGTTCGCTGTTACCACATATCACCTGGATGCCCAAAACCTCCTGCCATTGCCTCGGATTGGCATCTAGAGAAACTGTGGAAGGGGTCTACTCATGAAGCAGTGAAAAGTGTGAAGTGAGCCTGTGGGGAAGTTGCGCATGGCAACCAATCAGTGTTGCGGTAACATTTATAAAGTACAGTCTATAACATAATATGGTGCAGCTGATTGGTTGCCATGGGCAACTTCTCCACAGGCTTATGAAGCAGTGAGCCTGTGGAGAAGTTGCCCATGGCAACCAATCAGCTGCAATGTATTATGTTATAGACTGTACTTTATAAATGTTACCTCAACACTGATTGGTTGCCATGGGCAACTTCCCCACTGTTTTTCACTGCTTCATAAATAGACCCCTAATACTCAGCACTAACCATCCACCACTGAGCAGTGTCCTCCTGGGGCGTACCAAGAGTTTCTGAAAAGCTATCCTGAGTCTTGGGACAATCCCTTAGAATCGGGGTTAGCTGGGGCGGTGATACGGGTGTAACACTAATGACATGACATCAGAACAAGCCTGGTGAATAAATATTTGCTTAAAGCTAACAATGGGCGATTACCGCTTCGGTGCAGAGTGTGGACCACCCCAGGCACGCAGCGTTCAGCTAGCAGCACACGTTCCCTTTAGTGAATGAGTCTGGTGGCACAGGATCAGCTGGTACAATAGGCAGTCACAATTTGCTGCCCAAGTCTGTGGAAAATAGGTTAATGGATGGAAGCAAGAGGCGTCTGGTAGCTTCTTTCCATGTATTAAAAGGGATTTTGGGTCCCGTTGGCTGCATGACACAGTGACAATAAGCTCCAGGAAATCCTTGCCTCTAATGCAATGGAGTCATTGAGAGAAAATTCTTAAGTTACTTTTCAGACTGGCTGGGATTAAAGGGAGCTCACTCGGTGACAGATGGCCGGGCTCAGGGAGACTATTGCATTATGCTGGCACAGTCTGCGGGGTGACAAAGACATCAGCAAGACAGCGGCAGTCACAGAAACTGGGGAGGGGGGGATATGCTGGATGACAATTAAACATTTGTTAACTAATTAGTGTTTTGTCAGCCTAAAGCCTTTCAGTAATTCCTTTAAGAACGCTCAGGACTATGCAATTGTACTTCTTTAAGCAGATTTGGACGAGGTGACTTAATTCTGGAGGGTCACACATCATTAATTTATTATATGCTGGGTTTTTTTGTTTTGTTTATGCCATTTGGCATTATCTGGTTGGGTAGGGGGTGGTGGGGGGGTGGTATTTCCAAATTACGCTGACGCCGAAGTTTACATTTGGCACTGTTAGGCCCAGATTTAGCCCTGGAGAAATTGCATGCTGATAAAGTACCAGCCAACCAGCTCTTAGCTGCCATGTTACAGGCTGTGTTTGAAAAATGACAACTAGGAGCTGATTGGTTGGTACTTTATTACCGTGCTATTTATCACTCTCTCTCCAAGGCCTTAGGGGAACATTTACTAAGCAGTGATAGGAGCGGAGAAGTGAGCCAGTGGAGAAGTTGTCTCATCAACCAATCAACAGCTCTGTATCATTTTATAGTATGCAAATTGTAGATGTTACTTCAGTGCTTATTGGTTGCCATGGGCAACTTCTCCGCTGGCTCACTTCTCCTCTCTTATCACTGCTTAGTAAATGTCCCCCTTGGTTTGAAAACATTCCAAAATGGACCAGTCACCGGTTTCTACTCCATTCTCCCATTACCTGCACCTAACCCTCAGTTTCTTCCCCCCTGATGACTATCTCAGTGTCCTGTCCTTTGATGCAGTAATGTTTATATACCCTGTACTTATCCTACATTGTCTTGTTCTGTAAGTCTTTGTTTTCTTGTATTGCTCATTTATTTATGTATTTTGTTAGGCGCTGCGGAACCTTTGTGGCAAGAGCTGGAACCACATTTGCTAAAGAAAAGTGATGACATCCCCCAGCGAGACCCTACAAAGGGGTGCAGGGTGGGCCGCACACACCTTGCACTGCAGACACGACACTGGTATTATGCCAAAGAGCACGATAGGAACATGTGTGGTCTGTTTCATGAATCCAGGTTCTTTAGTGCGCTGTGGTAAAATGATTATATCGTTTCTAATGTGTGTTTCTGTTTAGCAGTTACTGTATTCTGGTTTAGCCATAAAGACACAACAAAAAGAACAGTATTTTGGCAGGGGACGGGTAAACGCCAAAGACGACGATTTTTATGGGTGTCCTGATCCACGTCCCCGGTTGCTATTGCTGGAATCAGGGAAAAGCTGGCGGGAGGTGGATCACAGAAGGATTCGGAGCCCCACCCTGCAATGCTGACCTGTAATTCACCGAGGGGCAGATGTAAATTGCTTCCCCATTTAAAGCTGTTTTTTATTTATAGAGGAGAGAAGAACTCGATGTTTCTTTTATTGGAGCTGTTGAGGCCGGGCTGGACTGAAATATAAATAATCTGCCAGAGACCAGGGTTCATGGTAAGTGCGTCCTTCCCCGCGGCTGACACAACAGCCACGGTGGTGATGGGTGTTCGGGGGGGGGCCTGGTGGGATACGGTAAGCGCAGAATCACTCTGAAGGCTGCGATCTGTCGCTTTTCTGTCTATGAAGCAGGCACTATTCTCATGGGCTTATTCTGAACAGTCCAGGGTGTAAGGATATCCATGCGCAATCACAGATGGTTAAATTAAACTGACTGAGGTGAAGTCAACTGTGGTTCTGCATGGATATCCTTACAACCTGGACTGCTCGGCTGCCTTGAGAGCAGAGTTTGGGAAACCCTGGTTTATTCTAAACACACACAGAGATCAATGTTCTGGGAACCAGTGACATCACAGTGGCCGCAGGTCCGCTATTGGCTCACCTAACAAAGTGCAGCCTCTTTTGTGCGCACGCATGGAATGAGGTAGAAGAAATAGCCGTCCTGATAACCGATCACAGTAGGCCATCGCTTGCACCCACCACCTGACAACACTATGAAACAAGGTACTGTAACTGCACTAATAAGGTGCCTTCGCCCACAGCTACTATAGTGGGTTACAGCACCTTTTAAGCAGGATTACTGGTGCATCAGTCATTTATGTCCCCCATTCTCAAGCTTTACAGCAGGGATGGGGAACCTTCGGCCCTCCAGCTGCTGTTGAACTACACATCCCAGCATGCCCTGCAACAGTTTTAGCATGGCCAAATAGCAAAACTGTAGCAGGGCATGCTGGTATGTGTAGTTCAACAACAGCTGGAGGGCCAAAGGTTCCCCACCATTGCTTTACAGTGATACTTTTTTCTATCAAAATTATTATTATTTTTTTAACTTTTACTTTGAAAATCTTTATTTGTCATCTGTGTGACAGACATAAAAATGACAGGATAATGAGGAAAGGACTTGAACAAACTGTAGTAAGAAGGAAACAGAAAAAGAAAATCAGAATTAAACCAGATGTAGTAACTCTTGTATGAAACAAAGCTGGCAGTGGCGCCATCTGATGGCAGCACACTGAACTACAGGAAATCTCTGGCAAATGCAGTTTGACATCTTGAGGATGTGATCAGGACTTGCTATTACGAGTGCACATGGTAGAATTATTGTTTTATTTGGCGCCGAGGAGTAGGTAGCGCAGAAGCTAGTGCATATTAACAACAGCAACTGATCTGACTCAGGGGGGTACTTATAAAGCTCGGAAAGAGATAAAATTGTGAGAGATAAAGTACCAATCAGCTTACATTTTACAGGCAGTGATTGAAAAATGACAGTTAGGAGCTTATAGGTTGGTACTTTATCTCTCACAATTATCTCTCTCTCCAAGTTTTGATAAATATACCCCTATGGGGGTTATTCAATTGTTTGAAAAGTCAGCTGGGTGTCTGTTTTTTCCTATCTAATAGACAGGAGCAAATAGACACCCAACCGACTTTTCAAACAATTGAATTCCCCCCTATATGTCTCAATCAATGGCAGAAATCAGTTACAGAGTGTTTCTGTACAAGTGTAAGGTTAGTAAATTTACCTAAATATAGGAAATATCATCGTTAACACAAACATAATAAATACCAGGTTTTTCTACACCCTAATGGTGTGTACACACGGGGAGATATTTTCTTACGATTCTGACTATATAGTCAAAATCGTAAGAAAAGTTAGTGCAGATCGCAAGGTGAAAGTCACCTTGCGATCCCGATTCGATGCCGATGCGCGGTCAGCATCGCATGCATAGATAGACTGTGCAGGCAAGACAATTTTGACTATCTCGTAGAAAAGATAGTCAAAACTGACACTTAGCCAAAATCGCACATAGTATCGCAAGCACACTCATTATGTGCTTGTGATGCCGACTTAGCCCCTGTCGCATAGTGAGAATCGGGCATAGCCCGAATCTCACCGTGTGTATGGGCCTTTACACGCAATATCATTGCCTGAGGAATGGACTTTGGCTCAGTGAAACGCGTCGCAGACTAGGAGTTTAACTCACTGAGGCAAGGAACCATAGACTGATGAGGACCACAAATAAAATAAGTAATACATGCACTTCTTAAGGTGCGCTTCACATTACTGAAGAAGGGATCTGCAAGTTCCTACGTGGATTTCGCTATATGGTTAATGCTAAGCGGCTGAAATATCTCCATAAATACACATCCTGGCACTCTCTCCAGCCAGGCTCTGGTACCGTCTCCCTTTTGCAGCCCTACAGTAGTTTAAATGGATTTGGGTTCTTTGTACTAAGCCTTGGAGAGAGATAAAGTACCGACCAATCAGCTCCTAACTGTCATGTTACAGCTGTGTTTGAAAAAATAAGATTTTACTTACCGATAAATCTATTTCTCGTAGTCCGTAGTGGATGCTGGGACTCCGTCAGGACCATGGGGATTAGCGGCTCCGCAGGAGACAGGGCACAAAATAAAAGCTTTAGGACTAGGTGGTGTGCACTGGCTCCTCCCCCTATGACCCTCCTCCAAGCCTCAGTTAGGATACTGTGCCCGGACGAGCGTACACAATAAGGAAGGATTTTGAATCCCGGGTAAGACTCATACCAGCCACACCAATCACACCGTACAACTTGTGATCTGAACCCAGTTAACAGTATGACAAACGTAGGAGCCTCTGAACAGACGGCTCACAACAATAACAACCCGATTTTTTTGTAACAATAACTATGTACAAGTATTGCAGACAATCCGCACTTGGGATGGGCGCCCAGCATCCACTACGGACTACGAGAAATAGATTTATCGGTAAGTAAAATCTTATTTTCTCTGACGTCCTAGTGGATGCTGGGACTCCGTCAGGACCATGGGGATTATACCAAAGCTCCCAAACGGGCGGGAGAGTGCGGATGACTCTGCAGCACCGAATGAGAGAACTCCAGGTCCTCTTTAGCCAGGGTATCAAATTTGTAGAATTTTACAAACGTGTTCTCCCCCGACCACGTAGCTGCTCGGCAGAGTTGTAATGCCGAGACCCCTCGGGCAGCCGCCCAAGATGAGCCCACCTTCCTTGTGGAATGGGCCTTGATAGATTTAGGTTGTGGCAGGCCTGCCACAGAATGTGCAAGTTGAATTGTGCTACAAATCCAACGAGCAATCGTCTGCTTAGAAGCAGGAGCACCCAGCTTGTTGGGTGCATACAGTATAAACAGCGAGTCAGATTTTCTGACTCCAGCCGTCCTTGAAATATATATTTTCAATGCCCTGACAACGTCCAGCAACTTGGAATCCTCCAAATCGCTAGTAGCCGCAGGCACCACAATAGGCTGGTTCAGGTGAAACGCTGAAACCACCTTAGGCAGAAACTGAGGACGCGTCCGCAGTTCTGCCCTGTCCGAATGGAAAATCAGATATGGGCTTTTATACGATAAAGCCGCCAATTCTGACACTCTCCTGGCTGAAGCCAGGGCCAGTAGCATGGTTACTTTCCATGTAAGATATTTCAAATCCACCGATTTGAGTGGCTCAAACCAATGGGATTTGAGAAAATCCAAAACTACATTAAGATCCCACGGAGCCACTGGGGGCACAACCGGGGGCTGTATATGTAGTACTCCTTTTACAAAAGTCTGGACTTCAGGAACTGAAGCCAATTCTTTCTGGAAGAAAATCGACAGGGCCGAAATTTGAACCTTAATGGACCCCAATTTGAGGCCCATAGACAATCCTGTTTGCAGGAAATGTAGGAATCGACCCAGTTGAAATTCCTCCGTCGGGGCCTTCCTGGCCTCACACCACGCAACATATTTTCTCCAAATGCGGTGATAATGTTGTGCAGTCACCTCCTTCCTGGCTTTTACCAGGGTAGGGATGACCTCTTCCGGAATGCCTTTTTCCCTTAGAATTCGGCGTTCAACCGCCATGCCGTCAAACGCAGCCGCGGTAAGTCTTGGAATAGACACGGTCCCTGCTGAAGCAGGTCCCGTCTTAGAGGTAGAGGCTCTTCCGTGAGCATCTCCTGAAGTTCCGGGTACCAAGTTCTTCTTGGCCAATCCGGAGCCACGAGTATCGTTCTTACTCCCCTTTGCCGTATAATTCTCAGTACTTTTGGTATGAGAGGCAGAGGAGGAAACACATACACTGACTGGAACACCCACGGTGTTACCAGAGTGTCCACAGCTATTGCCTGAGGGTCTCTTGACCTGGCGCAATACATGTCCAGTTTTTTGTTGAGGCGGGACGCCATCATATCCACCTTTGGTTTTTCCCAACGGTTCACAATCATGTGGAAGACTTCTGGATGAAGTCCCCACTCTCCCGGGTGTAGATCGTGTCTGCTGAGGAAGTCCGCTTCCCAGTTGTCCACTCCCGGAATGAACACTGTTGACAGTGCTATCACATGATCTTCAGCCCAGCGAAGAATCCTTGCAGCTTCTGCCATTGCCCTCCTGCTTCTTGTGCCGCCCTGTCTGTTTACGTGGGCGACTGCCGTGATGTTGTCCGACTGGATCAACACCGGCTGACCCTGAAGCAGGGGTTTTGCCAGGCTTAGAGCATTGTAAATCGCTCTTAGCTCCAGTATATTTATGTGAAGAGACATCTCCAGGCTTGACCACACTCCCTGGAAGTTTCTTCCCTGTGTGACCGCTCCCCAGCCTCTCAGACTGGCATCCGTGGTCACCAGGACCCAGTCCTGTATGCCGAATCTGCGGCCCTCTAACAGATGAGCACTCTGCAACCACCACAGAAGAGACACCCTTGTCCGTGGAGACAAAGTTATCCGCTGATGCATCTGCAGATGCGATCCGGACCATTTGTCCAGCAGATCCCACTGAAAAGTTCGTGCGTGGAATCTGCCGAATGGAATCGCTTCGTAAGAAGCCACCATTTTTCCCAGGACTCTTGTGCATTGATGCACAGACACTTTTCCTGGTTTTAGGAGGTTCCTGACAAGTTCGGATAACTCCCTGGCTTTCTCCTCCGGAAGAAACACCTTTTTCTGAACCATGTCCAGAATCATTCCCAGGAACAGCAGACGTGTCGTCGGGGTCAATTGAGATTTTGGAAAATTCAGAATTCACCCGTGTTGTCGCAGCACTACTTGGGTTAGTGCTACTACGTCCCCCAGCTGTTCTCTGGACCTTGCCCTTATAGGAGATCGTCCAAGTAAGGGATAATTAATACGCCTTTTCTTCGCAGAAGAATCATCATTTCGGCCATTACCTTGGTAAAGACCCGAGGTGCCGTGGACAATCCAAACGGCAGCGTCTGAAACTGATAATGACAGTTTTGCACCACGAACCTGAGGTACCCTTGATGTGAAGGGCAAATTGGGACATGCAGGTAAGCATCCTTGATGTCCAGGGACACCATAAAGTCCCCTTCTTCCAGATTCGCTATCACTGCTCTGAGTGACTCCATCTTGAACTTGAATTTTTGTATGTACAGGTTCAAAGATTTCAGATTTAGAATAGGTCTTACCGAGCCGTCCGGCTTCGGTACCACAAATAGTGTGGAATAATACCCCTTTTCCTGTTGTAGGAGGGGTACCTTGACTATCACCTGCTGAGAATACAGCTTGTGAATGGCTTCCAATACCGTCGCCCTGTCTGAGGGAGACGTTGGCAGAGCAGACTTTAGGAACCGGCGAGGGGGAGACTTCTCGAATTCCAACCTGTAACCCTGAGATACTACCTGCAGGATCCAGGGTTCCACCTGTGAGTGAGCCCACTGTGCGCTGAAATTCTTGAGTCGACCCCCCACCGCCCCTGAGTCCGCTTGTAAAGCCCCAACGTCATGCTGAGGGCTTTGCAGAAGCCGGGGAGGGCTTCTGCTCCTGGGAGGGAGCTGCTTGGTGCACTCTCTTACCCTTTCCTTTGCCTCGGGGCAGATATGACTGTCCTTTTGCCCGCTTGTTCTTATAGGAACGAAAGGACTGCGGCTGAAAAGACGGTGTCTTTTTCTGTTGGGAGGGGACCTGAAGTAAAAAGGTGGATTTCCCGGCTGTTGCCGTGGCCACCAAATCCGATAGACCGACCCCAAATAATTCCTCCCCTTTATACGGCAATACTTCCATATGCCGTTTGGAATCCGCATCACCTGACCACTGTCGCGTCCATAAACTTCTTCTGGCAGATATGGACATCGCACTTACTCTCGATGCCAGAGTGCAAATATCCCTCTGAGCATCTCGCATATAAAGAAAAGCATCCTTTAATTGCTCTATAGTCAATAAAATACTGTCCCTATCCAGGGTATCAATATTTTCAGTCAGGGAATCCGACCAAGCCACCCCAGCACTGCACATCCATGCAGAGGCGATGGCTGGTCGCAGTATAACACCAGTATGAGTGTATATACTTTTCAGGGTAATTTCCAGCCTCCTATCAGCTGGATCCTTGAGGGCGGCCGTTTCAGGAGACGGTAACGCCACTTGTTTTGATAAGCGTGTGAGTGCCTTATCCACCCTAGGGGGTGTTTCCCAGCGCGCCCTAACCTCTGGCGGGAAAGGATATAATGCCAATAACTTCTTTGAAATTAGCAGTTTTCTATCGGGGTTAACCCACGCTTCATCACACACTTCATTCAATTCCTCTGATTCAGGAAAAACTACAGGTAGTTTTTTCAGACCCCACATAATACCCCTTTTTGTGGTACTTGCAGTATCAGAGATATGCAAAGCCTCCTTCATTGCCGTGATCATATAACGTGTGGCCCTACTGGAAAATACGTTTGTTTCTTCACCGTCGACACTAGATTCGGTGTCCGTGTCTGGGTCTGTGTCGACCGACTGAGGTAAAGGGCGTTTTACAGCCCCTGACGGTGTCTGAGACGCCTGGACAGGTACTAACTGGTTTGCCGGCCGTCTCATGTCGTCAACTGATTTTTGTAACGTGCTGACATTATCACGTAATTCCATAAACAAAGCCATCTATTCCGGTGTCGACTCCCTAGGGGGTGACATCACCATTACCGGCAATTGCTCCGCCTCCACACCAACATCGTCCTCATACATGTCGACACACACGTACCGACACACAGCAGACACACAGGGAATGCTCTTATCGAAGACAGGACCCCACTAGCCCTTTGGGGAGACAGAGGGAGAGTTTGCCAGCACACACCCAAGCGCTATAAATATATAGGAACAACCCTACAGAAGTGTTGTTTCCTTTATAGCAGCTTAATATATCAATATCGACAAAAAAGTGCCCCCCCTCTCTGTTTTTTTTACCCTGTTTCTGTAGTGCAGTGCAGGGGAGAGTCCTGGGAGCCTTCCTCGCAGCGGAGCTGTGCAGGAAAATGGCGCTGTGTGCTGAGGAGATAGGCCCCGCCCCCTATTTCGGCGGGCTCTTCTCCCGGTGTTTGTGAGACCTGGCAGGGGTTAAATACATCCATATAGCCCCAGGGGCTATATGTGATGTATTTTTAGCCAGAACAAGGTATTATCATTGCTGCCCAGGGCGCCCCCCCCCAGCGCCCTGCACCCTCAGTGACCGCTGGTGTGAAGTGTGCTGACAACAATGGCGCACAGCTGCAGTGCTGTGCGCTACCTCATGAAGACTGAAAAGTCTTCTGCCGCCGGTTTCTGGACCTCTTCACTTTTCGGCATCTGCAAGGGGGTCGGCGGCGCGGCTCCGGGACCGGACTCCATGGCTGGGCCTGTGTTCGATCCCTCTGGAGCTAATGGTGTCCAGTAGCCTAAGAAGCCAATCCATCCTGCACGCAGGTGAGTTCACTTCTTCTCCCCTAAGTCCCTCGTTGCAGTGAGCCTGTTGCCAGCAGGACTCACTGAAAATAAAAAACCTAATAACTTTTTCTAAGCAGCTCTTTAGGAGAGCCACCTAGATTGCACCCTGCTCGGACGGGCACAAAAACCTAACTGAGGCTTGGAGGAGGGTCATAGGGGGAGGAGCCAGTGCACACCACCTGATCCTAAAGCTTTTATTTTTGTGCCCTGTCTCCTGCGGAGCCGCTAATCCCCATGGTCCTGACGGAGTCCCAGCATCCACTAGGACGTCAGAGAAATGACAGGAGCTGAGTGGTTGGTACTTTATTTCTCTCTAAGGCTTAGTACATAGGGCTTGGAATCTCTCATTATTGTCATGTGTCAACAACTCCGTTTGGACGCACAATGCAGTTCGGCAGCAGACATCGACTGACTTTGGGAAAGGCAGGAGGTCCCTACAACTTTTCCTTGGAAACATACTCCACGGAGAGGTGAAAAGACAGGATCATCCTTAAAGTACCATTTAAAACGAAAACCTGGGTCATGTTTCTGGAACATTATGCAGGTGGGCAGAACGCATTTCTGCATTCTGGTTGCGCAGTACGGACGGTGTAATGGTTAGCATTACTGCCTCACAGCACTGAGGTCACGGGTTCGATTCCCACCACGGCCCTAACTGTGTGGAGTTTGTATATTCTCCCCGTACTTGTGTGGGTTTCCTCCGGGTACTCCGGTTTCCTCCCACAATCCAAAAATATACTGGTAGGTTAATTGGCTTCTGACAAAATTAACCCTAGCGTGAATGTGTGTGCGTGTACATGTGATAGGGAATATAGATTGTAAGCTCCACTGGGGCAGGGACTGATGTGAATGGGCAAATATTCTCTGTACAGCGCTGCGGAATATGTGTGCGCTATATAAATAACTGGTAATAAATAAATGAATGATGCCCCCACACTCCACACTGCAGTAACACACAGGGTCCCCAGCGCTCGGTGGCGCGATGCATCTGCCAGCACCACCTCCACATTACCATGACAGCTGCAAAATAAACAGAACTTCAATCCTGAACATCTCTCTCTTTACCCAAACCATGCTAAATCCTGGCTGCATCTCATTAAACTCAATGGAGACGTAAGTAACACGTCATCATACTTCATTGTAAAACATGTCTCCATATTCTTGTGACCCTCCCATCTGCTGTGCTTTTTAGCCATGACTTTACATGATCAGGTACAGCATCTCGATACTATTTCCCAGGGATACAACCCAAAATGCTGGAGACATCTATATACAGGGCACAGGCTGTCTTGTTGCCCACGGCAATGAATACAATCTTCTCTGATGCTGTAACTGCATTGTTAAAGAGCACAGAAGGAGGAGAGAAAAAGAGAAAGAGCAATGTACTTAGTAAAAGTTGAAGACGGGCGTGTAGAAACTAATACTATATATATTCTGCATATATTTTGGTATCTGAGGCAGCCTTGACTACTGGCCAGGGGCGGGTGAAACTCCATGAGAGGTAACTGGGAAGAAGGCAATGATGTCTCTCTGTAAGCCTGCCGCAGACACGGACTCAGCGGATTTTCCCAACGCATTGGTCAAGAGCCGCTAGTGTCTCTTCCACATAATCACTTCCCACTTAGCGAGCTCCAAGGTCATCCGAAGGACACGCCGCCCTCCTATCCAATATCCTTGGTGTTTTTACGGTTCTCACTGGTTGATGCTATTGAAACTCCTTCTAGCATAGCAGTTGGCAATAAGCAATATCTGAGCCGCAGCACATGGTATCTGTTAGAGCGCCGTCTCACCAGCATCGTCCTGTTAACTCCTATAGCAGCTGTCAGTGCGGACAGGGCCTGGGGGAGCCATCAACTTGATGTGGGAATAAAAGTATTAAATACATCTGATTCACTGCTCTACATGACGGAAGCGGCAGCTACATGGATGCGGCTGGCTGATCTGCGTTACGCGGTGTCGCTAGCGTGTCACAGTTTGCAATCCTGTATCATAACGAAATAAACATCAACACGTAAAGTGCCGTAATGGTGACGGTGTCCCGGGGTAATTCAGTCATAAGGCAGCGTGCAATATCATTTTATTAAAGGGCAGCAAACGCTTTACTATTTATAAGACGGCACTTCATAGGCGACAGGCGAGTCGTATGCTCCAGGCGTTCTGAGCGGACCGCAGGTATTTATGGAGCAAATTAAATCCCAGTTTATGAAGCTACGCACACGCATGCACTCGCACACACACACGCACGCACACACAGTGTATCATGGAGCTGGATTATAAAGAGGATACGAGAGAAGAGTTCATTGTAGATAAGTGCATCGTGCTCTTACAGCAAGGTGCCATATTAGGAAGGGGGTGCTTGTCATTCTGAGTCAACAAGGTGGGAATGACAGGCTCGTCAGACATGCACTATACCAGAGGTTCCCAAATGCGATCCCCACGGGATTTTATCGGGATCCCGGCAGTGAGAATGCCGACAGCGGCATCTAGGCGCTCAGGATCCAGACACCTATTAGGTAAAGATGCTACCCCTAATCCCTAACCCTCCTTAGCCGTAGCCTGACCCTAATCCCCCCCCCCCCCCGCCGCCTATCTCTAACCCTCCCTGGTGGTGCCGCTATTCAGTCTTTAGGTCAACAACACTTAGGTCGACACTGATTAGGTTGACCACTATTGGTACATGGTCATTAGGTAGACGCATGAAAGGGTCGACATGGGGTTTTTAAAAAAAAATATATATATTTTTTTTACTTTTTCATACTTTTCGATCCACGTGGACTACGAATGAGAATATTAACCTGTGCTGAGCGCAACGAAGCATCTTGCCCGAAACACGGCGAGCAAAGCGAGGGGACACGGTGCACTAATTGGGGTTCCTGGTCACTTTTCAAAGAAAACGACCCAATTTAAAAAAAAAAAAAAAAAACCCCAACAACCTCATGTCGACATTTTCCTTGTTCAATGTCGACCTAATGACCGTGTCAACCTATTGATCAACACACAGGTCGACACAGGAAATAGATCAACACGACCATTAGGTCGACATGAGTTTAAAAAAACCAAAATGTAATTATTATTTTTTTACCTTTTTCATATTTTAGGATCCACATGGACTACAATTGGGAACGGTAACCTGAGCCGAGCGCTGCGGTATTGGAGCGAGGCACCTTGCCCGAAGCATGGCGAGCGAAGCGAGGGGACACGGTGTACTAATTGAGGTTCCCGGTCACTTTTAGAAGAAAACGACCCATTTAAAAAAAACAAAACCCTCATGTCGACCTTTTCCCTGTTCAATTTCGACCTAATGACTGTGTCAACCTATTTCAGGTGTCAGCCTGTCGACCAATAGTGGTTAGGCACCAACGATCCACACTCACTGGTGCCTAACCCTATCCCACCCCTCCCTGCAACCTAACCTTAACCCTCCCTGCTTGCAGGTTAACTCTAACCCCCCCTACACACAGCCTAACTCTAACCCCCCCCCACACGCAGCCAAAACCTAACCCCGCCTCCCCGCAGACCAACTCTAACCCTCCAACCCCATAGCTGCAGGTCAAGTGTAATCTGTAACCAAAATGTCAACACCCCATTTTAACCCTAACATCTCCATTGTTGACCTTTTGCAGGTGTCGGCCTTTTAAACATAGTAACTTTATTGTGTTGAGATTATGACGTCAACAATACGACTAAATCTTTCATAAAAACCCAAAGTGCCTCAGTCTTCATTTACACATCAGCCAAGATTCCATGCAGCAAATGTATTGCTGGGTAATTGATTGGAGGATCATCTTTTTATTAGTGCGCAACCGTATCTGTCGCCCACAGTGGGAGCAATCATTTCGGGGGGCGACAAATCCGTTCATTAGTAGCGACAAGCGACGAGGTCAATCGCAGAAATTCATGGAGCAATCCAATCTGTATGAGTTGACAGTGTACTGATTCAGTGCCTCGTGCCTCTATATCAGTAGTGAACCACGAGGCTGCACCGGTTCAGTCCACGAAGCGTCTCCCCAGAACACTTTAAGAGATTATATTATATTTACACACATACACAACACTGCTTACAGTACACTCCCCACCGGTATAGTAGGTAGCGCCTACTGACCCCTCATATACAATAAGGATCTCATTAAAAAAAAATGCATATCTGTCACACATCAAGATAAATTGCCTTTCACCTAAATATTGCACATACCAATCTATATTAAATTGGCCGGGCGGCTGGTAACTGATACTTAATGGGGGGAGTAACAAATGAAGAGTGGGAGACGGCGTTACAACAGAAGTCTCTGCTACTGTCGCTCTCTGTTCTACACTGGGGAAAGTTCGCTGTGAATGTTACTAAAGGAACCAGAGACACAATGAAGATAAAAGACACATACAGCCAGACAAGGACTGTATAATAATACGTTCTATACACCGCTGTACAAACACGGCCCATAATAAAAAACACAATAAAAGGCTGCGCCAGAGATACTGGGACTGTCTCTCCCATGGTCACGGTACAAGTAGTCCCAGAATAAAGACAAACAAGCGGCGTCGTGTACAGACTGGATGTTGTCCGCAGGTTATTCAGAGAAGCAGCAGTTACATTATGGCTGGTGTGTATTTGTTATGCAGGGTTAGACACAACTCTCAGGAACGCCAAGTGTCACATATTATCTCTATATTGTGAGGAACGGCTTTGCAATGCTTAGATATAGAACTGGTGCTGTAATAAATAACATGTATTCTTCTATTATAAAATGGAGAGTTGAAATGATTTTTGGGTGAAGGGGAAGCACCAACCTTCTGTACAGAGAATCTCTCATTCACATCTAACTAGATTCCCTACCACAGGTGAGTACACAGACACACGGGTGGGGTTTATATTTGCCAGAAGCCAATTAACGTACCAGTATGCTTTCGGCTTGTGGGAGGTAACCATGCAAACACGAGGAAAACATACAAACTACACACATATAAGCCCAGGTTGGGAATGGTGAGCTAGCGGTACGCAGTTTTCGCTACTGGACACAGGATTCACACTGCTGCCCGACAAGTGGGCACACTACTGGAACTAGAGCAGTGGTCGCCAACCCGTAGCTCGCTGTCATAATTTGGGTTGCGTACCTAAGCTGCAGTACTGCCGAGTCAACTAGGAGAAAGGGACCTCTGTCGAAGCCGCGGGTGGAGCCACGGGGAAGCATGTCAGGTGACTGCCGTAGGGCCTACTGCATAGGCCCAATATGTGACGGACACCTTCTATTGTGAGACCAGGTCCTGAGCGGAGAGAGCAGGTAAAGCACACTAGCCTCCCCGCACATAAAATATACGGTACGTGCGATTCCATCTAACAAACGTTTTTTTCCAGTTTGACTATTCCGTATTATACATATACACTTTCATTAAAACTTCAACTTTTTGGTTATTAGCCAGAATTTTTTTTTTTCTCCAGGTTTCTTTTTTCTTTTTCTTTCAAAAATGTTAGTAGCTCTTCAGGAGGTTTCATTTTTCTGCAGTGGCTCACACCCCAATCAAGGTTAGTGACCGCTGAGTTAGAGGTGGCCACTTTGTGTAGTCCCTACACTTCTAATGGTGGTGTAGAACCCCCAAGCTGGCCTCCTCCTGACCTGGGACAGATTTGCAGGATAGTCTGCGGAATATTTTTTAAGGGCGCGCTTTAAAAATGCTTTTACCTTGCCCATTTTTTTTTTATTTTTTTTTCAGACGAGGCCGTCTAGTTTACCAGGCAGAGAGGTGCAAGACGCACACCCTTATGTTTTAGCTGTTGGTGGAAACGGTCGCCAAGGAAAGCAGTGTGCAATTACAACCACAGTGATGTCCTCGCTAATAATACTTTGCTATGCATACTCTGCATGGAGACATCTCTCTTCTAAAAAGAGAACATGGATTTCCAACCATCCATGTGATCCAAGAAATAAATGTCAGCTATCAGTAGCTGATTAGCAGTGGGAATACAGCTGTGCTATGCACTTACGCCACAAGCACTCGGGATAAGAGACTTATTTTTATTATCATATCAATGGCGCCGCCGTAGTATGTTGTGCTAGTCAGCAGAGGAGACAGAGGCGGATAATCATGCGTGACACCAGAGCCTTTCCTGCAGCGCTGCCACTGCCCGCGTCTCACTGCCTGATATTTCCCTGTAATGCATTTTTAACTAATCTTCAGAGATTAAAGCGGATTTCCAGCCCCCCCCCCCCCCCCCCCCCCCCCAGCGGCCAGGGATGATCGGGTACATTGGGCGTGGCGTTATAGCGGACCTGTCACCTACACAGTGAAAAGCTGTCACCGACGGGCGGACTTCAGTGTTGCAAGATACCTGTTAAAGGTCCTTTATACTGACTGGTCTCCTCCCACAGCGCCAGATTAACAACGAGACGGATGGGATTACAGCGCCAGGCCTCCACATAAAAATAAGCCCATCATTACAGGATGGCTAGCCTCCCATGTGATTTTAAGTATTGAGGTTATATAATAAGGGCCTAGCGCAGGAGATATTATTGTTTTTTTTATATGGCGCCACAAGGGTTCTGCAGCGCCCAACAAAGTACATAAGCAAATGAGCAAAACAAGAAACAGTGTCTTACAGTAAAGACAATGTAAGACAATTGCAGGGTATATAAACAGTGCTGCATCAGCGGACATGACACTGAAATAAGCATCAGGGGGGCAGAAACCGGGGGTTAGGTGCCGTTGCAGGGATTGTGGAGTAGAAGATAGTCTAAGGGGAGAGGGCCCTGCTCGTGAGAGCTTACATTCTGATCACAGAGATCTCACGCAAAAGACGAATTAGCGCTGCAGACCACAGTCCCCATTTTTAGCAATGTGGGGACTGCGGTCTGCCCCATGCACTATGCTCCAAAAAAGGGCAGCTCTATGAAGTCTGACCGCGTCAACTAACTCCATATTCAGAACCATAATTAGCTAACAAACGCTGATACAGACGCAACACAATCATGAGTGGGGTTCAGTATGAGTTACCGATGGACACAAGACAGACAGCCATTGACCTACGGTCAAAATACAGATATTCATTATGGCGACATGTTCTAAAAGCCGACAGCGTGTTAAACCCTTCAGTGGCAAGTTTTTAATTTAAAAACACACCATGGGGGGTGGGGGGGGGTTAAATTAAAGTGGGAGAAGATGGGGGAAGTTGCAGGTGGGGGCGACTGTTGGGGCAGGGTGAGTTAATCACCTGACCATCACCCGCGGGGATCGCAAGCCCCAGCGCTAATTCGGGAATCAGCATAAGGCATTTTACTGCTAAGCCCGCCCCCCCGCCAATAGGAGTCCTGGGGGCTAAACTCCATAATGGAGTGTACCGATTCCCCCGGGTGCTGTGCACGCTGCACGTCTGTCCCTGGGATCCCAGTCAGTATGTTCTCCGTGGCTGTGTGTGTGTGCGCGCACTCGCTCTACAGTACACTGTACTATACGGAAACTGCGAAGATGCTCCGTTAAAGATACCTAAAACAAAGATTTTTCAGATAGCTACAACATAACATGGGCAGCAGGGTGGCATAGTGGTTAGCATTACTGCCTCACTGCACTGAGGTCAAGAGTTCAATAACAGACACGGCCCATAAGTGTGGAGTTTACATGTTCTCTCCATGTTTGCATGGTGCTCCAGTTTCCTTCAACACTACAAAAACATATGGGTAGGTTACGTAGAATCAAACCCTGTACATACCGATGGTTTGTTATCCCTTTACCAATAATTATAGCTATACTAGTGCCACGGGTTATTCTTTACATGAACCAACATGCTTACACAGCCGTATACACCAATGAAACACTGCCCCTAGTGGTCACTTATGGAACTGCGACTGTTTCAAGCAAAGCCACGTTGAACTGTGGAAAGAAATGTTGGTGAATCTGTCTCCGTCTGCTTAATTACATGCATACAGATGCCACTGGTATTAAGTTGCAAATGCCAGCAGCTACAGGAGGGGAAGGGAAAAAAAAAAAAAAAGGATAAAGAAAAAAAAAAATGAAATGACAGATGGCTGCTGATTAGACTGGTGCTGAGACCATTAATTCGGGAGTCAACTGTAATTTCAGTCAGCGAGATGGATCCCGTCTCCCCTGCTGTGTTCCCCGGTATGAGGAAAGGTGGTCAGAGCACAAAAGGCGGGAGAGGACCCTCACAGGCCTAGTCAGCCGAGGGAAGCGGAGGCTGTTACAGGGGTGGAGTAATGCCCCCTCAAAGAGTGGCAAAATGGCCACACGCTGCGTTAACGCAGCTTGCCCTGAGGGAATCCATCTTCCTATCGCATTTACACACATAATCCTATAGATTTACTGGGCACCACGCTGATTATGGGCCATACACATGGTGCCTGATGGGACAATGAAGCACAAGTCCTCGGGGCATCCTAACAGGCCAGGTTTTAAGGATATCCATGATCGAGAATGGGTGATTTAATTAGTATCTCATTAAAGTTGATTTAACCATCTGTGCTCAACCTGGGCTTTGATGGTGCCCTGAGGACCAAGTTTGGGAACCAAATGCCTTGAGTTCTACTGGAGAAAATGCACTAAATAAATAAAAAATAAAATAAAATAATAATTATTATTATTATTGGGGCAGAAACACCCAACTCTCAAAAGTCACGCAGTTGGAAATATACAGCGATCAGTGACAATCACCACATTTGTGATCATACAATATATCCTCTATCAACACCCAAACGTAACCCTGAGACTACACCGCAGCGATGCGTCAAACAGCACAGAACACGACGGACTGCGCTGACCGACCGAACGGCGCTGGCAGAGGTTACAGCACGTCACAGCTCTCTGGCCCCCAGGGGGTGCAGTCCGCGAGCTTCAGCAGGTTGCCCCCATTTATTTTCGACCGGTTCACGTTTGTTTTTAAGAATATGATTCTGACTTTTAATATTTTCTTTGGGCGGCCGACTCCTGTGAAAGGGAGCATAATATTTTTTTAGTAAATACGGTGGAGAAATGTGTTAAGTGTCAAAAAGCTACGGCCCCAAGTTCAACTGTGGATTGGAAGCTCTTTCTGAGAATCAGCGGCGGTCGCCAGGGAGCTTGCTCAGCCAAATCTGATTACTAGAAGTAACCTAGACACAACTGCGCACGTAGGTAAAGATCACTCCGTTTATTTGGATTCATTGCATAAGCTCTGCCATGGAAATACATTTATCTGCCCTTTTCCTTAGCAGGACAAATGAGACAAGCTCTAAATAGGAGTTTTACCAACTACTCCCCTCATAGGCGGTTGTGTCAAGGTGGGAGGAACGGCGGGGGAGGCACCGCATAATTACATCATAAAGGCACCAGCCAATCAGCTCCAATATGTTAATTAACAGTTAGGATCTGATTGGCTGGTGCCTTTATCACCTTGCACACATCACTGGTTTATCACTTCCTTATGCCTTCTCCAGGTTAATACATCTGCCCCTTACTTCCTTAGCACCTATTTATTAAAACAGGTAAATGATAGTAGGCAAAAATAAACATCTCTCTGCGGTAACCCATCAATCCAACTAGGTGCGAAGCACAAGATGCCATTTTCGCCGCAAGGTCGCAATGTGAATTCATTTTGCAACCCCCCCCCCCCTAAACCCACCCTAATGACTAATTAGGCAATTAGCGTAACTGGGCCAATAATTACATGTCATTTTTGGGAGTACAAAAATAGATAAATGTCCTCAAATTACCCCAATCAACCTTTTCATGATTACGCGCTCCAAATTTAATTAAATCATCTTTTTAAGGCCAAAATAATTACTTTGGACAATTTTTTTTTTTACTTTCAAAATGGGCGCAAAGTACCTCACAAGCACCTTAAATTGTTTTTTTTTTTCATTAATTCCTTAGTAATTAAATGAAATTTGTAAGCTTTTTGTATTGTTTGACTTTTTTTTTATTTTTTTTTAGAAAAGCACAAGTCTGCCATTTCACACCTTGTAAAAGTGTCTATTATTCTTTTGCCCACTAACATCCTGGTGTGGATCATTAGGTCGACCACTATAGGTCGACTGGGTTGGAAAGTCGACAGGGTTTCTAGGTCGACATGTGCTAGGTCGACAGGTCAAAAGGTCAACATGAGGTTTTGGGTTTTTTTGTGTCGTTTTCTTTGTAGAGTGACCGCGAACCCCAATTAGTGCACCGTGCCCACTCGCACCGATTCGCTCGGCACAGATTACTGTTCCAATCGTAGTCCACATGGATCGTTAAGTATGAAAAACTTAAAAAGAGAAGAAAAAAGTGAAAAACTCATGTCGACCTTTTGACCTTCCAACCCTGTCGACCTTCCAACCCTGTCGACCTAGTGGGTGTCGACCTGGACAGTGTCGATCTTCAGACCGGATCCCCTAACATCCTTCCATATGATTCTGCTAACGAAATGATCACTCGCCCGGTGTCCAGGAAGGTCGCCCCGCTTTTCATGCACTTCTCTGACATCACATATCACAGAAAATTCAGCACATGTGACACACAGGAAGAAGTAGAATCCGGTCTTAAGATCTATTCTAGAATGGTCGACTACTAATGGTTGGCATGCAATAGGTCGACATGACAATCGCTGACATAAGTTTTTTGTATGTTTTTTCAACTTTTTCATACTGTACCATCCACGTGGACTACGATTGGGAATAGTAACCTGTGCCAAGCGCAGCAGTAGCGGAACATGCAAGGGGACGCTGCACACTAATAGGGCTTGTTTGTATCCCCCCCATCAAAATAAAGTGTCTACCATTTCCATGTCAACCTTTTGATCCCGTTGACCTAATGGGCACCTGGAGAGACCAGTATTTGGATGGTGACTGACGCAGCCACAGAGCCGTCTATGTAGTATTTACACTGCGCACAGATAGAACAGGCTGTGGTGATGCAACTATGCAATACGGTCACGTCACCAGGGACCAGGGTCTCTAAGGAATGTTTCTATACCTTTTTGTAACCGTGCCACAAAAACATTCTGGCTCTGTTTCTCCCACTGGGTGGCACTGGCACTTACAGGTGATAATAATAATGGACAATGGAGACAATCTGTGGTCTGAGGGAGCAGTACTAGAAAGCTATACCCAGTGTAGTAACAGAGTTTATCTATCCACATACGTACACTAGTATTTTGGACTTGTCATTTACTAGGTCACTAGCTATTTGCCGGCAATCACCAGGCTTCTTCACTAGTGTTATTTATTTACAGGTTAGTTTCCAGAATTCAGTTTTTAGAGACACTCTGGTCCGTTTCATCTGCGGGGACTTTCTCATGGGGTGCAGTCCACAGTGGAACACTATCACAATCGGAGTACTGACTGAAGTAGTGGAGTAAGATCTGCCAGTATCCAGTGCAATTCATATACACCTGAACTATGTTATTCTATGGAAGTGTGCTTCTATCCTGTGTAATAACACAGTATTAAGGTATGTAATATACTGTATGTTATTTGGAGACTAAACTCTTGACATATGTGGATGGTGAAATACAGCACTGTGTATTGTACCACTGGAGGCTAGGGTGAGGCTGCCTTGGGGTGCTAGGGTTAGGGGGGTGTAAGGGGTAGGCAGTACAGGGGGGTTAGAGTTAGGCAGCGTGGGGGAGGGGGGTGTAAGGAGTAGGCAGTACAGGGAGGTTAGGGTTAGGCTGAGCTGGGGATGAGGGTATTAGGGATAGGCTCTAAGAGGAGGTTAGGGTTAGGCTTTGTGGGGGATGGGTGTGTATGGGGTAGGCAGTACAGGGAGGTTGGGGTTAGGCTGCATAGGGGTGCTAGGGATAGGGTCTACGAGGAGGTTAGGGATAGGCTGCGTGGGGGAGGGGGGTGTAAGGGGTAGGCAGTACAGGGAGGTTAGGGTTAGGCTGAGCTGGGATGAGGGTATTAGGATAGGCTCTAAGAGGAGGTTAGGGTTAGGATGCGTGGGGGATGGGATGTAAGAGTAGGCAGTACAGGGAGGTTAGGTTAGCTGAGCTGGGGATGAGGGTATTAGGGATAGGTTCTAAGAGGAGGTTAGATGCGTGGGGATGGGATGTAAGGGGTAGGCAGTACAGGGAGGTTAGGGTTAGGCTGAGCTGGGATGAGGGTATTAGGTATAGGCTCTAAGAGGAGGTTAGGGTTAGGATGCATGGGGAGGGGGTGTAAGGGGTAGGCAGTACAGGGAGGTTAGGGTTAGGCTGCATGGGGGAGGGGGTGTAAGGGGTAGGCAGTACAGGGAGGTTAGGGTTAGCTGCATAGGGGTGCTAGGGATAGGGGTCTACGAGGAGGTTAGGGTTAGGCTGCGTGGGGGAGTAAGGGGTAGGCAGTACAGGGAGGTTAGTGTTAGGCTGCGTGAGGGGATAGGGTCTACGAGGAGGTTAGGGATAGGCTGCGTGGGGGTGGGGGTGTAAGGGGTAGGCAGTACAGGGGGGTTAGAGTTAGCAGCGTGGGGGAGGGGGGTGTAAGAAGTAGGCAGTACAGGGAGGTTAGGGTTAGGCTGAGCTGGGATGAGGGTATTAGGGATAGGCTCTAAGAGGAGGTTAGGATGCATGGGGGAGGGGGTGTAAGGGGTAGGCAGTACAGGGCGGTTAGGGTTAGGCTGCATGGGGGAGGGGGTGTAAGGGGTAGGCAGTACAGGGAGGT
Source organism: Pseudophryne corroboree (assembly GCF_028390025.1). NCBI lineage: Eukaryota > Metazoa > Chordata > Amphibia > Anura > Myobatrachidae > Pseudophryne > Pseudophryne corroboree. The sequence goes on along the minus strand of NC_086444.1, from coordinate 45,733,310 downwards.
TAGGGTTAGGCTGCATGGGGGTGTTAGGGATAGGGTCTACGAGGAGGTTAGGGTTAGGCTGCATGGGGGGGAGGGGTGTAAGGGTAGGCAGTACAGGGAGGTTAGGGTTAGGCTGCGTGGGGGAGGGGGGGTTAAGGGGTAGGCAGTACAGGGAGGTTAGGGTTAGGCTGCATGGGGGTGCTAGGGATAGGGTCTACGAGGAGGTTAGTGTTAGGCTGCGTGGGGAGGGGGTGTAAGGGGTAGGCGAGTACAGGGAGGTAGGGTTAGGCTGCACTGGGGATGAGGGTATTAGGATAGGCTCTAAGAGGAGGTTAGGGTTAGGCTGCGTGGGGGAGGGGTGCGTTAGGGATAGGGACTATGGGGAGGTTAGGCTACGTGGGGGAGGGGGTGTTAGGGATAAGCACTACGGGGAGGTTAGGGTTAGGCTACGTGGGGGAGGGGCTGTTAGGGATAGGCACTACGGGGAGGTTAGGATTAGGCTACGCTGGGGAGGGGGTGTAAAGGATAGGCACTACGGGAGGTTAGGGTTAGGCTACGTGGGGGAGGGGGGTGTTAGGGATAGGCACTACGGGAGGTTAGGCTACGTAGGGGAGGGGGTGTTACGGATTGGCACTACGGGGAGGTTAGGCTACGTGGGGGAGGGGGGTGTTAGGGATAGACACTACGGGGAGGTTAGGCTATGTGGGGGAGGGGGGTGTTAGGGATAGGCACTACGGGGAGGTTAGGGTTAGGCTACGTGGGGGAGGGGAGTGTTAGGGATATGCACTACGGGGATGTTAGGCTATGTGGGGGAGGGGGGTGTTAGGGATAGGCACTACGGGGAGGTTAGGCTATGTGGGGGAGGGGGGTGTTAGGGATAGGCACTACGGGGAGGTTAGGCTACGTGGGGGAGGGGGTGTTAGGGATAGACACTACGGGGATGTTAGGGTTAGGCTACGTGGGGGAGGGGGTGTTAGGGATAGGCACTACGGGGAGGTTAGGCTATGTGGGGGAGAGGGGTGTTAGGGATAGGCACTACGGGGGGGGGTTAGGCTACGTGGGGGAGGGGGGTGTTAGGGATAGACACTACGGGGATGTTAGGGTTAGGCTAAGTGGGGGAGGGGGTGTTAGGGATAGGCACTACGGGGAGGTTAGGCTATGTGGGGGAGGGGGGTGTTAGGGATAGGTACACGGGGATGTTAGGGTGATAGGCTACGTGGGGGAGTGGAGTGTTACGGATTGGCACTATGGGGAGGTTAGGGTTAGGCTACGTGGGGGAGGGGTTGTTAGGGATAGACACTACGGGGAGGTTAGGGATAGGCACTACGGGGAGGTTAGGCTACTTGGGGGAGGGGGTGTTAGGGATAGACACTACGGGGGTGTTAGGGTTAGGCTACGTGGGGGAGGGGTGTTAGGGATAGACACTACGGGGAGGTTAGGCTATGTGGGGGCGGGGGGTGTTAGGGATAGGCACTACGGGGAGGTTAGGGTTTGGCTACGTGGGGGAGGGGTGTTAGGGATAGACACTACGGGGAGGTTAGGCTATGTGGGGGAGGGGGGTGTTAGGGATAGGCACTACGGGGATGTTAGGGTGATAGGCTACGTGGGGGAGTGGAGTGTTACGGATTGGCACTATGGGGAGGTTAGGGTTAGGCTACGTGGGGGAGGGGGTGTTAGGGATAGACACTACAGGAAGTGGGAATGCATGTTAGGGTAGAGGGAGAACACACCGGAACGCCGCTGGGCAGATGTATGCGATGGAACTGCTGCACACATGACAGCTGAGGCCCGGAAGCCGCTGTTAGATCACCAGGTTAGTCTTGTCGTCATTTCAGCAGTGTCCACATGATGTTTTTTCAACATGACGACATGCTGCATGTCGACGTGATGAAACATCGACCTTGCATATCACACTCTATATTAGTGCCTACACTCTGACCATTACGACTCTATATACAGTATATACATCAAAGTGTGAGACTATAAGTCTGATAGGTTAATTGTGCGTAGGAGATGATGTGACATCACTACTCACCACACACACCTGCATACTATTACTCCAGCTATTAATAGGTGCTCATATACATTATCTACATTCCATACACATGTGCCTGGTATTGAGACATGTATAATTCACTGGTAAAGCATTACGCTGAATCCTCCACGGAACGGGCCGTGGAAACAGACACAGAGCACATCTCGGATTCCCAGTGTTGGGAAGCATGGAGCTCGCAGGGCGGATTTCCTCTCTCCAGCTATGACATTCCTCAGGAGACTCTGAGGCAATAAACACACACATCCCCACTGGTACAGACAGAATGTATAATTAGGAGGCTATCCAGGATGTGGACTGCGCAGCCAGCGACGGCAAGACTTCAGATATTTCTCCTCTCTCGCTCTTAACCTATTCGCGGCTGGGAACAGGAGTCCGTGAGGAACGTGATGTCCTTCGTAGCAGTAGCCTCGGCGAGCGTGGGGATTGTGGCGGAAAGTTGCCAGCTACTTGCTGCCATATTTCTGAGAAAGTCTGCACCGCTTTCCAAGTAACTGACAAAATATACAGACCCTGGTACTTCCTTAGCTCTAATGGTATATAGCGCAACCAGCGCTGCAACTCATTAGTAATCTGTAGGTTACTGGAAACATACATATTCCATGGATTTAGAATAATCTGATGACCCCGTATGCAGCTCTCAAAGCCCATTCGCTGGTTTCCAGGAATTACCATAACAGACCTGAAATTTGCATACAACTTGTGGCAAAGTTTACTAATCTGTGATTGGCTGATCTAACGTCATGTGACTGTATACCATGAATGTTATTGTATACAGAGGCAGCGATCATGTGACGGCCCTGCTCAGGAAAAGGTTACAGTAACTTGTTATATTATTACATTGTTATACTGTCAGAGACATTTCCTCAACCACAGCGCTGGTTGATTTACCAATTGTTAATAACGAAAAATATATTTAGCCTATAGTAGTAATAATCCGCTCTGAAAAGGGCAATTGTAGCCAAAAATACCTTGGCTGGGTTAAAGTTCACCGGCTTCACCTGGCTCCTTCATATCACTTCTTAACGCTGAAGCTCAATAGATCGCATGGGTTCAGTATATTTTGTCGACATTCATCGTGTTTATTTATTTATAAACTGTTTCTTATCTAGCGCAGCATATTCCATTGCGCTTTACAATATGAAACAAAGATAGTACAAACCGGGTAATAACAGACAGACAGAGGTAGGAAGGCCCTGCTCGCAAGCTTACAATCTATAGTGGTCACGAGAATGTCGAGAAGGACATAATGTTGACATGCTTGGCATGTCGACACGGATCAAGTCAACACTCATGAAATGTTGACAAAATGTTCCTAGTGGTCCTGTGGTGACATACCTGGTTTGGGCAGGTCCGGTGGATCCAGTGGTGTCTTCTGGTTCCAGCGGTCATCTGACAGGAAGTTACGACTGTTCTTGCAGGGAGTACTGCTAACCCTCCACCTAGTGTCTAACCCAGTGGTTGTCAAACTGTGTGCCGTGGCTGCCTCAGGACACTTGCAGGGGTGCCTTGGACTGGTGGTCCAGAATCAATTCAAATTATTTATGGTCAATGTAATAGGCAAAACCAGTGCTGGTGTCTGCCAGTCATAACATGTGGACAAACAGAAGCAAATCCTGTACCCCACCATATAACTGCCCCTAAGGATGACAAATAAACCAATTTAATTCATTTAATATTTCTTTTTAAATCTCTCAATAAGAAACTTTTAGCCTAGGGGTGCCGTGAAAAAATTGTAATACACTAGGGTGCCGTGATTCAAAAAAGTTTGGAAACCACTGGTCTAACCCTAACCTCCCATCCAGCAGCCTCACCCTAATTCTCCCCCTAGTGCCTTACCCTAACCTCCCCTCCACCAGCCTCACCCTAATTCTCCCCCTAGTGTCTAACCCTAACCTCCCCTCCACCAGCCTCACCCTAATTCTCCCCCTAGTGTCTAACCCTAACCTCCCCTCCACCAGCCTCACCCTAATTCTCCCCCTAGTGCCTAACCCTAACCTCCCCTCCACCAGCCTCAACCTAATTCTCCCCCTAGTGTCTAACCCTAACCTCCCCTCCACCAGCCTCACCCTAATTCTCCCTCTAGTGTCTAACCCTAACCTCCCCTCCACCAGCCTCACCCTAATTCTCCCCCTAGTGCCTAACCCTAACCTCCCCTCCACCAGCCTCACCCTAATTCTCCCCCTAGTGTCTAACCCTAACCTCCCATCCAGCAGCCTCACCCTAATTCTCCCCCTAGTGCCTAACCCTAACCTCCCCTCCACCAGCCTCACCCTAATTCTCCCCCTAGTGCCTAACCCTAACCTCCCCTCCAGCAGCCTCACCCTAATTCTCCCCCCAGTGCCTAACCCTATCCTCCCCTTCAGCAGCCTCACCCTAATTCCCCCCCTAGTGCCTAACCGTAACCTCACCTCCAGCAGCCTCACCCTAATTCTCCAGCTAGTGCCTAACCCTAACCTCCCCTCCAGCAGCCTCACCATAATTCTCCCCCTAGTGCCTAACCCTAACCTCCCCTCCACCAGCCTCACCCTAATTCTCCAGCTAGTGCCTAACCCTAACCTCCCCTCCACCAGCCTCACCCTAATTCTCCCCCTAGTGCCTAACCCTGACCGCCCCTCCACCAGCCTCACCCTAATTCTCCCCCTAGTGTCTAACCCTAACCTCCCCTCCAGCAGCCTCTCCCTAATTCTCCCCCTAGTGCCTAACCCTAACCTCCCCTCCACCAGCCTCACCCTAATTCTCCCCCGAGTGCCTAACCCTAACCTCCGCTCCAGCAGCCTCACCCTAATTCTCCCCCTGGTGCCTAACCCTAACCTCCCCTCCACCAGCCTCACCCTAATTCTCCCCCTAGTGCCTAACCGTAACCTCACCTCCAGCAGCCTCACCCTAATTCTCCAGCTAGTGCCTAACCCTAACCTCCCCTCCAGCAGCCTCACCCTAATTCTCCCCCTAGTGCCTAACCCTAACCTCCCCTCCAGCAGCCTCACCCTAATTCTCCAGCTAGTGCCTAACCCTAACCTCCCCTCCACCAGCCTCACCCTAATTCTCCCCCTAGTGCCTAACCCTGACCGCCCCTCCACCAGCCTCACCCTAATTCTCCCCCTAGTGTCTAACCCTAACCTCCCCTCCAGCAGCCTCACCCTAATTCTCCCCCTAGTGCCTAACCCTAACCTCCCCTCCACCAGCCTCACCCTAATTCTCCCCCGAGTGCCTAACCCTAACCTCCGCTCCAGCAGCCTCACCCTAATTCTCCCCCTGGTGCCTAACCCTAACCTCCGCTCCAGCAGCCTCACCCTAATTCTCCCCCTGGTGCCTAACCCTAACCTCCCCTCCAGCAGCCTCACCCTAATTCTCCCCCTAGTGCCTAACCATAACCATAACCTTCCTTCCAGCAGCCTCACCCTAATTCTCCCCCCAGTGCCTAACCCTAACCTCCCCTCCAGCAGCCTCACCCTAATTCTCCCCCTAGTGCCTAACCAAAACCTCCCCTCCACCAGCCTCACCCTAATTCTCCCTCTAGTGCCTAACCCTAACCTCCCCTCCAGCAGCCTCACCTTAATTCTCCCCCTAGTGCCTAACCCTAACCTCCCCTCCACCAGCCTCACCCTAATTCTCCCTCTAGTGCCTAACCCTGACCGCCCCTCCAGCAGCCTCACCCTAATTCTCCCCCTAGTGCCTAACCCTGACCGCCCCTCCAGTAGCCTCACCCTAATTCTCCCCCTAGTGTCTAACCCTAACCTCCCCTCCACCAGCCTCACCCTAATTCTCCAGCTAGTGCCTAACCCTAACCTCTAGCAGCCTCACCCTAATTCTCTAGCTAGTGCCTAACCCTAACCTCCCCTCCAGTAGCCTCACCCTAATTCTCCAGCTAGTGCCTAACCCTGACCTCCCCTCCAGCAGCCTCGCCTTAATTCTCCCCCCAGTGCTTAACCCTAAACTCCCCACCAGCAGCCTCACCCTAATTCTCCAGCTAGTGCCTAACCCTGACCTCCCCTCCAGTAGCCTCACCCTAATTCTCCCCCTAGTGCCTAACCCTAACTTCCCCTCCAGCAGCCTCACCCTAATTCTCCCCCTAGTGCCTAACCCTAACCTCCCCTCCAGCAGCCTCACCCTAATTCTCCCCCTAGTGCCTAACCCTAACCTCCCCTCCAGCAGCCTCACCCTAATTCTCCCCCTAGTGCCTAACCCTAACCTCTCCTCCACCAGCCTCACCCTAATTCTCCCCCTAGTGCCTAACCCTAACCACCCCTCCTGCAGTTTAACACGTACTGTCGGCATTCAACATGTCATTTCAGACATTTTGACATTTTTCAAATCGACATCTGATCACTGCTGATATCATAACAGGCAACATTGTGGTGTTGACACTATAATGTCAACATAACGACGGCATCCCCATTGCACAGACTGAAGAAATCTCTCCACACAGATCCTTAAACTTGCAGCCTGGAAGCTCTGTGCTTCCTGCAGTGTAAGATACATTATTACAGACCTGTGCAGCTTCTCCATTAGCACACACCCACAGAGAGGAATCAATATGGCAGCTCCCAGTTATCACACTGATACAACTCAGCTGTGCAATCTCAAACTGTTTCACATAGTAGAATGGCTTATTCCTATCTAGCTCCTGTCCCTGGAAGTGCTCGGGGCTCTCTCTGTCTGTATCACAAATGAATATGTTGCACCCATCACAAATGCACATACCCAGTGTGTGATATCCGGAATGTGAATAGCTAGTACAGCACAAAATGTGAATATGTAGCGTAGTGATGCACTGAATGTACATACCGGCATTAGATACATTTGGTGGTCATTCTTTTGTCTGACTTGGTATGTCATGAAATCCTCAGTGATATAATCGTTATGTCTTATTTCTGCAATAACATCCATGATAAAAGAAAAACGAAAATACATTCCTCCAAGTTATTTACTATTTCTAAATGTCATCAGACAATGCAATCGCAATCGAAACTTGTGCGCCACCTAAAGGTCAACATAAGATCTGTAAAAGACTGTACAGCGGATTAAAGAGAGAGAGAGACAAGGGGTAATGAGCCTGGCCTGAACCCACCTTCATCAGACTGGAGAGAGAGGGGGTGGAGTCTGAGTAGGGGGACGGAGCTCCTACTGGCTCCATGGAAGATAGCAAGGGGTGAAGCTGTCCGGTGTGACATCTCAATTGCATATTGCGTACCCCAGTCTGTATCTCTGTGCAACCCTGTATATATGTAGGAATCACCTGTGTATGTGTCGTGCAGTGTATGTATGTGCGACTCTGTGCATGTCTGTTTGTTAGGCTACAACTCTCCGGTAGTAACATTGCTGACATAGGTGGGAGGGCTCCGAGTGCTCACCAATTACATTCCAATGTGATGACATCATTTTTATCAGCTGTCAGTTTTATTACATACTGTAGATTATAGCACAACGGAACGAGAAATGCTTACATAAAATAAGAAGAGCTTACTGAATATATAAGAGGAGCTCTAATTAGGAGGGAAATATCATACACACACCATTATCATGCAGCACCTTCTCCAATGGTCACCGTGAGGAGCTCTGCTATAAATGATAATTAGGGGAATGTTCGACTAAAATGTGAAATTCTCAATCTTCGGAGGGGCGAGTTGTACAGACTGTGGTACTACTGGCAGGAATGGTTTCCTATTACGCATCCATTGTAAGATGAGGCATTTCAGGGAGGTTCAATGGCTTGAGGGAGTGGATTTAGGGGGTGTTCTTGGTTCAGCAGGGAAGCCTGTTTCTGACAGATCTCTAGCACCCAACAACAAGTGCCAATACGAATGACAACCGTTGCGGCGTCTGACGCGAAATCAATGCGCGGCAATGGCGTCCATTTGCAGACTCACAAACCAAGGCATCAGCCCTACGGATGCTCGCATTGGCATAAGGACTGCAGAGAATGGAGGGAGAGGAGAAAGGGCGAGGCAGGCGTTTGTAAACAAGTCCCCCCAAGTAGTTTGGAAAGAAAGAGGCCAGAGAGAAACAGGGTGTTAGATGGAGGCAGAGGCTGGGTCCAGAAATTATTTCTTTGGAATTGGCGAGATAAACGCGTTTAATAGATGATGAAAATGTGTCAGAGGATAAAGAGGTGGGGGAGAGGAGATTTGGGAGTTAACAGGGTGAAGGGGTTAGGTTGCTGGCTGAGATGATGAGACTTGCGTATAGGCCAAGGGTAGGCAACCCTTCTCTTTGGATGGCAGACATTCAACCTTACAACCAAAAAAGCATGACCTCATATACAAACGTAACAGGTTAGTACTAAGGAGGTCAGTGGTTTCCCCGTACTTCCATTTCTGAAGTGCGTTAGCCTACGTTAGGCTTTGTAATATGGAGCCGGACACAAGTTTCAGATTTTTGCCCAGGTCATTTGACTATGAGCCGGGGGCAACTGCGCCACCAGAGGCCAGGGCTTCACTGGGTATGCAGGCCACACTTCCGATCTGCGGTTTGGATAGGAGCTACAGCGATAAAACACTGTGAGAGAAGGAGGTCGAGCAGCACAGCATGCCTACCGTAGAGGGGCGGACCACCAGTGCCACCTTTAAGCGCCATCACCCAGTGCCACCTTGTAGCAGCAGTGCCAAGGACTGACTACGCCTGGTATAGGCGAGGACTATGAGAAAACATATACAGGACGCAAAGTGCAAGACGACAATATTCCAACATTAATCTGGGTGGCAAATTACTAGGAAACGGGTCTACTCACTGACCAGATGGCAGGCACAACCCCCCCCCACTGGCACACACCCTCCGCCTTTTCTCTACACGGGCACTTTACAGGGCAGCGGGGCACAGAGAACGCCACACTCTAAATAAGAACAGTAACAACTCAAGTGCAGGGGATTACAGGAGGAGGAATTGCTGAACTTATCACGTATGTCATCAGTTCTAGTCCCGTATGTGACTAATGAGACCCTTTTAGCTTTTTATATAAATATGATCCGCAGACACACTTCTAAATGTAGCCGAGATCTGTCATCCTACAAGTTCATTCTGAGTGACAGCGAGCCTCGTCATGTGACACATTTTTACATAGCTCTCCGAACAGACACCCCCCCGCTTACCACGTATTCCGCCCACGCCTGCGTGGGCACCAGATCTGCAGACGATTGATGTCAGAGCCAGGAGGCAGCTTAGCAATAAAACAGTGCTGAAAGCTTTAAACCGTGTCTGTTGGTAGAACGTATTCTTTATTACTGAATTGTGGACTTGTTTAGAGAGACAAATGGCAGCTATATAAAGTTAAATAACTTTTGTCACCTTCCCTAAAGCATTCAACCCCGTTTTCTGGTAGCAGGTCCAGAATCGACGGTCCAGGCCAGGCCTGGCCAACCTGTTGCTCTCCAGCTGCAAGGAAGCTAAACGCATGCTTTACAAGCTGATCAGCGAGAGGGTATGCTGGGACTTGTAGTTTCACAACAGCTGGAGAGCCGCAGGTTGGTTAGGCCTGGCCTAGGTGATTTCCTTATTCGCTGGGCAACAGAAAATGGTCAGGAGCTCTGGATACTCAAGAATGTATTATAGACAGGGATATCCTTAATACATGGCGTGCAGCTAATATATCAGAAGTATAAGCTAATTTTAGCCATGTAAGTATATAAATAATATTGCTATATGCAATCATTTTGTGCTTATTACATTTGACCTCTGATAGTCACCAATCTACAGCGTAAATGTTGCATACGGACAGTTTCAGGCCATCCAGAAAATACAATATGCTTTGTGCTCATTGGTTGGTCACGGCGACAATATCTGGCCTGGTGTGTTGCCGCGCTGAAGACGGGTCATTATGCCGCAGAGCTGTTGGAAACGGGAGCATCAAGCTTTGCTCACAGCAGCTGGGATGTGATGGGGGCATTTTCAGAGATTAGTGCAGACGGCAGATAATTAATACTATAATCTCTGCTTAATTCATAAATTCGATTACTGCAAATGAAAGAATAAATTACTTTTGTAATGCAATGTGGAAGACGAGCGGTGTAAGAGCAACTAATTACCGGGAGAGCAGTGCTGGCCGAGTTATTTCATAAAGGAGGAAAGTGATAGCGGCCCCAGGTGCAGGGGGGGCCCCTGGTGATCATTGTCACTGGCGACTCATTGTGGTTCCAACAAATGGAATATCGGGACCCTCTCTTACTGGTCGCGTTCACACGTGCAGAGATACGCACTGTGATAGGAGGCAGAAAAGGTTTCTCGTGGTCTGAATCACTGACTGATTTGAAAAATTCCCTTTTATGAAAAAAGTTCTCATTTTACAAAACTATACGTAAAAGTCCCAATCATCTAACAGCTACTGATGAGTCTCGCCCTAGCCGACCTCGGGGGTGAGAGAAGGCCGGGTAACAGAGCGGGTTAGCCACTGACACCAAAACTAAACACAATTACACAATGAAATATATGTTCTGCAAAACAAGAAGTACACTGACACGTGGGGCCCCAGACAGAACAGTCGCACACTGACACGTGGGGCCCCAGACAGAACAGTCGCACACTGACACGTGGGGCCCCAGACAGAACAGTCGCACACTGACACGTGGGGCACCAGACAGAACAGTCGCACACTGACATGTGGGGCCCCAGACAGAACAGTCGCACACTGACACGTGGGGCACCAGACAGAACAGTCGCACACTGACACTTGGGGCCCCAGACAGGACAGTCGCACACTGACATGTGGGGCCCCAGACAGAACAGTCGCACACTGACACTTGGGGCCCCAGACAGGACAGTCGCACACTGACATGTGGGGCCCCAGACAGAACAGTCGCACACTGACACTTGGGGCCCCAGACAGGACAGTCGCACACTGACATGTGGGGCACCAGACAGAACAGTCGCACACTGACACTTGGGGCCCCAGACAGGACAGTCGCACACTGACATGTGGGGCCCCAGACAGAACAGTCGCACACTGACACGTGGGGCACCAGACAGAACAGTCGCACACTGACACGTGGGGCCTCAGACAGAACAGTCGCACACTGACACGTGGGGCCCCAGACAGGACAGTCGCACACTGACACTTGGGGCCCCAGACAGGACAGTCGCACACTGACACGTGGGGCCTCAGACAGAACAGTCGCACACTGACATGTGGGGCCTCAGACAGAACAGTCGCACACTGACACTTGGGGCCTCAGACAGAACAGTCGCACACTGACACTTGGGGCCTCAGACAGAACAGTCGCACACTGACACTTGGGGCCCCAGACAGGACAGTCGCACACTGACACGTGGGGCCCCAGACAGGACAGTCGCACACTGACACGTGGGGCCCCAGACAGGACAGTCGCCCACTGACACTTGGGGCCCCAGACAGGACAGTCGCACACTGACACTTGGGGCTCCAGACAGAACAGTCGCACACTGACACTTGGGGCCCCAGACAGGACAGTCGCACACTGACACTTGGGGCCCCAGACAGGACAGTCGCACACTGACACTTGGGGCTCCAGACAGAACAGTCGCACACTGACACTTGGGGCCCCAGACAAGACAGTCGCACACTGACACTTGGGGCCCCAGACAGAACAGTCGCACACTGACACTTGGGGCTCCAGACAGAACAGTCGCACACTGACACTTGGGGCCCCAGACAGGACAGTCGCACACTGACACTTGGGGCCCCAGACAGGACAGTCGCTCACTGACACTTGGGGCTCCAGACAGAACAGTCGCACACTGACACTTGGGGCCCCAGACAGGACAGTCGCACACTGACACTTGGGGCCCCAGACAGGACAGTCGCACACTGACACTTGGGGCCCCAGACAGGACAGTCGCACACTGACACTTGGGGCTCCAGACAGAACAGTCGCACACTGACACTTGGGGCCCCAGACAGGACAGTCGCACACTGACACTTGGGGCCCCAGACAGGACAGTCGCACACTGACACTTGGGGCCCCAGACAGTACAGTCGCACACTGACACGCGGGGCCCCAGACAGGACAGTCGCACACTGACACTTGGGGCCCCAGACAGGACAGTCGCACACTGACACGTGGGGCCCCAGACAGGACAGTCGCACACTGACACGTGGGGCCCCAGACAGGACAGTCGCACACTGACACGTGGGGCCCCAGACAGGACAGTCGCACACTGACACTTGGGGCTCCAGACAGAACAGTCGCACACTGACACTTGGGGCCCCAGACAGGACAGTCGCACACTGACACTTGGGGCCCCAGACAGGACAGTCGCACACTGACACTTGGGGCCCCAGACAGGACAGTCGCACACTGACACGCGGGGCCCCAGACAGGACAGTCGCACACTGACACGCGGGGCCCCAGACAGGACAGTCGCACACTGACACGCGGGGCCCCAGACAGGACAGTCGCACACTGACACTTGGGGCCCCAGACAGGACAGTCGCACACTGACACGCGGGGCCCCAGACAAGACAGTCGCACACTGACACGCGGGACCCCAGACAGGACAGTCGCACCCTGACACTTGGGGCCATTAGACAGCACCCCCCTCTCATTCTGTTGCCGGGAAGACTGCTTCAGTGCCAAGCTTCTGACAGGTTCCCCTAAAACACTACCTTTCTTAGACACTACCGCTGCAAGAAAAGGTGCACTACTACAGTCAGCTTGTCCGCGCTCTGCTGTAGAGCTACAGGCGCTGATGACATTTATGTAACTGTAGTGCACGGGAGGAAAACCAGTAATGGAATAAAAAGTTGGCGCTATTTCTTCTGTGCCCTGGTCTTAATAGATGTCCTCTAGAGTCCTTAAATAAAAAACCCCTCAAAATTCAAGTAGCTAAAAAACTAGGCCCAATCACATAGGCATGAAGGCACTTGGTGCTTCTTGCCTCAATGATCCCGAAAGTACCTAATGAGTAGAGTGAATGAAGGAACCATATGGGAGAGCAGAAAACTGATCTGGGTACAAGAGTATTTATTCCGAGCATCGCTGGATTACAGTACTTACTGACAGCTGCCTTAAAGAAACATTTCTCAAGCGGATTTATTAATAAAACTGCAGCCTCCAAATAGTCTTTTTCTTGAAACATCAAATAGTCACCTTTATAAAATGACATTTTTCTAGCTGTCCTCCTATAAGACAGTCTGCCCTTTGCAAACACCCTCTAAGGAGGCGATATATACAGATGTGTCCTCATATGTTTTTGCTGCAGTCGCGCCAAACAGCCCCTCTTGGTACGCCGAGACCCGTGAGAATCTTCTAGCGTTGGGTGTCTCTTTTGCCAAAAATGTGTATCTGTGTGTGCAATCGAGTCTCTGAATCTGCACACACAGTGCTACAATGCAGCAGCAGCAGAGCTTTTCCAATACAAGTTCTGTTCTGCTCACTCACGCCAGGCATCTCGCTCTGCATGGCGTATTGAGGCTGGATGTATGAGGACGCATCTGCATATATCGCTGTCACTACCAAGCTATCTCTTTGTGGCTGGAATGCCGCTGTCTCTCAGCACTCAAGCTCCTTCCTGAGGGAAAGGGTCACCTGATCACTGTGTCTGAGCGCTCCCGTCATGTATATGAAGTCAGAGGAAGAAAAGAGGCAAATGAGCACGCTGAAAAAGCCTCTCCGATTACTAAATCACACTTCATGTGACTGTGGTTTCCATGGAGATTACACAACACTTCAAACTGTAAACCATTAACTGACAGGTACACTGTAGAGAAACAAGTCCACTCTCTTTTATGCAGTGTGATGGAAAGAAAAGAAAAACGAGTAGAAAGTCATATGGTTTACCTTAGGGTGTCCTATGTCTCTACTAATCCAGCCCCATTCCTTATCTTTACTGGCTGCCTGACAAGAGATCCACTTCTAATTTAATGTATCCTCTTTACATTCCATATAAAACTCATCACCGTGGTAATGACACGAGCTCCCCCTCCTCTGCTGACAATAATATATGTGGTTGCGGACAGTCATTTACCACAAAAATCTATCTCCAGGAAACAATCACCTGTTCTCCTACAATGAGATGAGAACACGGCCAGTTGTCTGTGCTATGGGTCTGTCCTACAACGCAAGACGTCTGTGCAATGTCATCTCTGTCTACGCGTGCATCTGGCTCCAGACTTTGGTCAGTTTTCTGAATTTCATTATAATAGTTGTTTTAAGTTATTAAAATAAAAGTGTAGTGTCCATTCTAGTGGGATGCCATCAATTTACCGGCTGTCAGGATCCCAGCGGTTAGGATACAGACGCCAGAATACCAACAACCGACAACCGGAATCCCGGCGCACAGGGGCTATTCCCACTCATGTGTTACGTGGACACCCACGGAGTGAGAACAGAATCTGTGGCAAGCGCAGCGAGCCTGCAAGGGGACTCTTAGCGCCCGCCCTGCTGCCGGCACTCTGGAGGGCGGGATGCCGCTGTCGGGATCTTGACAGCCGGCGTTCCACCCACTGGTAAATGGTATGTATTCCATTATAGTACTCCGCACCTGTCACAACCCGTGCAGTTCCTCTTTCCTGTCTGGGAAAGAGGAACTGCTCTGGTGCTTCTAACACACTCTGGTCTGTATCTCAGTGCTTCAGGGTGCTAGAATGAACACTAAAGTGGATTAGATGCTTTCCCTTTACCTGCGTGTGTCACCACGGCTGCACGGTATTGTTCTGTAACTGCCGCATGACCCTACGTCACTGAGGGCGGTCTGCTAAACTCTGGATGGCCTCGGACAGAATAGCCCATCCAGGATATGCTTGCTAGCTGATGACTATGGGAAATGGACCCACAAAACACATTATTCACTCAACATAAGGGACCGTCTCCTGGCCATCACATTATTAACCCAACATAAGGGACCGTCTCCTGGCCATCACATTATTAACCCAACATAAGGGGCCATCTCCTGGCTATTACATTATTCACCCAACATAAGGGGCCATCTCCTGGCCATCACATTATTCACCCAACATAAGGGACCGTCTCCTGGCCATCACATTATTAACCCAACATAAGGGACCGTCTCCTGGCCATCACATTATTAACCCAACATAAGGGGCCATCTCCTGGCTATTACATTATTCACCCAACATAAGGGGCCGTCTCCTGGCCATCACATTATTCACCCAACATAAGGGACCGTCTCCTGGCCATCACATTATTAACCCAACATAAAACCGTCTCTTGGCTATCACATTATTAACCCAACATAAGGGCCATCCCCTGGCCATCACATTATTCACCCAACATAAGGGACCGTCTCCTGGCCATCACATTATTCACCCAACATAAGGGCCATCCCCTGGCCATCACATTATTCACCCAACATAAGGGACAGTCTCCTGGCCATCACATTATTCACCCAACATAAGGGCCATCCCCTGGCCATCACATTATTCACCCAACATAAGGGACCGTCTCCTGGCCATCACATTATTAATCCAACATAAGGGACCGTCTCCTGGCTATTACATTATTCACCCAACATAAGGGGCCGTCTCCTGGCCATCACATTATTCACCCAACATAAGGGACCGTCTCCTGGCCATCACATTATTAACCCAACATAAGGGACCGTCTCCTGGCTATTACATTATTCACCCAACATAAGGGGCCGTCTCCTGGCCATCACATTATTAACCTAACATAAGGGACCGTCTCCTGGCTATTACATTATTCACCCAACATAAGGGGCCGTCTCCTGGCCATCACATTATTCACCCAACATAAGGGACCGTCTCCTGGCCATCACATTATTAACCCAACATAAAACCACTCCTGGCTATCATATTATTAACCCAACATAAGGGCCATCCCCTGGCCATCACATTATTCACCCAACATAAGGGACCGTCTCCTGGCCATCACATTATTAACCCAACATAAGGGACCGTCTCCTTGCCGTCACATTATTAACCCAACATAAGGGACCGTCTCCTGGCTATTACATTATTCACTCAACATAAGGGGCCGTCTCCTGGCCATCACATTATTAACCCAACATAAGGGACCGTCTCCTGGCCATCACATTATTCACCCAACATAAGGGACCATCCCCTGGCTATTACATTATTCACCCAACATAAGGGGCCATCTCCTGGCCATCACATTATTAACCCAACATAAAACCATATTCTGTCCATCACAATATTAACCCAACATAAGGGCCATCCCATTATTCACCCAACATAAGGTCCATCACCTGGCTATCACATTATTCACCCAACATAAGGGACCGTCTCCTGGCTATCACATTACTCACCCAACATAAGGGACCGTCTCCTGGCCATCACATTATTCACCCAACATAAGGGCCATCTCCTGGCTATCACATTATTCACCCAACGTAAGGGACCGTCTCCTGGCTATCACATTTCTCACCCAACATAAGGAACAATCTCCTGGCCATCACATTATTAACCCAACATAAGGGGCCATCTCCTGGCCATCACATTATTAACCCAACATAAGGGGCCATCTACTGGTTATCACATTATTCACCCAACATAAGGGTCATCTCCGATCTGCCTGGCTCCCTCGCTTCCTATCCTCTAACATATCCACCATCATCATGGGTGATTTCAATATTGCTATTGATTGTTCAAATTCTGCTGCTCATGCCTCCAAACTACTCTCTCTAACCTCCTCTCTTAGCCTCTCCCAATGGACTGACTCCTCTACTCATCAGAAGGGCCACTGCCTTGATCTAGTATTCACCAAACTATACTCCGTTTCTGAACTCCCTAACACTCCTTTCCCTCTCTCAGATCACAACTTTACCACCTGCATGCTCTCCTCCATTAATTCAAACTGTGTTGCTGAAGTCCTCCAAAACTCCTCAAACCCGCAGAAATATTAACACAATTACTCTTCAAGAACTTTCCACCTCACTACAACAACTGCGTTCACCTCTACTGAGTTGGTGGTATCACAACTGAACCAGACTCTAGAAATAGCCCTTGATGAAGTGGCTCCAGCTACCCATCACACCCCAAGTAGGCCTAGATATCAACCATGGCACTCTAAATTTACAAGACATCTACAAAAACTCACACGTAAACTTGAACGTCAGTGGCGTAAATCTCGTATTACAAGCGACTTCCTCACATGTAAGACTGTCTACCACTCTTATTGAAATGCCCTGGACACTGCCAAGCAAACATATTTCCAAACTCTCATCTCTCTGCTCAAGCCTCTAACCCCAAATGACTCTAATACATTTAAATAACTTCTGAATCCTCCCTCACCAACCCCACCAGCACAAGATCTTGCTTCCTACTTCAAGGAGAAGATTGATGAGAGCAGAGATGAAATGGTATGCTCTTCGTCAGCCAGTGACCTGCTCAGTTCTTTGCCTGAACCCTCTGGCACTCGGTCTTCATTTGATCCCACAAATGAAGATGAAGTATCATCACTCTTCTCATCCTGCTTCTCTACTACCTCTCCTTTTAATCCTTTACCCTCACAAATAAGTAAAGCTTTGTCTCTGGTGCTCATCCCTACCTTAACTAACATCTGTAATCTCGCTCTCTCTACTGGTATTTTTCCTTCACTGTTCAAGCATGCAGTGATTACTACCATTATGAAAAAACAAAATTCTGACCCTAACTCTCTCTCAAACTACCGCCCTATCTCTCAGCTCCCTTGTCTCTCTAAGCTACATGAGAGACTTGCCTACACTCGACTCGCACACTTTCTTAACTCACACAACTTACTGGACCCACTTCAGTCAGGCTTCCGTTTCCAACACTCCACAGAGAACACTGACTAAAGTGGTTAATGATTTGGTCACTACGAAGTCTAAAGGCCATTACTCCCTTCTTAAACTTCTAAATCTATCTGCTGCCTTTGACACTGTTGACCACTCTCTTCTCATACAAACACTACAATCCCTAGGTCTTAAAGACACAGCTCTTT
This sequence comes from Pseudophryne corroboree, assembly GCF_028390025.1. NCBI lineage: Eukaryota > Metazoa > Chordata > Amphibia > Anura > Myobatrachidae > Pseudophryne > Pseudophryne corroboree. Next base: position 45,715,409 of record NC_086444.1, on the reverse strand, counting down.
CTTAGTTCCTATTCTACCTATCTAATCGCTCCTCTAGTGTTCGCTTCTCTGATTCCACCTCCTCTTTGCTACCTCTTTCAGTTGGAGTACCGCAAGGTTCAGTCTTAGGTCCTCTGCTTTTCTCTATCTATACCTCATCTCTTGGTAAACTAATCAACTCTTTTGGATTTCAGTATCATCTGTACGCAGATGATACTCAGATCTACCTATCCTCCCCTGAATTGTCTCTATCTGTTTTGGGCCGTGTCAATGAATGCCTTTCTGCCATTTCATCTTGGATGCCATCTCGCCATCTCAAACTTAATATTTCAAAAACAGAGTTAATTATATTTCCACAGATCAATAGTAGGCACCAACCTGATATCTCCATCACTGTTGAAAACTCGACAATCTACCCTACAAGCTCGCTGCCTAGGTGTCATCCTTGACTCTGATCTGTCCTTTGTTCCACACATTCAATCTGTCTCAAAATCATGTTACATGCATCTAAAAAACATATCCAAAATACGACCATACCTTACACAAGACACAGCAAAAACTCTAATCCATGCTCTCATTATCTCCCGCATTGATTATTGCAATAGTCTTCTTACTGGTCTTCCCAAAACGAGACTCTCACCACTACAATCCATTCTGAATGCAGCTGCGAGGCTAATCTTCCTCGCTAGACGTTCATGTCTGCAGATCCACTGTCAGTCCTTCCATTGGTTACCTGTACTCTACCGCATTCAATATAAAATACTTTTACTCACACACAAGGCCATTACCCAAACTACACCAATGTACATCACTTCGCTTAACTCAAAAATAGGATTTTAATACCTACCGGTAAATCCTTTTCTCTTAGTCCGTAGAGGATGCTGGGGTCACATCAAGAACCATGGGGGTGTAGATGGGATCCACAGGAGACATGGGCACTTTAAGACTTTCAAAGGGGTGTGAACTGGCTCCTCCCTCTATGCCCCTCATCCAGACTCCAGTTATAGGTACTGTGCCCAGGGAGACGGACATTTAGAGGAAAAGGATTTATTGTTAAACTAAGGTGAGATACATACCAGCTCACACCTCAAGCACGCCGTACAACATGGCATTTAACACAACGCAAGTCAACGGCATGAACATTATCAGCAACAGGCTGACTATAAACGTAACACAACATGTGTGTAACCACAACTAATAACTGCAGATACAGTACGCACTGGGACGGGCGCCCAGCATCCTCTACGGACTAAGAGAAAAGGATTTACCGGTAGGTATTAAAATCCTATTTTCTCATATGTCCTAGAGGATGCTGGGGTCACAACAAGAACCATGGGGTTATACCAAAGCTCTTAAACGGGCGGGAGAGTGCGGATGACTCTGCAGCACAGATTGACCAAACATGAGGTCCTCACTAGCCAGGGTATCAAACTTGTAGAACTTAGCAAAGGTGTTTGAACCCGACCAAGTAGCCGCTCGGCAAAGTTGTAATGCCGAGACCCCCCCGGGCAGCCGCCCAGGAAGAGCCCACCTTACTGGTAGAATGGGCCTTCACCGATTTCGGTAACTGCAATCCAGCCGTAGAATGAGCCTGCTGAATTGTATGACAGATCCAGCGCGCAATAGTCTGCTTGGAAGCAGGAGCCCCAATTTTATTGTGAGCATACAGGACAAACAGAGCCTCTGTTTTCCTAAACTGAGCCGTTCTGGCGACATAAATTTTCAAAGCTCTTACTACATCTAGAAACTTCGATTCCAGCAAGGCGTCAGTAGCCACTGGCACCACAATAGGTTGGTTCAAGTGGAACGACGAAACCACTTTTGGCAGAAACTGCTGACGAGTCCTCAACTCTGCTCTATCTTCATGGAAGATCAAATAAGGGCTCTTGTGAGACAAGGCCGCCAATTCAGACACCCGCCTTGCGGATGCCAAGGCCAACAGCATGACCACTTTCCAAGTAAGGAATTTCAACTCTACCTTCTGTAAAGGTTCAAACCAATGAGATTGAAGGAATTGCAACACCACGTTAAGATCCCATGGTGCCACAGGGGGCACAAAGGGAGGTTGGATGTGCAACACGCCTTTCACGAAGGTCTGAACTTCTGGAAGGGAGGCCAATTGTTTTTGGGAAAAAAACGATAAAGCTGAAATTTTAACTTTAATTGAGCCTGACTTTAAGCCCACATCCACACCGGCTTGGAGAAAATGTACTAACTGAAATTCTTCCGTAGGAGCCTTCTTGGATTCACACCAAGACACGTATTTTCTCCAAATACGGTGGTAATGTGTAGACGTTACTCCTTTCCTGGCCTGAATAAGAGTGGAGATGACTTCCTTGGGAATATCCTTTCGGGCTAGGATCCGGTGTTCAACCTCCAAGCCGTCAAATGAAGTCGCGGTAAGTCTTGGAACACGCATGGCCCCTGCTGTAACAGATCCTCCCTCAGAGGAAGAGGCCAGGGATCTCCTATGAATAATTCCTGCAGATCTGGATACCAAGCCCTTCTTGGCCAGTCTGGAACAATGAGGATCGCTTGAACCTTTGTTCTTCTTATGATCTTTATCACTTTTGGAATGAGTGGAAGCGGAGGAAACACTTACACCGACAAACACCCACGGTGTCACCAGAACGTCCACTGCTATTGTTTGAGGGTCTCTCGACCTGGAACAATATCTCTGAAGTTTCTTGCTGAGGCGAGACGCCATCATGTCTATTTGAGGAATTCTCCAAAGACTTGTCACTTCTGCAAAGACCTCTTGATGAAGACCCCACTCTCCTGGATGGAGATCGTGTCTGCTGAGGAAGTCTGCTTCCCAGCTGTCCACTCCTGGAATGAAGATCACCGACAGAGCGCTTGTATACCTTTCCGCCCAACGGAGCACCTTTGTGGCCTCTGCCATCGCCGCTCTGCTCTTTGTTCCGCCCTGGCGGTTTATGTACACTACTGCTGTTATGTTGTCCGACTGAATCAAGACGGGCCGATTACGAAGATGATGTTCCGCTTGCAGAAGGCCGTTGTGAATGGCCCTTAACTCCAGAACGTTTATGTGTAGACACATCTCCTGGCTTGACCATCTTCCCTGGAAGCTTTCCCCCTGCGTGACTGCTCCCCAGCCTCGGAGACTCGCATCCGTGGTCACTAAGATCCAGTCCTGGATCCCGAACCTGCGTCCCTCTAGGAAGTGAGAGCTGTGCAGCCACCACAGGAGTGAGATTCTGGTCTTGGAAGACAAGGTTTTCCTTCGGTGCATGTGCAGATGGGACCCGGACCGCTTGTCCAACAGGTCCCACTGAAACACTCTGGCATGGAATCTGCCAAACTGAATGGCCTCGTAGGCCGCCACCATCTCCCCGAGCAACAGAGTGCATTGATGGATCGATACTCTTGTTGGTTTCAGCATTTGTTTGACCAATTTCTGAATTTCCAGAGCCTTTTCCACTGAAAGAAAAACTCTGTAATTTTGTGTCCAGAATCATTCCCAAAAACGACAGCCGTCTCGTCGGAATCAACTGTGATTTTGGCAAGTTTAGGAGCCAACCATGTTGCTGCAGAATTGTCAGGGAGAGTGTAATGTTCTGCATCAATTGGTCCCTGGATCTCGCCTTTATCAGGAGATCGTCCAAGTATGGGATAATCGTGACTCCTTGCTTGCGTAGGAGAACCATCATTTCGGCCATTACTTTGATGAAAACCCTCGGAGCCGTGGACAGACCAAACGGCAACATCTGAAATTGGTAATGACAATCCCGAACTGCAAACCTCAGGTAAGCCCGATGTGGGGGATAAATTGGAACATGCAAGTAGGCATCCTTTATGTCTACCGACACCATAAAATCCCCCTCCTCCAGACTGGTGATCACTGCCCGGAGAGATTCCATCTTGAATTTGAATTCTTTTAGGTAGAAATTGAGGTATTTGAGGTTCAGGATTGGTCTGACCGAGCCGTCTGGCTTCGGGACCACGAACAGGCTCGAATAAAAGCCTTCTCCCTGTTGTGACAGGGGAACCCTGACAATGACTTGATTCTAACACAATTTTTGTATTGCGGCGCATACCACCTCCCTTTCTGGAAGAGAAGCTGGTAAGGCTGATTTGAAAAATCGGTGAGGGGGGACATCTTGAAACTCCAGTTTGTACCCTTGGGACACTATTTCTAAAACCCATGGGTCCAGGGCCGAACGAGCCCAGAACTGACTGAAAAGCCTGAGACGTGCCCACACCGGTGCGGACTCCCGCAGAGGAGCCCCAGCGTCATGCGGTGGACTTGGCAGAAGCCGGGGAGAACTTCTGCTCCTGGGAACCGGCCACGGCCGGTGCTAGTTTACCTTTTCCCTTTCCTCTCGTAGCAAGGAAGGAAGACCCTCGGCCCCTTCTGTATTTATTGGGCCGAAAGGACTGCATCTGATAGTGGTGTGCTTTCTTTTGTGGTGCAGGCACATAAGGTAAAAATGATGACTTACCCGCGGTAGCCGTAGATACCAAATCAGCGAGGCAGTCACCAAACAACACACCACCTTTATACGGTAGAGACTCCATAGCTTTCTTAGAGTCAGCATCAGCATTCCATTGATGAATCCACAATGCTCTCCTAGCTGAGACTGCCATGGCATTGGCCCGTGAACCCAAGAGGCCAATATCTCTTGCAGCTTCCTTTAGGTAGACTGCAGCGTCCCTGATATGACCTAGCGTCAAAAGAATGCTATCCCAATCTAGGGTATCCATTTCAGATGACAAGTTATCTGCCCATTTTTCGATAGCACTACTCACCCACGCAGATGCAATGGCTGGTCTGAGTAGCGTACCCGTGGTGACATAAATGGATTTCAATGTATTTTCCTGTCTACGATCCGCAGGATCCTTTAGGGCTGCCGTGTCAGGGGACGGTAGAGCTACCTTTTTGGACAGCCGTGACAGAGCTTTGTCCACAATGGGGGGTGACTCCCATTTTTCCCTATCCCCAGAGGGAAACGGATACACCACTACAATCCTTTTGGGAATCTGAAACTTTTTTTTCAGGACTTTCCCAACCTTTTTCACAAAGCTTGTTCAGTTCATGAGAGGGAGGAAACGTTACCACAGGTTTCTTTCCTTTAAACATACAGACCCTAGTATCAAGAATAGTAGGGTCCTCAGTGATATGTAATATATCTTTTATAGCCACAATCATGTACTGAATGCTCTTTGCCAGTTTTGGATCTAATCTGGCATCACTATAGTCGATACTTGAGTCAGTGTCCGTGTCGGTATCCGTGTCTGTCAGCTGGGCAAATGAACGTTTTTGTGATCCCGAGGGGGTCTGGACTTGAAACAACACTACACTACGGATTTCTTTCAAGCCTGGTTCTGAGACTCAGATTTATCCAATCTTATATTTATCAGAGCCACATTTGCATTCAAAGCACTTAAAATATTCACCCAATCAGGTGTCGGCGGTGCCGACAGTGTCACTCCCACAGCCGTTTGTGTCCCTAATATACGTACATGTACAACCACCACACGCAGATACACTGGGCCTATAGGGGACAGACCCACAGTAAAGCCTGTCAGAGAGACACAGAGGGAGTTATTGCCAGCTCACACCCCAGCACCCAAATCCCGGTCTGAACACTACAGACAATGTCGCAAACCTGCAGCGCTTTTATAAATTACATACAATGCACCAAAATCACTGTGCCCCCCCCCCCCCCCCCCCTGTTTTGCACCCTGTTACTTGTACCGTAGTGTGTGGAAGGACCAGCGTCTCTGCAGCCTGTGTAGAGAAAGTGGCGCCGGGCGGTGTGCTATGAGGGCTAAGCCGCGTCCCGCCCCGCCCCCGTAATGGCGCGCTTCAGACCCGCTCTTTTTTGAAACTTTTTTATACTGGCGGGGGTCCGGACAGTGCCCTGGCACTATGTTCGCTGTTGCCAGTCCGTTATTTTGAGGTTAAAATGCTGCCCAGGGCGCCCCCCGCGCCCTGCACCCTGTAGTGCCTCTGAATGTGGGAGCATGGCACGCAGCGCAGCCGCTGTGCGGTACCTCAAAGCCGTCACTGAAGTCTTCTGATCTTCCTCTACTCGCCTGTCTTCTGACTTCTGGCTCTGCAAGGGGGGGTGACGGCGGGCTCTGGGAACGAGCATCTAGGCGTACCTAGCGATCAGACCCTCAGGAGCTAATGGTGTCCTGTAGCCAAAGAAGCAGAGCCTTTAAACTCACTAGAAGCAGGTCTGACTTCTCTCCCCTAAGTCCCACGAAGCAGGGAGCCTGTTGCCAGCAGTCTCCCTGAAAATAAAAAACCTAACATAAGTCTTTTCAGAGAAACTCAGTAGAGCTCCTCAGTGTGCATCCAGTCTGCCTGGGCACAGATTCTAAACTGGAGTCCGGAGGAGGGGCATAGAGGGAGGAGCCAGTTCACACCCCTTTGACCATGTCTCCTGTGGATCCCGTCTATACCCCCATGGTTCTTGATGTGACCCCAGCATCCTTTAGGACGTATGAGAAATATCTCCCAACCCGACCTCTTTGCTCTTCACAAGACCTGCGTCTCTCTTCCACACTCATTACTCGTTGCCACTCACGATTGCAGGACTTTCTTCTGGCTGCACCCACTGTGTGAGTGACACAATAAGACTCTCCTCTAGTCTCCAAACCTTCAAGCGTTCCCTGAAAAAACTCACCTCTTCAGGCAAGCGTATCAAATTCCAGAACCACCCACATAACTTTCATAAACTTGCCTATCAAATTGCATCCACTCTGCACAGTCCACACATATCCTCACGTCTTCTCATTCTTCACTTTCCCGTCCTCCCGACCCCAGTTCATCATTGCTGTGTGACCATATCATACAGCCCACCAAGAACCTTTGCAATCTGGTGGACAACTATAATAGATAGCACCTTTCCTTGTGTATCCATGCCTATTTCCCTATAGACTGTAAGCTTGCGAGCAGGGCCTTCCTACCTTTATGACTGTTTGTTATTACACACTTTTGTTATATCATTATTAATTCCAAATGTAAAGCGTAACAGAATTTGCTGCAATATATAAGAAACTGTTAATAAATAATAAATAATCTCCTGGCTATCACACTATTCACCCAACATAACAGTCCCAGTGTATTTAGCTTGCATGAAAACTAAACAGACAGGAGATGCATGAGCAAGTACAATATTTATGCCATAAGGCATGTAATGATTACAGGCGGAGTTACCTATCCCTTATAGCGAGAGGAGAAGATGTCTAGTCTCTCAGTTACTACGTACGGGCACAAGCCCACTGCCGTCCACCATAAATTTGCCACCTCAGGCTGTGATCATTAGCAGCATTACTTTAATTCCGGACCTGTATAGAGCTTTGAGAATATTTGCCACTAAATAGATGACGAACAGAAAACGATACCAAGGCAATTAACTTACCTGCAACATGTTGAGCAGGAGACTCCGGAACTTTGTCCCTTCTACCATGAACAGAGCCATTTTGTCACAGAGTTTGGCAGCGGTGTGGGCGAAGCTCCTGTCCGTCACAGCTTTCTGGTAAATAGTCTTTACAATCTCGCCCAACATCTCTTCGGAGTTGGCAGAGTTCTGCGCTTCCTCCATGAAGGTCGTGAGCTTGTAATCCACATCACTGCTGTTGTTCCTCATGCTGTTTAATATTTCTATGAGTTTGTCCATTTTGGTCCGTTGAGGATTGGTGGACTCGACAGCATAGTCTTCCTGTAGGAGGGAAGAAGTGACATGTATATTATACAGCGTATGGCACACCCAGCAGTCACTAACGTTACAACAGCATAGTCTTCCTGTAGGAGGGAAGAAGTGACATATGTATATTATACAGCGTATGGCACTTCCAGCAGTCACTAACGTTACAACAGCATGGTCTTCCTGTAGGAGGGAAGAAGTGATATTATACAGCGTATGACACACCCAACAGTCACTAACGTTACAACATCATCAGTTTCCACCAGTGCTTCCTATCAATTCTCTAGGCCCTAGGGACATCACTTGGTTCTCTGTCCTCTTGTCCCTGCCTTAGGGGCATCCAGACCTGTGCTCATTGTCTTTTGTCTCCTAGTCCAATAAATGATCAGCTCCCAAAATATGTAGATACGAAGTGCACTTTAACATTGACAAAAGATTTATAGCAAAATAGTTTATTCTTTGCAGCTCTGTGTTCAGTATGCATTTAAAATAAAATCTACCAAAGTTATATGAGGTGTATCCCACCACAGTGCCATGATCCCACAACCTCCGCGTCATGCGCTCCACGTCCTAGAGTGCAAAGAACTCCAGAGTGCCAAGACCCCCCCACCAGAGTGCCATGATCACCACAACCTCCTCACCAGAGCACCACATGCACCACATCACAAAGTGTTTGGAGCAGAGAAGGGAAAGGGGGGACATGATAGAAACTTTCACATATATCAAGGGTTTTATCAAAGTCCAGGAGGGAAACATTCTCCAAATGAAGAGAAGCAATAGGATATGCACTGAGACTGGAGGGGGGTTGAGGAAAAATTACTTCACAGAAAGGATAGTGGAAAAGTGGAATAGACTCCCATCAGAGGTGGTAGAGGCTAAGACTGTAGAGCAAATTAAACATGCATGGGATAGACATAAGGGGTATGGATGTCCAGGTCGACACAACCATTAGGGTGACATGGGAAAAGGTTGACATAAGTTTTTGATGGGGGTTTTTGTGTCGTTTTCTGCGTAAAGTGACGGGGAACCCCAATTAGTGCACCGTGTCCACTCGCCATGCTTCGGGCAAGGTGCCTCACTCCACTACCGCTGCTCTCGGCAAAGGTTACCATTCCCAATTGTAGTCCATGTGGATTATAAAGTATGAAAAAGTAAAAAAAAAGGGGGAAAAAGTAAAAAGCTCATGTCGACCTTGTTCGCGTCGACCTATTTCCTGTGTCGACCTAGACTCTGGATACCGACATAAGGATATCCTTACAAATAAAAAAAGGATCAAATAAGGTTTGAGATAAAAGTATGATAAAAAAAGGGGCAGACTAGATGGGCCAAGTGGTTCTTATCTGCCGTCACATTCTATGTTTCTAAGTGCCACGAGCTCCACACCAGAGTGCCAAAACCTCCCCACCATAGAGCACCACAACCTCCCCACCAGAGTGCCATGTGCTGCCCTACACCTGGCCACCCGCTACTCTGCCACCCTAAACCGGGCCCCCCGCTACTCCGCCGCCGGCTACTCTGCCGCCCTACACCGGGCTCCCCGCTACTCTGCCGCCCTACACCTGGCCCCCGCTACTCTGCCGCCCTACACCGGGCCCCCCGCTACTCCGCCGCCCTACACTGGGCCCCCCGCTACTCTGCCGCCCTACACCGGGCGCACTGCTACTCTGCTGCTCTACACCGGGCGCACCGCTACTCTGCCGCCCTACACCGGGCTCCCCACTACTCTGGTGTCCTACACCTGGCCCCCAGCGACTCTGCCGCCCTACACCTGGTCCTATGTAGCACTTTATAAAATTGGGGCCCAGAGTAACCCACGTGGTTAGATTTGATAAAATCTCTGTTAAAACTCCTAAATGAAGATGACAGAATTCTGTTTCTTTGGGTTCTGAAGAATAAGTATATAATGTAAACACCTCTTAAATGGTATAAACTTGAAATACATGTAAGAGAGAAAATAAGATTTTAAACCTACCGGTAAATCTTTTTGTCCTAGTCCGTAGAGGATGCTGGGGACTCCGTAAGGACCATGGGGTATAGACGGGCTCCGCAGGAGACATGGGCACTCTAAAGACTTTAGAATGGGTGTGCACTGGCTCCTCCCTCTATGCCCCTCCTCCAGACCTCAGTTAGAGAAACTGTGCCCAGAGGAGACGGACAGTACGGGGAAAGGATTTTTGTTACTCTAAGGCAGTGGTGGCCAACCAGTGGCTCTTGAGCCACATGCGGCTCTTTCTTAATTCAAATGTGGCTCGCAACACTCTATAGCATGTGACCACAAAAGATACAGAAACCGCTGCACTCCAGCTAGACACACAGCAGCACTACAAACTGAAAACTGAAGGAGCCGGATACTAGAGGTGAGACACCCACTGGAAAACAGAGGACATATAAGGGGCTGCTGCAATGGCACGAGTTGGTGTGTGTGTGTGTGTGTGGGGGGGGGGGGGGGGGGGGGGCTGTAGTGATACACGAGGGTGGGCTAGTTTGACACTGGCTGGAGTGACATAGGAGGGTGGTAGCAGGAGTGACACATGGGAGAGCTGGCTGAGGTGACACAGCAGGGTCCTGGCAGTAGTGACAGATGGGAGAGTTGGCTGAGGTGACACAGGGGGGTGCTGGCAAGAGTGACTTACGGGGAGCTGGCTGGAGTGACATAGGAGGGTGTTAGCAGAAGTGACACATGGGGGAGCTGGCTGGAGTGACATAGGAGGATGTTAGCAGAAGTGACACATGGGGGAGCTGGCTGGAGTGACAGCAGAGTGTTGGCTGGAGTGACACATAGGGGAGCTGAAGTTTATTATGTGAATCTGGCTTTTTCAGTTATTTTATGTGAAAGTTGCTTTTTCAGTGGATCTGGTGTTAAAAATTTATTTTATGTCGTTCTGGCTTTTTCAATGTATTTTATACCAGGGGTGTGGTCTAGCAGGCACAAGGCCACATTCCATTTTTGCATGTGTGCCTTCGGCTCGATGTCGGCTCTCTCACGAACCTAACAAGGTTTTTTGGCTCTTAGTCACTGATTGGTTGGCCACCCCTGCTCTAAGGGCAAGATTCATACCAGCCCACACCATCCACACCGTATAACATGGAATATACAAACCAGTTAACAGTATGAAACAAAACAGCATCAGCCCGAGACTGATCAAAACTGTAACATAACCCTTATGTAAGCAAAAACTATATACAAGTCTTGCAGAACGTAGTCCGCACTGGGACGGGCGCCCAGCATCCTCTACGGACTAGAAGAAAAAGATTTACCGGTATGTTTAAAATCTTATTTTCTCTTACGTCCTAGAGGATGCTGGGGACTCCGTAAGGACCATGGGGATTATACCAAAGCTCCAGACCGGGCGGGAGAGTGCGGATGACTCTGCAGCACCGATTGAGCAAACATAAGGTCCTCCTCAACCAAGGTATCAAACTTGTAGAATTTAGCAAAAGTTTTTGAACCCGACCAAGTAGCTGCTCGGCAAAGTTGTAATGCTAGTGGAATGGGCCTTTACCGAATTTGGTACCGGCAATCCAGCCGTAGAAAGAGCCTGCTGAATCGTGTTACATATCCAGCGGGCAATAGTCTGCTTAGAAGCAGGGGCGCCAACCTTGTTGGCTGCATACAGGACAAACAGTGCCTCTGTTTTCCTAACTCGAGCCGTCCTGGCAACATAAACTTTTAAGGCCCTGACTACATCAAGAGACTTGGAATCCTCCAAGTCTCCCGTAGCTACAGGCACCACAATAGGTTGGTTCATATGAAACCACCTTAGGCAGAAACTGAGGAAGAGTCCTCAACTCTGCCCTATCCACATGGAAAAATCAGATAGGGGCTTTTGTGAGACAAAGCCGCCAATTCGGACACCCGCCTCGCAGATGCCAAGGCTAACAACATGACCCCTTTCCAAGTGAGAAATTTCAACTCAACAGTTTGAAGAGGTTCAAACCAGTGTGACTTAAGGAACTGTAACACCACATTAAGGTCCCATGGTGCCACTGGGGGCACAAAAGGAGGCTGGATGTGCAGCACTCCCTTTACAAAAGTCTGGACTTCTGGGAGAGAAGTCAATTCCTTCTGAAAGAATATAGATAGGGCCGAAATCTGTACCTTAATGGAGCCTAACTTTAGGCCCATATCCACTCCTGTCTGTAGAAAGTGGAGAAAAAGGCCCAGGTGGAAATCTTCCGTAGGAGCATTCTTGGCTTCACACCAAGAAACATACTTCCTCCAGATACGGTGATAATGTTCCGCCGTCACCTCCTTCCTAGCCATTATCAGAGTAGGGATGACTTCCTCCGGAATACCTTTCCCAGCTAGGATTCGTTGTTCAACCGCCATGCCGTCAAACGTAACCGCGGTAAGTCTTGGAACACGCAGGGCCCCTGCTGCAACAGGTCCTCCCTGGGAGGAAGAGGCCATGGATCTTCTGTGAGCATCTCCTGCAGATCTGAATACCAGGCCCTTCGAGGCCAATCTGGAACAACGAGTATTGTCTGCACTCTCTTTCTTCTTATGATTCTCAATATTTTGGAGATGAGAGGAAGAGGATGTAATACATAGACCGACTGAAACACCCATGGTGTCACCAGGGCGTCTACCACTACTGCCTGAGGGTCCCTTGACCTGGCACAATACCTCCAAAGCTTCTTGTTGAGGCGTGACGCCATCATGTCTATTTGAGGAAGTCCCCAAAGACTTGTTATCTCTGCAAAAACTTCTTGATGAAGTCCCCACTCTCCTGGATGGAGATCGTGTCTGCTGAGGAAGTCTGCTTCCCAGTTGTCCACTCCCGGAATGAAGACTGCTGACAGAGCGCTTACGTGATTTTCCGCCCAGCGCAGAATCCTTGTGGCTTCCGCCATTGCCACTCTGCTCCTTGTCCCGCCTTGGCGGTTTACATGAGCCACGGCTGTGACGTTGTCTGATTGAATCAGCACCGGTAGGTCGCGGAGAAGATTCTCCACTTGTCGTAGGCCGTTGTATATGGCCCTTAATTCCAGTATGTTGATGTGTAGACAAGCCTCCTGGCTTGACCATGTTCCCTGAAAATTTCTTCCTTGTGTGACTGCTCCCCATCCTCGGAGGCTCGCGTCCGTGGTCACCAGAACCCAGTCTTGAATGCCGAATCTGCGACCCTCTAGAAGGTGAGCACTCTGCAGCCACCACAGGAGACACCCTGGCCCTGGGGGACAGGCTTATTTTCCGATGAATTTGAAGATGGGACCCGGACCACTTGTCCAGAAGGTCCCACTGAAATGTCCTCGCATGAAACCTGCCGAAGGGGATAACCTCGTAGGTCGCCACCATTTTTCACAGTACTCAAGTGCATTGATGGACTGACACTCCTTTCGGTTTCAACAGGTCTCTGACCATGTTCTGGAGTTCCTGGGCTTTTTCCATCGGGAGAAAAACCCTCTTTGTTCCGTGTCCAGAATCCTGCCTAAGAAAGCTAGCCGAGTCGTTGGAACCAACTGTGACTTTGGTAGATTTAGAATCCAGCCATGTTGCTGCAGCACTCTCAGGGAGAGTGACACGCTTTTCAGCAACTGATCTCTCGATCTCGCTTTTATCAGGAGATCGTCCAAGTACGGGATAATTGTGACTCCCTGCCTGCGCAGGAACACCATCATTTCCGCCATGACCTTGGTGAAAATCCTCGGGGCCGTGGAAAGCCCAAACAGCAACGTCTGAAACTGGTAATAACAGTCCTGTACAGCGAATCTCAGGTACGCCTGATGAGGGGGATATATGGGGACATGAAGGTATGCATCCTTTATGTCTAGTGACACCATAAAATCCCCCCCTTCCAGGCTGGAGATAACCGCCCTGAGCGATTTCATCTTGAATTTGAACCTTTTCAAGTACAGGTTTAGGGATTCAAGTATGGTTTCGGGACCACAAACAGGGTTGAATAATACCCTTTTCCCTGTTGAACTAGGGGAACCTTGACAATCACTTGCTGTTGATACAGCTTTTGAATTGCAGCTAAAACTATTTCCCTCTCTGGGGGAGAAGCTGGCAAAGCCGACTTGAAAAATCGGCGCGGAGGCACCTCTTCGAATTCCAGCTTGTAACCTTGGGATACAATTTCCATTGCCCAAGGATCCACGTCTGATTGAACCCAGACGTGGCTGAGGTCTCGAAGACGTGCCCCCACCGGGGCGGACTCCCTCAGTGGAGCCCCAGCGTCATGCGGTGGATTTAGTAGAAGCCGGGGAGGACTTCTGCTCCTGGGAACTAGCCGTAGCAGGCATTCTTTTCCCTCTACCCTTACCTCTGGCGAGGAAGGAAGAGCCCCGACCTCTTCTGGACTTATGCGACCGAAAGGACTGCATCTGATATTGTGGTGTTTTCTTTTGCTGTGGGGGAACATAAGGTAAAAAAGTAGATTTACCCGCAATAGCTGTGGAAACCAGGTCCGCGAGACCTTCCCCAAATAAAACCTCACCCTTGTAAGGCAAAACTTCCATATAGTAAAGAAAGATATTAGCGCTTATAGGTCACAAATGTAAAGTGTGTCACGTTCAAATCACAATTTATTGAAAAGGTAAAATGCAATGCATAATGGTGGTTAATTACCACATATAAAAAATGCTAATATGAATAAAATTGTGTAGCTCCCAATACTGGTTAGGCCTGTTGGAGATTAGTAAAAGGCATGGACCTGTTCCTATAGTAGTCCCCTTGGAGAGAAAAGTTCAATGTCCCAAATGTGGATTCAATAGTTACCACCAGCGTGTCACGAGGCAATTAAGCGAAACAGGTCCAGAGGTTCCAAAGGTGTGGGAGAATACACAAGTAGGCAGGCTACACCGACGCGTTTCGTTGCATCTAAGCAACTTTTTCCACACCTTTGGAACCTCTGGACCTGGACCAAGTCCCCGTTGAACATCCACTGGATACAAGGACCTCCCTATTGTCGTGGAAAGCCATCTTTTCATCACCCACCGAGGAACAGCACCTTTGCGGACGCAGTTTCGCTTAATTGCCTCGTGACACGCTGGTGGTAACTATTGAATCCACATTTGGGACATTGAACTTTTCTCTCCAAGGGGACTACTATAGGAACAGGTCCATGCCTTTTACTAATCTCCAACAGGCCTAACCAGTATTGGGAGCTACACAATTTTATTCATATTAGCATTTTTTATATGTGGTAATTAACCACCATTATGCATTGCATTTTACCTTTTCAATAAATTGTGATTTGAACGTGACACACTTTACATTTGTGACCTATAAGCGCTAATATCTTTCTTTACTGTTTGTATTATTTGGGGTCTGACCAACCCTTGTTTATATATAGCTGCTGTGGTGAACCTCGCATCAAGCGCCTGAGAGTAGAAACACCTTTGAGTGTTCCCTTCTTTATATCAAAACTTCCATATGTCTCTTTGAGTCAGCATCACCCGTCCATTGGCGGGTCCACAGGGCTCGCCTAGCAGAAATCGCAATGGCGTTGGCTCTTGAACCCAACAGTCCAACGTCTCTCGAAGAGTCTCTCATATATAAGACTGCGTCTTTAATGTGACCCAATGTCAATAAAATGCTATCCCTATCTAGGGTATCAATGTCAGCTGACAAGGTATCTGCCCAAACTGCTACAGCGCTACAAACCCAAGCCGACGCTATTGCCGGTCTGAGCAAGGCACCCGTATGTGCATAAATTGATTTTAAGGTAGTTTCCTGTCTGCGATCAGCAGGATCCTTTAGGGCTGCCGTGTCTGAAGACGGTAGCGCCACCTTTTTGGACAAGGGCATTAAAGCCTTGTCCACCCTGGGTGAAGATTCCCACCGTAACCTGTCCTGTGCAGGGAACGGATACGCCATAAGAATTCTCTTGGGAATCTGCAGTTTCTTGTCTGGAGTTTCCCAAGCTTTTTCAAACAACGCGTTCAGTAGAGATGGGGGAAAGGTTACCTCAGGTTTCTTTTCCTTAAACATGCATACCCTCGTGTCAGGGACAGAGGGGTCATCTGTGATATGTAAAACATCTTTTATTGCAATAATCATATAATGAATACTTTTGGCCACCCTTGGGTGTAACCTCGCATCATCGTAGTCGACACTGGAGTCAGAATCCATGTCGGTATCAATGTCTGCTACCTGGGACAGGGGACGTTTCTGAGACCCTGAAGGGCCCTGTGACACAGTCAAAGCCATGGATTGACTCCCTGTCTTATCCCTGGACTCTGCTTTGTCTAATCTCTCTGTAATAAAGACACATTTGCATTTAAAACATTCCACATATCCAACCAATCAGGTGTCGGCGTTGCAGACAGAGACACCACAATCATCTGCTCCACCTCCTCCTTAGATGAGCCTTCCGCTTCAGACATGTCGACACACACGTACCGACACCCCCACACACCCAATAAGGCCCTTTGGAGAGACAGAGAGAGAGTATGCCAGCACACACCCAGCGCCACCGGACACTGGAATAAAATCCCAGTTAGTACAGCGCTTTTATATAAATACACTGCGCCAATTAAATGTGCCCCCCCCCCTTTTTTGCCCTCTGTAACCGTGTTCAGCAGGGGAGAGTCCAGGGAGCCAGCTTCTCTGCAGTGTGCTGTGGAGAAAATGGCGCTGGTTAGTGCTGGAGGATCAAGCTCCGCCCCCTCACCGGCGGGCTTCGGTCCTGCTCAAATTATTTATACTGGTGGGGGTTTTTCAATATACTGCCTCTGCAGTGTCTAATCTATTTGCCAGTGTCCCTTGAGGTTAATATTGCTGCCCAGGGCGCGCCCCCCCCTGCGCCCTTACAGTGCCCGCTGTGTGTATATGTGTGGAAGCAATGGCGCTGCGCGTTACCTCAGTGAAGATCTGAAGTCTTCTGCCGCCTTTGAAGTCTTCTTTCTTCTTAATACTCACCCGGCTTCTATCTTCCGGCTCTGTGAGGACGGCGGCGGCGCGGCTCCGGGACGAACGGCGTGGGTAAGACCTGCGTCCCGACCCTCTGGAGCTAATGGTGTCCAGTAGCCTAAGAAGCAGAGCCTATCATTTAAGTAGGTCTGCTTCTCTCCCCTCAGTCCCACGATGCAGGGAGCCTGTTGCCAGCAGTGCTCCCTGAAAATAAAACACCTAACAAAAAATAAGATTTTACTCACCGGTAAATCTATTTCTCGTAGTCCGTAGTGGATGCTGGGAACTCCGTAAGGACCATGGGGAATAGATGGGCTCCGCAGGAGACTGGGCACATTATAAGAAAGATTTGGTACTACCTGGTGTGCACTGGCTCCTCCCTCTATGCCCCTCCTCCAGACCTCAGTTAGGATACTGTGCCCGGAAGAGCTGACACAATAAGGAAGGATTTTGAATCCCGGGTAAGACTCATACCAGCCACACCAATCACACCGTATAACTCGTGATATTAAACCCAGTTAACAGTATGAAATATAACTGAGCCTCTCAACAGATGGCTCAACAATAACCGTTTAGTTAGGCAATAACTATATACAAGTATTGCAGACAATCCGCACTTGGGATGGGCGCCCAGCATCCACTACGGACTACGAGAAATAGATTTACCGGTGAGTAAAATCTTATTTTCTCTGACGTCCTAGTGGATGCTGGGAACTCCGTAAGGACCATGGGGATTATACCAAAGCTCCCAAACGGGCGGGAGAGTGCGGATGACTCTGCAGCACCGAATGAGAGAACTCAAGGTCCTCCTCAGCCAGGGTATCAAATTTGTAGAATTTAGCAAACGTGTTTGCCCCTGACCAAGTTGCAGCTCGGCAAAGTTGTAAAGCCGAGACCCCTCGGGCAGCCGCCCAAGATGAGCCCACCTTCCTCGTGGAATGGGCTTTCACTGATTTAGGATGCGGCAATCCAGCCGCAGAATGCGCCAGCTGAATTGTGCTACAAATCCAGCGAGCAATAGTCTGCTTAGAAGCAGGAGCACCTATTTTGTTGGGTGCATACAGGATAAAAAGCGAGTCAGTTTTCCTGACTCCAGCCGTCCTGGAAACATAAATTTTCAAGGCCCTGACTACGTCCAGTAACTTGGAATCCTCCAAGTCCCTAGCAGCCGCAGGCACCACAATAGGTTGGTTCAAGTGAAAAGCTGATACCACCTTAGGGAGAAACTGGGGACGAGTCCTCAATTCTGCCCTATCCATATGGAAAATCAGATAAGGGCTTTTACATGACAAAGCCGCCAACTCTGACACACGCCTGGCCGACGCCAAGGCCAATAACATGACCACTTTCCACGTGAGATATTTCAGATCCACGGTTTTAAGTGGTTCAAACCAATGTGATTTTAGGAAACTCAACACCACATTGAGATCCCAAGGTGCCACAGGAGGCACAAAAGGGGGCTGAATATAAAGCACTCCCTTTACAAAAGTCTGAACTTCAGGCAGTGAAGCCAGTTCTTTCTGGAAGAAAATCGACAGAGCCGAAATCTGGACCTTAATGGAACCCAATTTTAGGCCCATAGTCACTCCTGACTGTAGGAAGTGCAGAAAACGACCCAGTTGAAATTCCTCTGTAGGGGCCTTCCTGGCCTCACACCACGCAACATATTTTCGCCAAATGCGGTGATAATGGTTTGCGGTTACTTCTTTCCTGGCTTTTATCAGCGTAGGAATGACTTCCTCCGGAATGCCCTTTTCCTTTAGGATCCGGAATTCAACCGCCATGCCGTCAAACGCAGCCGCGGTAAGTCTTGGAACAGACAGGGCCCCTGCTGTAGCAGATCCTGTCTGAGCGGTAGAGGCCATGGGTCCTCTGATAACATTTCTTGAAGTTCCGGGTACCAAGCTCTTCTTGGCCAATCCAGAACCACGAGTATCGTTCTTACTCCTCGCCTTCTTATTATTCTCAGTACCCTTGGTATGAGAGGCAGAGGAGGGAACACATAAACCGACTGGTACACCCACGGTGTCACTAGAGCGTCCACAGCTATCGCCTGAGGGTCCCTTGACCTGGTGCAATATCTCTTTAGCTTTTTGTTGAGGCGGGACGCCATCATGTCCACCTGTGGCCTTTCCCAACGGTTTACCAACAGTAGGAAGACTTCTGGATGAAGTCCCCACTCTCCCGGGTGTAGGTCGTGTCTGCTGAGGAAGTCTGCTTCCCAGTTGTCCACTCCCGGAATGAACACTGCTGACAGTGCTAGTACGTGATTTTCCGCCCATCGGAGAATCCTTGTGGCTTCTGCCATCGCCACCCTGCTTCTTTTGCCGCCCTGACGGTTTACATGGGCGACTGCCGTGATGTTGTCTGATTGGATCAGAACCGGCTGGTTTTGAAGCAGGGGCCTTGCCTGACTTAGGGCATTGTAAATGGCCCTCAGTTCCAGAATGTTTATGTGTAGGGACGACTCCTGACTTGACCAAAGTCCCTGGAAATTTCTTCCCTGTGTGACTGCGCCCCAGCCCCGAAGGCTGGCATCCGTGGTCACCAGGACCCAGTCCTGTATGCCGAATCTGCGGCCCTCTAGAAGATGAGCACTCTGCAGCCACCACAGTAGAGACACCCTGGTCCTTGGAGACAGGGTTATCAGTTGATGCATCTGAAGATGCGATCCCGACCACTTGTCCAAGAGGTCCCACTGGAAGGTCCTTGCATGGAACCTGCCGAATGGAATTGCTTCGTACGAAGCCACCATTTTTCCCAGGACTCGTGTGCAGTGATGCACCGATACCCGTTTTGGTTTTAGGAGGTCTCTGACTAGAGATGACAGCTCCTTTGCTTTCTCCTGCGGGAGAAACACTTTTTTCTGTTCTGTGTCCAGAATCATCCCCAGGAACAGTAAGCGTGTGGAAGGAACCAGTTGTGACTTTGGAATGTTTAGAATCCAGCCATGCTGTTGTAGCACTTCCCGAGATAGTGCTACTCCGACCAGTAACTGCTCCCTGGACCTCGCCTTTATTAGGAGATCGTCCAAGTACGGGATAATTGAAACTCCCTTTTTTCGAAGGAGTATCATCATTTCTGCCATTACCTTGGTAAACACCCTCGGTGCCGTGGACAGTCCAAACGGTAGTGTCTGGAATTGGTAATGGCAATCCTGTACCACAAATCTGAGGTACTCCTGGTGAGGAAGGTAAATTGGGACATGCAGGTAAGCATCCTTGATGTCCAGGGATACCATGTAATCCCCCTCGTCCAGGCTTGCAATAACCGCCCTGAGCGATTCCATCTTGAACTTGAATCTTTTTATGTATGTGTTCAAGGATTTCAAATTTAAAATGGGTCTCACCGAACCGTCCGGTTTCAGTACCACAAACAGTGTGGAATAGTAAGCCCGTCCTTGTTGAAGTAGGGGTACTTTGACTATCACCTGCTGGGAATACAGCTTGTGAATTGCCTCTAGTACAGCCTCCCTGCCCGAAGGAGTTGTCGGTAAGGCCGATTTGAGGAAACGGCGGGGGGGAGGCGCCTCGAATTCCAGCTTGTACTCCTGAGATACTACTTGAAGGATCCTGGGATCCACCTGTGAGCGAACCCACTGATCGCTGAAATTTTTGAGGCGGCCCCCCACCGTACCTGGCTCCGCCTGTGGAGCCCCACCGTCATGCGGCGGATTTGGAAGAAGCGGGGGAGGACTTTTGTTCCTGTGAACCTGCTGCGTGGTGCAGCTTTTTTCCCCTTCCTCTGCCTCTAGACAGAAAGGACCCGCCTTTTCCCCGCCTGTTTTTCTGGGGTCGAAAGGACTGTACCTGATAATACGGCGCTTTCTTAGGCTGTGAGGGGACATGGGGCAAAAATGCTGACTTCCCAGCTGTTGCTGTGGAAACAAGGTCTGAGAGACCATCCCCGAATAACTCCTCACCCTTATAAGGCAAAACTTCCATGTGCCTTTTAGAATCTGCATCCCCTGTCCACTGCCGAGTCCATAAGCCTCTCCTAGCAGAAATGGACTCAGCACTTATTCTAGATGCCAGCCGGCAGATCTCCCTAGCAAGCCGTGCATCTCTCATGTACAAGACTGAGTCTTTTATATGCTCTACGGTTAGCAATAAAGTGTCCCTGTCCAGGGTGTCAATATTTTCTGACAGGGAATCTGACCAAGCAGCAGCAGCACTGCACATCCACGCTGAAGCAATAGCTGGTCTCAGTATAACACCAGTGTGTGTATATATAGACTTTAGGATAGCCTCCTGCTTTCTATCAGCAGGTTCCTTTAGGGCGGCCGTATCCGGAGACGGTAGTGCCACCTTTTTAGACAAACGTGTGAGCGCTTTATCCACCCTAGGGGGAGTTTCTGGCGAGAAAGGGAACGCCATTAGTAATTTTTTTGAAATCACCAATTTTTTATCAGGGAAAGCCCACGCTTCTTCACACACTTCATTTAATTCTTCAGATGGGGGAAAAACTACTGGGAGTTTTTTCCCCCCAAACATAATACCCTTTTTTTGAGGTACCTGGGTTTATATCAGAAATGTGTAAAACCTTTTTCATTGCCTCAATCATGCAACGAATGGCCCTAGTGGACATTAAATTTGACTCATCATCGTCGATACTGGTATCAGTATCCGTGTCGACATCTGTGTCTGCCATCTGAGGTAGTGGGCGTTTTAGAGCCCCTGATGGCCTTTGAATTGCCTGGGCAGGCACGAGCTGAGAAGCCGGCTGTCCCGCATTTGGCATGTCGTCAAATTTTTTATGTAAGGAGTCGACACTTGCACGTAATTCCTTCCATAAGTCCATCCACTCAGGTGTCTGCCCCGCAGGGGGTGACATCACATTTTTCGGCATCTGCTCCGCCTCCACATAAGTCTCCTCATCAAACATGTCGACACAGCCGTGACGACACAGCCGTACCGACACACCGCACACACACACACACACACACAGGGAATGCTCTTAAAGGAGACAGGACCCCACAAAAGCCCTTTGGGGAGACAGAGAGAGAGTATGCCAGCACACACCAGAGCGCTATATAATGCAGGGACTAACTGAATTATGTCCCCTATAGCTGCTATAATATTTACTGCGCCTCAAATTTGTGCCCCCCCTCTCTTTTTTACCCTTTTCTGTAGTGTAGACTGCAGGGGAGAGTCAGGGAGCTTCCTTCCAGCGGAACTGTGAGGGAGAAATGGCGCCAGTGTGCTGAGGGAGATGGCTCCGCCCCTTTTCGGCGGACTTTTCTCCCGCTTTTTTCTGTATTCTGGCAGGGGTAATTACCACATATATAACCTCTGGGGCTATATATTGTGGTTATTTTGCCAGCCAAGGTGATTTTATTGCTGCTCAGGGCGCCCCCCCCCCAGCGCCCTGCACCCTCAGTGACCGGAGTGTGAAGTGTGTATGAGGAGCAATGGCGTACAGCTGCAGTGCTGTGCGCTACCTTGGTGAAGACTGAAGTCTTCTGCCGCCGATTTTCCGGACCATCTTCTTGCTTCTGGCTCTGTAAGGGGGACGGCGGCGCGGCTCCGGGAACGAACACCAAGGACGGGTCCTGCGGTCGATCCCTCTGGAGCTAATGGTGTCCAGTAGCCTAAGAAGCCCAAGCTAGCTGCAAGCAGGTAGGTTCGCTTCTTCTCCCCTTAGTCCCTCGTTGCAGTAAGCCTGTTGCCAGCAGGTCTCACTGTAAAATAAAAAACCTAACATATACTTTCTTTCTAGGAGCTCAGGAGAGCCCCTAGTGTGCATCCAGCTCGGCCGGGCACAGAAATCTAACTGAGGTCTGGAGGAGGGGCATAGAGGGAGGAGCCAGTGCACACCAGGTAGTACCAAATCTTTCTTATAGTGTGCCCAGTCTCCTGCGGAGCCCGTCTATTCCCCATGGTCCTTACGGAGTTCCCAGCATCCACTAGGACGTCAGAGAAAGTATTTTTCAGAGAAACTCAGGAGAGCTCCCCTGTAGAGCACCCAGTCTCCTCTGGGCACAGGATCCAACGGAGGTCTGGAGGAGGGGCATAGAGGGAGGAGCCAGTGCACACCCATTCTAAAGTCTTTAGAGTGCCCATGTCTCCTGCGGAGCCCGTCTATAACCCATGGTCCTTACGGAGTCCCCAGCATCCTATAGGACGTAAGAGAAATCTGTGTCGGTGTATTGGGATTATATAATCTACACCATCCACGCTTTCTGTACCTTAATGTATTACGCACCCTTTATGATGATACACTGGCCAGGTGCCACCTATAGTGGGTGTCTCTCAGACTATAAATCTATCACTGTACGGACTAATAAATTCTTAGCGAGAAATCCTTCATGTCTATCAATCTTTATAAATCCTCCCTGTGCATCGTGTGGCTAGTTTTACCACCAATTGGTACATTCCATGTCAACGGCAAAAGCTGCGTTATCAAACTCAAGAGTGAGTGGGAGAGGTACAAAAACAGGCGCCAGCCCCATGAAAATATCCCGCAATCCCCGTTAGTCCAGACACCCTACGCAACGTTACCTATGGATGAGTGACTACATATAGTGCCCTCTCTATATCTTTCCTATCTCACCTCCATTTCACACTCCCAGTAGAAAACTCTGTAAATGCCTCAGACTTTTTTGACTTTGTGCTTGGTGTTAAGTAACAGTCCAGAGGAATTTATTTAATGAGCATAAAGGGATAGAGACGGTGCGGTCTTAGCTGTCAGATTCCAATTAATAATGTGACTTATCATACCTCGGAGCACAAGATTAGTGTCAGCACTCCCCCCGCTTACACTAACCAGCTGCCGAATCACTCCTAATTACAGCCTTTAATGACTTTGTATTCATGACTGCTTGTCACCTACTGACACTACCTACAAGATACTTCTGTGGATTGTCAGCTCTTCAGGTCTTGCTACCTTTGCCTTTGAAATGAGCCTGGGACCCTCGAATAACACCATCTTTGTGTCATGGGAATAAACGAGCTAAAACGAGTAATGTGTTAGAAGAAAAAAAACAATTAAATAAGCGTCTGGTTCTCGGCCTAGATTCAAATGTGTTACCGCCCTAAGGCTGGGTACACACTTGCCGATGTCAGGCCGATATATCGTCGGAACCGGCGGATCGAACGATATATCGTAAACATTAGCAAGTGTGTATCGATGCGTGCTCCCGCGGGTCATTAACGAGGTACAATATCTTTAGTTTTCAACTTGAAATCTAAAGATATTGTAGAGACGGCATGCATCCGGATGTGGGTGCATGCCTCCACTGACTATATCGTTCAGGGTGTACAGGGTGTATGAACAATATTGTTTGCGGGGGGGGGGGGGGGGTTTCTTGTGCTATGTCACCGACATCGGCAAGTGTTGTCCCAGCCTTAAGCCGGGTACACACTGGAGCGACATTGGGCCGATTTGCCGCTGTGCAAGGATATATCGTCATAGCGTGCTCCCGCTGGTCGCTAGTGGCTATTGCTCGTGGTCCGTGCTACACGTCAAACTTAGCGATATCGCTAGCGTCTTTGTTTCTGCGAATGAAGGACGGAACATGATCGCTCATTAACATCGCTGCAGTGTGCACGGGCAATCCCCGCTGGCGGACATTCGTTCCAATTGCCCGTTGTCTCAGTGTGTACTCACCCTAAGCTACCCATCCGCCGAGACGTCAGTCCCCACTGCAGCCTCTCTATATACACCATAAGAAAATCATTTAGCCTTATTTTCAGTCCATGTTTAAATACACGTAAATAATGACTATGCCAAATCCATTTTTATTATTGAAGTGATGAGACTGAATTTTACTCCTCCACCTCCTTAATCTGAGGCCTTTCTGGGGCAATAGAGATAGTAAGCTCACAGACGGTTCTCTTTTGCAGGCATGGCACAATGTTGCACAAAACATCTGGGCAGAGACGAGACTGCGTGCGGGGGCAGCTCTCTGCACAGAAGACAGAAATAGACGGAGTCCTTGGCTTGGGCCAGTGTGTCAGTATTTACTGCACGTCTAAACGCCAGGTGCGCAGTGGAGAATTCCACATACAGATAACGAGCTGCACCGGGCGAGTAACAACCTCTATAAATAATCCGCAAGACACAATAACCTAAATTAGATTAATTTTGCTGGTTTGTTATGTCAAAGTCAGAAAAATATCACTATGCACACTGCCATATTTGCACCTCATGCGAGCTCCCGCTGCGCGTGCAAGAGCTCTCCCGAGCGTGCGCATACTCGCAGTCGCGTGCACCCGCAGGCGCACGATATGCGGATTTACGGTAGAGTTTGTATGCGTCTAGCGGGCGACTCAATCGTTACATATTTCCACTATATAATGTATTTTGTAGATTATGGTCCCTTTGATAGATTCTGAAAGTTTAGTTAATGTAGCATGTTCATGGACAAAGAGATCCCTCTTTGTTTGATACGAAGGGTCAGACAGGGGTTATACAGTGGTGTTTAGTATCCATAGGAAGAGTATTTAATTAGCAATATTCCGGTGTTGGTTTGAAGCGGATTAATCGCTCGTGCGAATAGTTATGGACATAAGAAGTTTATGTCCATTTACTATTATTTGCACTTACTTATCCATGCGGCGGGAAACCTAGTTTCCCACCCACCTGAGCAGTTGGAAATCGTCACAGCCCACCTGTATGAATCAACCTATGACCTTTTGTTATAATGCGAGGAGGAATTCCTGTGTCCAATGAACAATGAGATTGTAGGGACCATTGAATTGTATTGTGTGTGGGGCATAAATAGACAAGCCGACCTGATCCAGCTTACTCTCTTCAACGGTTCTCATCACTGATAATCGGGAGCTGGATATTCAGAAAGGCGCATGCGATCGTTCCCTTTGTGCGTAAGTTTTCTCCGCAATCATATTGTCTTTATTGTTATTGTGATCCATATCTCTCTCTCTCTCTCTCTTCCTCTTTCTCTCTCATTTTCCCTTAAACGTAATTGTATTGTATTGTATTTCCTGTGTAGTTATCTGGTTAGTTAGTCTATGTTATATTGTAGTGTATGACTTGTATTGTATTATTCTTTTTCAAGTATAACATTCATATAAGGCGTTAGACCCTAAGCCCAGTATCTGTGTATTTCTTATAGTGTTAAGTATTCTCAGAGCGTCGGTGACGCTCGAACAGCTTTTAAGTTAATAAGGTTACACTGTGTTGCATCTACACTCTATCACTACACTAAGGTTTTCCTGTATAATACATTGTTCATGGTTTACACATAAAGGTTTAAATAAGAATTTACTTACCGATAATTCTATTTCTCGGAGTCCGTAGTGGATGCTGGGGTTCCTGAAAGGACCATGGGGAATAGCGGCTCCGCAGGAGACAGGGCACAAAAGTAAAGCTTTCCGATCAGGTGGTGTGCACTGGCTCCTCCCCCTATGACCCTCCTCCAAGCCAGTTAGGTACTGTGCCCGGACGAGCGTACACAATAAGGGAGGAATTTTGAATCCCGGGTAAGACTCATACCAGCCACACCAATCACACCGTACAACTTGTGATCAAAACCAGTTAACAGTATGATAACAGAGGAGCCTCTGAAAGATGGCTTCCTAACAATAACCCGAATTAGTTAACAATAACTATGTACAATTATTGCAGATAATCCGCACTTGGGATGGGCGCCCAGCATCCACTACGGACTCCGAGAAATAGAATTATCGGTAAGTAAATTCTTATTTTCTCTATCGTCCTAGTGGATGCTGGGGTTCCTGAAAGGACCATGGGGATTATACCAAAGCTCCCAAACGGGCGGGAGAGTGCGGATGACTCTGCAGCACCGAATGAGAGAACTCCAGGTCCTCCTTAGCCAGAGTATCAAATTTGTAAAATTTTACAAACGTGTTCTCCCCTGACCACGTAGCTGCTCGGCAAAGTTGTAATGCCGAGACCCCTCGGGCAGCCGCCCAAGATGAGCCCACCTTCCTTGTGGAGTGGGCCTTTACAGATTTAGGCTGTGGCAGGCCTGCCACAGAATGTGCAAGTTGGATTGTGCTACAGATCCAACGAGCAATCGTCTGCTTAGACGCAGGAGCACCCATCTTGTTGGGTGCATACAATATAAACGAGTCAGATTTTCTGACTCCAGCTGTCCTTGCAATATATATTTTTAATGCTCTGACAACGTCCAGTAACTTGGAGTCCTCCAAGTCACTTGTAGCCGCAGGCACTACAATAGGCTGGTTCAGATGAAATGCTGACACCACCTTAGGGAGAAAATGCGGACGAGTCCGCAGTTCTGCCCTGTCCGAATGGAAAATCAGATATGGGCTTTTGTAAGATAAAGCTGCCAGTTCTGACACTCTCCTGGCCGAAGCCAGGGCTAGTAACATGGTCACTTTCCATGTGAGATATTTTAAATCCACCTTTTTTAGTGGTTCAAACCAATGAGATTTTAGAAATTCCAAAACCACATTGAGATCCCACGGTGCCACTGGAGGCACCACAGGAGGCTGTATATGCAGCACTCCCTTAACAAAAGTCTGGACTTCAGGAACTGAAGCCAATTCTTTTTGAAAGAAAATCGACAGGGCCGAAATTTGAACCTTAATAGATCCCAATTTGAGACCCATAGACAATCCTGATTGCAGGAAATGTAGGAATCGACCCAGTTGAAATTCCTCCGTCGGAGCACTCCGATCCTCGCACCACGCAACATATCTTCGCCAAATGCGGTGATAGTGTTGCACGGTTACTTCCTTCCTTGCTTTAATCAAAGTAGGAATGACTTCTTCCGGCATGCCTTTTTCCTTTAGGATCCGGCGTTCAACCGCCATGCCGTCAAACGCAGCCGCGGTAAGTCTTGAAACAGACAGGGACCCTGCTGAAGCAAGTCCCTCCTTAGAGGTAGAGGCCACGGATCTTCCGTGATCATCTCTTGAAGTTCCGGGTACCAAGTCCTTCTTGGCCAATCCGGAACCACTAGTATCGTTCTTACGCCTCTTTGCCGTATAATTCTCAATACTTTTGGTATGAGAGGCAGAGGAGGAAACACATACACCGACTGGTACACCCAAGGCGTTACCAGCGCGTCCACAGCTATTGCCTGCGGATCTCTTGACCTGGCGCAATACCTGTCCAGTTTTTTGTTGAGGCGAGACGCCATCATGTCCACCATTGGTCTTTCCCAACGGGTTACCAGCATGTGGAAGACTTCCGGATGAAGTCCCCACTCTCCCGGGTGAAGGTCGTGTCTGCTGAGGAAGTCTGCTTCCCAGTTGTCCACTCCCGGGATGAACACTGCTGACAGTGCTATCACATGATTCTCTGCCCAGCGAAGAATCCTTGCAGCTTCTGCCATTGCACTCCTGCTTCTTGTGCCGCCCTGTCTGTTCACATGGGCGACTGCCGTGATGTTGTCCGACTGGATCAACACCGGTTTTCCTTGAAGCAGAGGTTCTGCCTGGCTTAGAGCATTGTAGATTGCTCTTAGTTCCAGAATGTTTATGTGAAGAGACGTTTCCAGGCTCGTCCACACTCCCTGGAAGTTTCTTCCTTGTGTGACTGCTCCCCAGCCTCTCAGGCTGGCGTCCGTGGTCACCAGGATCCAATCCTGTATGCCGAATCTGCGGCCCTCCAATAGATGAGCACTCTGCAACCACCACAGAAGAGATACCCTTGTCCTTGGAGACAGGGTTATCCGCTGGTGCATCTGAAGATGCGACCCTGACCATTTGTCTAACAGATCCCTCTGGAAAATTCGTGCATGGAATCTGCCGAATGGAATTGCTTCGTAAGAAGCCACCATTTTTCCCAGGACTCTTGTGCATTGATGTACAGACACCTTTCCTGGTTTTAGGAGGTTCCTGACAAGCTCGGACAACTCCTTGGCTTTTTCCTCCGGGAGAAAAACCTTTTTCTGAACCGTGTCCAGAATCATCCCTAGGAACAGCAGACGAGTTGTCGGCATTAACTGGGATTTTGGAATATTCAGAATCCAGCCGTGCTGTTTTAGCACTTCTTGAGACAGTGCTAATCCCCTCTCTAGCTGTTCTCTGGACCTTGCCCTTATTAGGAGATCGTCCAAGTATGGGATAATTAATACGCCTTTTCTTCGAAGAAGAATCATCATCTCGGCCATTACCTTTGTAAAGACCCGAGGTGCCGTGGACAATCCGAACGGCAGCGTCTGAAACTGATAGTGACAGTTTTGTACAACGAACCTGAGGTACCCCTGGTGTGAGGGGTAAATTGGAACGTGGAGGTACGCATCCTTGATGTCCAAGGACACCATAAAGTCCCCTTCTTCCAGGTTCGCTATCACTGCTCTGAGTGACTCCATTTTGAACTTGAACTTCTTTATGTACAGGTTCAAGGACTTCAGATTTAGAATAGGTCTTACCGAGCCGTCCGGCTTCGGTACCACAAATAGAGTGGAATAATACCCCTTTCCCTGTTGTAGAAGAGGTACCTTGACTATCACCTGCTGAGAGTACAGCTTGTGAATGGCTTCCAAAACCGTCTCCCTTTCGGAGGGGGACGTTGGTAAAGCAGACTTCAGGAAACGGCGAGGCGGATCTGTCTCTAGTTCCAACCTGTACCCCTGAGATATTATCTGCAGGATCCAGGGATCTACCTGCGAGTGAGCCCACTGCGCGCTGAAATGCTTGAGACGACCGCCCACCGCCCCCGAGTCCGCTTGAGAAGCCCCAGCGTCATGCTGAGGCTTTTGTAGAAGCGGGGGAGGGCTTCTGTTCCTGGGAAGGAGCTGCCTGTTGGTGTCTCTTCCCCCTTCCTCTGCCTCGTGGCAGATATGAATATCCCTTTGCTCTCTTGTTTTTAAAGGAACGAAAGGACTGCGGTTGAAAAGTCGGTGTCTTTTTCTGTTGGGGAGTAGCTTGAGGTAAAAAGGTGGATTTCCCGGCTGTAGCCGTGGCCACCAAATCTGATAGACCGACTCCAAATAACTCCTCCCCTTTATACGGCAAAACTTCCATATGCCGTTTTGAGTCCGCATCGCCTGACCACTGTCGCGTCCATAAACTTCTTCTGGCCGAAATGGACATAGCACTTACCCGTGATGCCAGTGTGCAGATATCCCTCTGTGCATCACGCATATAAAGAAATGCATCCTTTATTTGCTCTAAAGACAGTAAAACATTGTCCCTATCCAGGGTATCAATATTTTCAATCAGGGACTCTGACCAAACTACTCCAGCACTGCACATCCAGGCTGACGCTATAGCTGGTCGTAGTATAACACCTGTATGTGTGTATATACTTTTTTGGATATTTTCCATCCTCCTATCTGTTGGATCTTTAAGTGCGGCCGTCTCAGGAGAGGGTAACGCCACTTGTTTAGATAAGCGTGTGAGCGCCTTATCCACCCTAGGAGGTGTTTCCCAGCGCGCCCTAACCTCTGACGGGAAAGGGTATAAAGCTAATAACTTCTTTGAAATTAGCATCTTTTTATCGGGGGCAACCCACGCTTCATCACATACATCATTTAGTTCTTCTGATTCAGGAAAAACTATAGGTAGTTTTTTCACACCCCACATAATACCCTGTTTAGTGGTACCAGTAGTATCAGCTAAATGTAACGCCTCCTTCATTGCCAAAATCATATAACGTGTGGCCCTACTGGAAAATACGGTTGATTCGTCACCGTCGCCACTGGAATCAGTGCCTGTGTCTGGGTCTGTGTCGACCGACTGAGGCAAAGGGCGTTTTACAGCCCCTGACGGTGTTTGAGGCGCCTGGACAGGCACTAACTGATTGTCCGGCCGTCTCATGTCGACAAACGACTGCTTTAGCGTGTTGACACTATCCCGTAATTCCATAAATAAAGGCATCCATTCTGGTGTCGACCCCCTAGGAGGTGACATCCCCATATTTGGCAATTGCTCCGCCTCCACACCAATATCGTCCTCATACATGTCGACACACACGTACCGACACACAGCAGACACACAGGGAATGCTCTTAACGAAGACAGGACCCCACTAGCCCTTTGGGGAGACAGAGGGAGAGTTTGCCAGCACACACCAAAAGCGCTATATATGACAGGGATAGCCTTATAATAAGTGCTCCCTGTATAGCTGCTTTTATAATATAATTTTTGCCACTATTTTGCCCCCCCTCTCTTGTTTTACCCTGCTTCTGTAGTGCAGTGCAGGGGAGAGACCTGGGAGCCGTCCTGACCAGCGGAGCTGTGTAAGGAAAATGGCGCTGTGTGCTGAGGAGATAGGCCCCGCCCCTTTTCCGGCGGGCTCGTCTCCTGCTCTTTAGTGTATTCTGGCAGGGGTTAAATATCTCCATATAGCCCCGGAGGCTATATGTGAGGTATTTTTTAGCCAAATAGGTTTTCATTTGCCTCCCAGGGCGCTCCCCTCCCAGCGCCCTGCACCCTCAGTGACTGCCGTGTGAAGTGTGCTGAGAGGAAAATGGCGCACAGCTGCAGTGCTGTGCGCTACCTTTAGAAGACTGAGGAGTCTTCTGCCGTCGATTCTGGACCTCTTCATGTTTCAGCATCTGCAAGGGGGCCGGCGGCGAGGCTCCGGTGACCATCCAGGCTGTACCTGTGATCGTCCCTCTGGAGCTGATGTCCAGTAGCCAAGAAGCCAATCCATCCTGCACGCAGGTGAGTTCACTTCTTCTCCCCTAAGTCCCTCGTTGCAGTGATCCTGTTGCCAGCAGGACTCACTGTAAAATAAAAAACCTAAGCTAAACTTTCTCTAAGCAGCTCTTTAGGAGAGCCACCTAGATTGCACCCTTCTCGGCCGGGCACAAAAATCTAACTGGCTTGGAGGAGGGTCATAGGGGGAGGAGCCAGTGCACACCACCTGATCGGAAAGCTTTACTTTTGTGCCCTGTCTCCTGCGGAGCCGCTATTCCCCATGGTCCTTTCAGGAACCCCAGCATCCACTAGGACGATAGAGAAACATTGTGAGCGTCAGCGCCGCTGGTGATCTCCTCGTGGTCCCGAGCGTCCGCTACGCTATAGCGAACTATTACGTTAGTCGGCAGCCAATAGCGTGCCTGCCTGTGATCTCTTGGCCGTGAGCGAACGTGACGCTTGAGCGTCTCGACTACGGCTAAGCGATTGCTACGCAACGTGCGTACCCTTATGGTACTCCATACGTCAATAGCGTACAGTGTTCTTAGACCTCTTAAAGGGTTTTAAATAAGATAAATATTTAGCTTTATCAATTGGCGGCTCGTCCGTCCTTCACATATCTCTGCTAGGTAATTTTAGCAGACATTATCCATCAGCAAAGGGCGGGAGATCATATTCCTCGTAGTGCTGCCTGGATAAGCGTCTGCTTCGCTTAGTAAAGGGTGCTGAGGGAATCCGGAACTGGAGGTAAGAACAACACGCTAGTGTCTTTTAAAACTGTTTATTTCTGTCTTGCGTACGCACACACGCATATCTGCATTTCTTTTTTCATTCGTGTATTTTCATATATCACTCTCCTGTTTGCCATTTTATAATTGATAAATGTGCTAAGAGAGATTTGTCGCTATTTCATAGTTAAAGTGTAAAAGTAATACATTAAGGGATAAATTGCAAAGCACGCACACAGCTTTGCCTAAGATACAAGGAGAGACTTGTGTGGTGTTCGGTAGATGATCGAGGATCATCTACATTGATAAACGTGTAAATTGTGTTACGGTGGATATTTGCTTTGTGTACACGTGTCTCTAACAAAGGGCTGAGACTCGCGTACGCAACTCAAAGGCCGACGCACGCAGCGTATATTACGCAACGGAGCGTCCGGGTACGCCCACGTAACTCAAATCACACACTAGTGTTATTTTAACAGGCGAAAAGGTGGCAACGCGATAAATAGCGCAAATCGATTTTAGTGTCCGAAATTTAGACTAACAGATTCTTCTCCGAATTTACAACACATCTGGTCTAAAGGAAAGAAAATTTCTGCGCAGAAATAGAAATAGAAACAAAAGTGTACATGTGGTGAGTGAGTGTTTGCAATTATATAAGTTCTACAATTTTTGAGGTTGAACCACAAGAAGTCGAGTTCTCGTGAGGTACATGCATGTAAGTGACGTACATGGTGGCTAGGGAGGCATCCCTTGTTAAACATAAAATTTGAGCATTAGAGTGTAGCAGACCAGGAGGTCACACTGTAGCAGCAGACCAGGAGGTCTTATAACAAGACCAGGAGGTCCAGTTACAGCAGACTAAGAAGTCCGCTATAGAGACAAGTAGCACAACACCAGGAAGGGTTGGTGCGGAACCCATATAGGCCATAAAGCTCTGGCTGAAGGAATTCGCAGCCGTAATTTTCGATTCCACTGGTCGCTCCGCACATAAGATTAGTTGCTTATGTGCAGAACGATTGTACCGCACGTAATTGTGTGCATTAGTTAGTAATCTGACCCAGTGCCATTTGTGTACGAAAGGGGTCATAAACGCTATTTGTACATTCTAACGTGATTTGTGTAATTTTTTTTATTTTAAGGGAGGTTCGCCAGTCACTTGGGAACTATCCAGCAACCAATAGTTACTGGAAAGAGTAAGTGCTCTGCGGATCACCCTCACATGTTCCAGTAAATAGCGGTTCAGGTCGCAGGGGCCCTGGGTCGAGTACGCCAGCACTAGGACAGTGTGTAGGTCGTATTGGTCGGCGTGGGCGAGTGAGTGGGGTACTCGGTAAACCGCCACCGTCAGCCTATCTTGAACATTTTGGTTTTGTAAGGGTTCGCTGAAGAAAGCAACACCTACAGGTATGGGGGCCAATTGTTCAGGTAGGGGGCGATCAACCTCGGTTCGGGTTGATTCAGTGAACCGACCAATCGGGTCGGCAAGGTACGTAATGTGTGAAAAGTACGGTTCACACACAGAAGTTTTATGTGATTAATGGGAGAGAATGACTGTACATGACGGGGAGAAGTTCCCAAGAGTAGGCAGCTTTAGCCCAGAAGTGTTACAAAATCTAAGGAGGAGGATATGTCTCATTAAATCAACAAAGAGACGGATCAAACATTATGATTATTTGCAGTTATGGCAACAGGAGGGTGAAATACAGAGAGGATTGGCTCAGGCGGCGGGATCTAACCCTATCAAGAAACTGATAGCCACGGCCCCGCCGCCACCTTACATATCAGGAGAGAAATTGGTTGCGGAGAATGACGCACTAGGGTGTAACAAACAAACACTTAGCAACTGTGTAAATGTTAATAAGTTAACCAATGCAAGTATTAACCCGTGCAAGTTGTACCCTGTTTTGAACTTTCCCCAGGAGTGTGATCAAGAGGACGAATCGGCAACAATATCGGCGCTCTCTCTAGCAGCCACCATATCAGAAACTACAGTAGGCACGGCCCAACCCTTAAGATTAGTAACAAAGGCCCCTAGCGGAAGGACAGGTGAGGTCGTATCTACGGGTAAGTACGGCACCATACACTATGCTGAAACCATTTCACCACAGGCTGTAGAATCTACACAGAATGATGTTGCTAGACTTAATCCTGTTAGGGTAATAGCAGTGCCAAATGGAAAAACTGACACCACAGGAGTCACTCCCATTAGGAACATTGCCATGTACAGCCCATTTTCCCGAATGGAATTAAGAACCATAGTGACTGAATTCCCTGACCCTAGGAAAGACTTAGTTGCTAGCCAGAAATACATCAGAGACCTAGGGAACACTTTAGAGCCCAATAACAAAGACTGGCAGGTATTGCTGAGGGCTTGTTTACCCTCCAATGTCGACTCAGCTCAATTTTTAGCTGACTGTGGATTGGATCAGGATGTACCCCTTACAGATGTGTACAACAAAGACAACGTAAAAAGAATAAATTTAGAGTTAAAGGAGTATTTTCCAGCTGTAGTTAAATGGAACAAGATTTTCTCCATTAAACAAAAAGAGTCAGAAACAGCTGCAGAGTATTTTCACAGGGCATTATTAGAGATGGCTAAATACACAGGCATAGAGGACATTAAAACCAACATAAACCATAGAGAAGTAGCAGTATCTGTGTTAATGGATGGTTTGAAAGAAGCATTAAAAACAAGGGTACAGACCACGCAACCATGTTGGCGAGGTCTGTCGGTGGCTACTTTGAGAGAGGCAGCTATTGATCACGATCGGAATATCACCAGACACAGGGAATCACAAGGTGATAAATTAATGGCCGTAAGTATACAGGCCCTGACCACAAGGCAGCCTTTGTATAAATCACCAAACCCTGTGGGTAAGTCAAATGTGGTAACTTGTTATTCTTGTCATAGACAGGGACACATGGCACGAGACTGTAGAGTGAAAAATTCACAAAAATCATACCAACCCCCTAGACCACGACATGACACACGAAATTGGGATCAGGGTCCACAAAGACGGAGTTATGAGCCACATGCAGGGGAAACAAAAAGATACCCCCCGAACAGAGACTGGCAAGCCTCTGCTAGTTCCCAGTTAACTCCTTCACAAGTAGTTGCTGCCAGCGGGATTCAGGGAGGTCACCATACCCAATAGGGGTGTGGCCATACCTGTAATCTGCAGCCAGTAAAATTGATTGCAAGTCTTGGAAGTGAACCCGAAATTGCAATTAATGTAGCTGGTAAATCATTAAACTTTCTTGTAGATACCAGGGCGGCCAAATCAGTGATAAATTCGACAGTGGGCATGAGAACCACTGGTAAGACAATTCCAGCCATGGGAGTAACGGGAGTAGTCCAGCATTACCCTGTTAGCAAACCAGCCGAGATTACAATAGGGCCTTTACACACCAAGCATTCCTTTTTGCTGGCTGCATCGGCACCAACTAATCTCCTGGGAAGAGACTTATTGTGTAAAATGGGGTGCGTCATTTATTGTACTCCTGAAGGTGTATTCTTGGACATACCTGAGAATCACGCTCAGGAAGTGCGAGACATGTTAGACTCCCCATCAAAATTAATGTCACATACCATTATGACAAATAGGACTCCCTCCCAAGTAGAAGAAATGACATCCCAGATACCAGAGTCACTTTGGACTAAAGATGGACAGGACACTGGATTAATGGCAAATGTAGCTCCGGTAGTTGTACAAGTAAAAGATGGTAGGATAGCTCCAAAAATCCCACAATACCCTCTGAAGCCAGAGGTGGAGTTAGGAGTGTATCCCGTAATAGAGCGCTTGCTACAACAGGGCATTCTGGTAAGAACATCCAGCACAGCCAATAGTCCCATCTTCCCTGTGAAAAAGAGTGGGGGGAGGGGTTACCGGCTAGTGCAGGATCTAAGGGGGATTAACAAAATAGTTGAGAGTCAGTTCCCCGTAGTGCCAAATCCAGCTGTCATCCTTATGCAAATCCCTCCCACTGCGAAATTTTTCACTGTTATTGACCTCTGCTCCGCTTTCTTTTCGGTACCTCTGCACCCTGACAGCCAATATTTGTTTGCATTTACATACAGAGGAGTCCAATACACCTGGACTCGATTACCACAAGGTTTCATAGACAGTCCAAGTATATTTTCCCAGGCTTTGCATGATTGTTTACAGTCTTTCCAACCAGAGAATGGATCAATATTGATACAGTACGTGGATGATTTACTACTGTGTTCAGATTCATTGGAAGCGTCCCTGAAGGATACGAAACAGCTCCTGTTTCATCTTTCAGACACAGGACACAAGGTTTCCAAAGACAAGTTGCAATTATGCCAAACTAAAGTAAAATACTTGGGACACTGTCTAACACAAGGACTGAGACACCTGACCGCTGATAGAATTCAAGCAATTAGAGACATGACTCTGCCTCAAACCCAGCAACAGATCAGAACGTTTTTAGGAATGTGTGGGTATTGCCGTAACTGGATCCCAGGATTTTCCATTCTGGCATTACCTTTGCAGGAGATGGTCTCCTCAAACAAACCTGATCGGATTTCGCATACAGACGAGTCCGAAATGGCATTTGAGAGACTTAAACAGTGCCTAACGCAGGCGCCAGCATTAGGTATGCCAGACTATGGGAAACCCTTTGAGCTGTACGGAACAGAAAGTGCTGGTTGCGCGGCAGGCGTCCTAACCCAAAAGCATGGTGATGCCAGCAGGCCGGTAGCATACTACAGCGCTCAGCTAGATACGGTAGCGCGATCCCTCCCCACATGCTTGCGAAGCGTTGCTGCGATAGCATTGCTAGTAACAAAAAGCGAAGATGTAGTGCTAGGTCACAACCTCACAATTCATACACCACATGCAGTGTCAGCCTTGTTAAATTCTGCCCAAACCAGGCACGTCTCATCAGCGCGGTTTACAAGATGGGAATTGGCACTAATGGCCCCCGTAAACATCACCATAAGGAGATGCAGTGCATTAAATCCTGCAACATATCTCCCAGGTGTGCCTGGACAGGCACAAAGGGTGGAGGATGAGAGTGATGGGGAAGGAGGATTTAATACAAAGGAGGACACACATGATTGTATGGAATATTTGACCCAAATTTCACCACAAGGCCTGACATCAGTGACAACCCACTGGAAGATGTAGATCTTACCTTCTACACGGATGGTAGTTGTCACAGACAGTCAGACTCAGGAGACTTGTGTACTGGATACGCAGTCGTAGACGACCACCATAGAAGCTGAACCGCTAGGCCCACCTCACTCAGCCCAGGTTGCTGAACTGGTCGCCCTAACCAGAGCATGTGAATTGGCTAAGGGCAAGTCAGCCAATATCTACACCGACTCTAGATACGCATTCGGGGTAGTCCATGATTTCGGAGCCCTATGGCGCCTCAGAAATTTCATGACGGCAGCTGGTACACCGGTAGCGCATGCAGCTCACATCAAAAGGCTTCTAACAGCGATACAGGAACCCGACAGAGTGGCTGTTATCAAGTGTAAAGCACACACATATACATATAGCCAGGACCCAGTATCACTTGGTAACAGCCGAGCAGACGAAGCTGCTAAGTTAGCCCAGACAGACAGACACCACACAATTGATGGTATTTAATACCATCAACACACAGAAGTTGTGTGAAATGCAAAATCTGTGTTCCACACAGGAAAAGGCAGTCTGGAAGGCAAAGGGATATGGCCAGGAGTCCTCAGGACTCTGGACGGATGGACAAGGTAAACCAGTGGCCCCCAGAGCATATCTTCCATGTTTAGCTGAGGCAGCACACGGGCTGACTCATCTGGGCAAGGAGGGAATGTGCAAGTTGGTAAGAGCATATTGGTGCGCCCCAGGATTTTCATCTCATGCGTGTAAGAGAGCAATGTCATGCCTTACCTGCTTGAGAAAGAATATCGGAAAGGCAATACCAACAGAACCATCTCATATCCCACCTACAGGCGGCCCTTTTCAGGTAATACAGATTGACTTTATTCAATCACCCCCTTGTCGAAATTTGAAATATGTACTTGTTTGTATAGATGTATTCTCAAATTGGGTCGAAGCATTTCCTGCGGCCACAAACACCGCTATGTTTACTGCTAAGAAAATTGTGCAGGAATTTGTATGTAGATATGGTATCCCTAGAATAATTGAAAGTGATAGGGGTACCCATTTTACAGGTGATGTCTTTCAAGGAATGTGTAAGTTGATGGGAATTGACAGTAAGCTGCACACTCCATACCGTCCCCAGGCGAGTGCGAAGGTGGAAAGAGTGAACAGCACTATTAAAAATAAACTGAGCAAAATTATGGCAGAGATAGGATTGACATGGCCAGAAGCTTTACCCATTGTACTATACAGCATCAGAACCACTCCCAGGTCCCCTCTTAATCTGTCTCCCTTTGAAATCTTGTTTGGTCGACAACCGCATGTTATGATTAACCCTCAGGATGATTTGAAGTGTAACAATGAAGTGACTGTAAAGTACCTGGTTAACATGAGTAAACAGTTAAGGAAGCAAAATGATAATTTGAAATTAATGATTCCTGATTTACCAGATAGTAATTGTCATGACATTGAACCTGGGGATTATGTAATGATACGGAATTTTCTACGCTCAGGTTGCCTTATTGACAGATGGGAAGGACCATACCAAGTCTTATTGACTAGCACTACAGCATTGAAGGTTGCCGAGAGAGAGACTTGGGTTCATTCGTCCCACTGTAAGAAGGTTGCTGGTCCAGAGAGGTCCCGTGATAAGGAACAGACGGTAGAGGAAGTTGTATCACTGGAGTGCCTGTTCCAAGAGGACTGAGACGGCACCTGAGCATTGAAGATCACAAAATCAAAAGCAGTTGTCGATTTCCTGTTCCCTTTTATTGTTTTTCTCCACTTCCCATCCCCTCTCCCTCAACTATTTTTTTTCCCCCTTCTCATTCTTCTCCGTTTCCTCCTATAAGATGGACTTGCCCCAAGAGACTGTGATCCGGATTTTCCTGTTGACCATGATGTTGACCAGAGCAGTCTGTTCCGGCGAGAGTACCATGGAGGTCGAGAGTGGTTCTGGAATGGGTTCTGATGACAAAGATGGAGGCGTAGTTTTCCAAGAACAACTTAACCAACAAGTAAAGGCGAGTATCAGAAAACGATCAGATAGCATTGACAATAGAAGGAATTGTGAAGGATTGTTAGCTGAAGAAAACTGTATCTGTAGGCTCTGTGACAATGTAGTTGAGGATGGGTGCATCAAGAAATGCCAATCCAGTTTTAATATCCACATGGACCGGCATCCATTGAGTGACTATCACTCCTTAGTGGGTAGTGTGTTAAATCAAACAGATTGTTGGGTATGCTCTCAAGTACCTCAAGGTCATAGCAAATCAGGACTAGTACCATTCCCTTTAACGGTAGGAGAGGTACTTGAGCTAAAGGGTGGGAGACCGGTGGACAGGAGGTTTAATATCTCCAGTCCTCCTAGTTTGAAGCTCCACCAATATCATGTGGATAGATCCCTAATATGTTTTAACATTACCAATCCCCGAAAGCCGGGAAATTGGGAAGTGTCATGGAGTAACCAAACCATGACCTTTTCATATAGAGCAGATAGAATGCCTACAGATACAGAGCTTATACGCCACATAGCCAGTAGAGAAAAATCTTTCCGATATAGGTATACCCTAGGAAGTAGGATTACGAGAGTTGGAGAGGTATCACCAGGATACTGTGCACATATCGTACAAACGGATACGTGTACTAGACAGATGGGAGAATTAGGGGTAGGAGATTTCACATGGAAGATGTGTAATATGGTTATGTCCTACTCTGTCCCATATGTTCTCCCCGATGATGCATATTTCATATGCGGGAGGAAGGCGTATAAGTGGCTTGCCCCAAACTCTGAAGGATTGTGTTATATTGGAAAAGTACTGCCTGAAGTAATGACTGTATCACATGCCAAAATTAAAGATATACACCGTGGTGCCCAAGCTCCTTATACTCACACCCACTACGAGCACGTAGTTAAAAGGCAACTGACAGAAAGGACAGAGCATTCGGCCTCTGACATGATCCATGAATCCACCGGGATTCAGGTCCTACTTGCGTTAGATTTCACTCGCACCGCTAGAGGAGTGCTGAACTATAGATACATATCTGCGCTTGCAAAT
Organism: Pseudophryne corroboree; assembly: GCF_028390025.1. Taxonomy (NCBI): domain Eukaryota; kingdom Metazoa; phylum Chordata; class Amphibia; order Anura; family Myobatrachidae; genus Pseudophryne; species Pseudophryne corroboree. The sequence continues at coordinate 45,675,457 of NC_086444.1, read as the reverse complement.
TTGTTAGACAATATCACAGAAATGTATGATGACACTTTTAGGTATACTGGAAGAGAGCTTCAAGCTTATAAAACAGAACTGGTTCAGCATAGAATGGTTCTTAATTATCTCACAGCAGTGACAGGTGGATATTGTGTCACACTGGCAACGCAGTACGGCGTGAAATGCTGCACATATATTACGAATAGTACCGAGGACCCGGTCGAGGTCATAGACCAAAAGATGGACGACATTCTCCAATTAAAGTGGGAATTTCGCAGGAGACACAATCTCACCCTTGCTGCTGTGGGTAATGAGCTGACTGGTTGGGTGTCATGGTTGAACCCGCGAAATTGGTTCTCTGGTTTAGGAGAATGGGCTCAAGGAGTCATAATGGATGTAGGGAAGTTTCTCCTATGTATCTTAGGTGTTGTCATATCGATTGGCTTGATATTTGGATGCGGTCAGGCTTTAATGAAGTGCAAACGTAGTACCAGTGTAATGAGTCTAAGGAGTGAGGAAATTGTAATTCCAATGGATTTGATTTATGACCCAACGGTAGAGACAATGATGTGATGAAAATGCGATTATACGGTCCGTTTCTTTCACCTGTTTTTCCGTTTTCTCCAAGGTAAAAAGACCCACTTGGACAAGGAATTTGATGATCCTGTATACAGACAACTGATGGATTAAAGAAGAAGTTTTGACAACCTTATACACAGATATTTGATGAACTATGCCATAGACCCCCAGTTTCCCTAGAAATTTTAAAATTACGCTAGCCCAACACTTTTGTAAGTCTATGGACATTGACAAAGCTTTTGCCCACACTTTTTGGCAAAAGCCCAAAGAAGACTGCATTCAACAGACACCGAACAAGACTTCAACCGACAAATGTTCATTAACCTGACATAGAATACCACTGCATTTACCATAATTGTTCTTTATCTTCATCTCTACAACCTTCAGGTAATGACACACATAGTCGATAGGGAATACAGGCACAGATATCAGCAATCACATATTCCCCCATTCATGTATCATCAACTAAAATGTGCTCCCCCATTTTGTTACAACCAAAATCCGAAAAGAGCTCGGTAAAGTTTGACAGCCCATCCACAGACCCGCACCGCGGGATAAGAAGGAATTTAAATGTATACTTCGCAATACCTCGAAGCTTGATCTAAAACACGTACGGCACGATGATACATGACCCCCCAAACATGGATTCATACACACATGCTACTGCTATCTCACTAGGTCATACCCTTTTCACACCTTCTTCTCTCCTCCCTTACCCAATCATGGAAATGTATTTACACCTGACATATATTTTTCTCGTTTTGAAATGTTTTAGGAAGTGGCAGTTATGGTTGACTGCCAAAGGGTGGACTGTCAAAGTCAGAAAAATATCACTATGCACACTGCCATATTTGCACCTCATGCGAGCTCCCGCTGCGCGTGCAAGAGCTCTCCCGTGCGTGCGCATACTCGCAGTCGCGTGCACCCGCAGGCGCACGATATGCGGATTTACGGTAGAGTTTGTATGCGTCTAGCGGGCGACTCAATCGTTACATATTTTCACTATATAATGTATTTTGTAGATCATGGTCCCCTTGATAGATTCTGAAAGTTTAGTTAATATAGCATGTTCATGGACAAAGAGATCCCTCTTTGTTTGATACGAAGGGTCAGACATGGGTCATACAGTGGTGTTTAGTATCCATCGGAAGAGTATTTAATTAGCAATATTCCGGTGTTGGTTTGAAGCGGATTAATCGCTCGTGCGAATAGTTATGGACATAAGAAGTTTATGTCCATTTACTATTATTTGCACTTACTTATCCATGCGGCGGGAAACCTAGTTTCCCACCCACCTGAGCAGTTGGAAATGGTCTCAGCCCACCTGTATGAATCAACCTATGACCTTTTGTTATAATGCGAAGACGAATTCCTGTGTCCAATGAACAATGAGATTGTAGGGACCATTGAATTGTATTGTGTGTGGGGCATAAATAGACAAGCCGACCTGATCCAGCTCACTCTCTTCAACGGTTCTCATCACTGATAACCGGGAGCTGGATATTCAGAAAGGCGCATGCGATCGTTCCCTTTGTGCGTAAGTTTTCTCCGCAATCATATTGTCTTTATTGTTATTGTGAGCCATATCTCTCTCTCTCTCTCTCTTCCTCTTTCTCTCTCATTTTCCCTTAAACGTAATTGTATTGTATTGTATTTCCTGTGTAGTTATCTGGTTAGTTAGTCTATGTTATATTGTAGTGTATGACTTGTATTGTATTATTCTTTTTCAAGTATAACATTCATATAAGGCGTTAGACCCTAAGCCCAGTATTTGTGTATTTCTTATAGTGTTAAGTATTCTCAGAGCGTCGGTGACGCTCGAACAGCTTTTAAGTTAATAAGGTTACACTGTGTTGCATCTACACTCTATCACTACACTAAGGTTTTCCTGTATAATACATTGTTCATGGTTTACACATAAAGGTTTAACATTGTGAGCTATATACGATTAAATTAACATATCCGGTTCTTCAAGAGTAATCATTTTTTCCAGAGTAATCATTTTTCATTTTTTTCAGTTTTCACGGCAAAACACAGAATACAGTCACATACCGCATCCTTTACAACCAATCAGCGCGCTAACCATTTCCTTTCATTAACATTGTGAGCGTCAGCGCCGCTGGTGATCTCCTCGTGGTCCCGAGCGTCCGCTACGCTATAGCGAACCATTACGTTAGTCGGCAGCCAATAGCGTGCCTGCCTGTGATCTCTTGGCCGTGAGCGAACGTGACGCTTGAGCGTCTTGACTACGGCTAAGCGATTGCTACGCAACGTGCCCTTACGGTACTCCATACGTCAATAGCGTACAGTGTTCTTAGACCTCTTAAAGGGTTTTAAATAAGATAAATATTTAGCTTTATCAGTTATAAAAAAAAAAACTTGATGAACATAAAGGTTTACCCAGGGGAACAGAGGTAATGTATAGCCAGCTCTCTTGAACCTTAAAAGCAGCACTATAACAGGATATACGAATATCAACACTTACCATTTCGCTTTCATTAGTTTCTTCAGGTTATTAATGCTCTAGAAATCTGAAAAGTTTACAGGGTAATTTGGCTACCACGGCAACCACAGACGCATGACACACGATGTAGTCAGCTGAGAGGTTTTGGACAGATCCTCTGAGCTCTGTCTGCACTGTGACAACCTCCCTCTCTTTAATTTATTCCACTTATAGGTATTATTTGTCACTAGTGGAAACCCGTTGAAATTTACATAGCAAGACCTTTATTTTGATACCTGAACCATATTTTTAACGGTCAGGTCTCACAGTGAAGAAACTTTATAGAATGAATATATAGATATACACTTCACTGGATGTCCTTATAACGCCGAGTGTGTTTATTCTCATTATTAAGCTTTCAATAAACAGACTTTACTAAAAATAATGAAAAAACCTCCACATAGCAGGAAACCATTTATGAGGGTTAATGTGATAATTACAGTCATTTCTGTGGATTAACGTCTATAGTCCCATCCATTGCTGGCTGGGAGGTGCCATACAGACCTGCCACAAAACGTTTCCACCTAGGAGGACCGCAATGAAAACACAATAACATCATAAGATTTAAAAAGTTAAAGGGTCACATGAAACACTGTGTGGGCTTGACTTTCACATAAAAATGGCAGTGTTCATAGGGGAATGTCTACAGGGCTGTCCTAATGTTTATATTAGGGGAGAACAAATAGGAGCCATTGAGGCAAGTATAGGAGCCACGTAAGATGAATATGGTTCCGGTATGAATGGTCGACCATGTTATGGTCGACAGTCATTAGGTCGACCACTATTGGTCGACATTGACATGGTCGACATGGATACATGGTCGACACGTGAAAATGGTCGACACGTGAAAAGGTCGACATGAGTTTTTTTTACCTTTTTGGGTGTCGTTTTTTGCGTAAAGTGACTGGGAACCCCAATTAGTGCACCGCGTTCGCTCGCCATGCTTCGGGCATGGTGCCTTCGCTCCGCTACCGCTTCGCTCGGCACAGATTACCGTTCCAATCATAGTCCACGTGGATCGTAAAGTATGGAAAAGTTACCCAAAAGAAAAAAAAAAATAAGATTTTACTCACCGGTAAATCTATTTCTCGTAGTCCGTAGTGGATGCTGGGGACTCCGTAAGGACCATGGGGAATAGACGGCTCCGCAGGAGACTGGGCACATCTAAAGAAAGATTTAGGACTATCTGGTGTGCACTGGCTCCTCCCCCTATGACCCTCCTCCAAGCCTTAGTTAGGAACTGTGCCCGGAAGACTGTGCCCGGAAGAGCTGACACAATAAGGAAGGATTTTGAATCCCGGGCAAGACTCATACCAGCCACACCAATCACACCATATAACACGTAATAGGAACCCCGGTTAACAGTATGATAACAATTGGAGCCTCTGAAGAGATGGCTCACAACAAAACCCGATTTTTGTAACAATAACTATGTACAAGTATTGCAGACAATCCGCACTTGGGATGGGCGCCCAGCATCCACTACGGACTACGAGAAATAGATTTACCGGTGAGTAAAATCTTATTTTCTCTGACGTCCTAGTGGATGCTGGGGACTCCGTAAGGACCATGGGGATTATACCAAAGCTCCCAAACGGGCGGGAGAGTGCGGATGACTCTGCAGCACCGAATGAGAGAACTCAAGGTCCTCCTCAGCCAGGGTATCAAACTTGTAGAATTTAGCAAACGTGTTTGCCCCTGACCAAGTTGCAGCTCGGCAAAGTTTGTAAAGCCGAGACCCCTCGGGCAGCCGCCCAAGATGAGCCCACCTTCCTTGTGGAATGGGCTTTTATTGATTTAGGCTGCGGTAATCCTACCGCAGAATGCGCCAGCTGAATAGTGCTACAAATCCAGCGCGCAATAGACTGCTTAGAAGCAGGAGCACCCAGCTTGTTGGGTGCATACAGGATAAACAGCGAGTCAGTTTTTCTGACTCCAGCCGTCCTGGAACATAAATTTTCAGGGCCCCGACTACGTCCAGCAACTTGGAATCCTCCAAGTCCCTAGTAGCCGCAGGCACCACAATAGGTTGCTCAAGTGAAAAGCTGAGACCACCTTCGGGAGAAACTGAGGACGAGTCCTCAATTCTGCCCTATACATCTGGAAAATCAGATAAGGGCTTTTTTTAAGACAAAGCCGCCAAATCTGAAACCCGCCTGGCCGAAGCCAGGGCCACAGTATGACCACTTTCCACGTGAGATATTTTAATTCCACAGTCTTAAGTGGTTCGAACCAATGTGATTTCAGGAATGCCAAAACCACATTGAGATCCCAAGGTGCCACTGGGGGCACAAAAGGAGGCTGAATATGCAGAACTCCTTTGACAAAAGTCAACTTCAGGCAGTGAAGCCAGTTCTTTCTGGAAGAAAATCGACAGAGCCGAAATCTGGACCTTGATGGACCCCAATTTGAGGCCCAACGTCACCCCTGCTTGCAGGAAGTGTAGGAATCGACCCAGTTGAAATTCCTCCTTCAGGGCCTTCATGGCCTCACACCAAGCAACATATTTCCGCCAAATGTGGTAATAATGTCTTGCGGTGACATCCTTCCTGGCTTTGATCAGGGTAGGGATGACTTCCTCCGGAATACCCTTTTCCTTTAGGATCCGGTGTTCAACCGCCATGCCGTCAAACGCAGCCGCGGTAAGTCTTGGAACAGACAGGGTCCCTTGTGCAGCAGGTCTTGTCTGAGCGGCAGAGGCCAAGGGACGCCATCATGTCCACCTGTGGTCATTCCCAACGGTTTACCCGCATTTGGAAAACTTCTGGAAGAAGTCCCCATTCTCCCGGGTGTAGGTCGCCCATCGGAAAATCCTTGTGGCTTCTGCCATCACCATCCTGCTTCTTGTGCCGCCCTGCTGGTTTACATGGGCGACCGCCGTGATGTTGTCTGACTGGATCAGCACCGGCTGGTGTTGAAGCAGGGGTATAGCCTGACTTAGGGCATTGTGAATGGCCCTTAGTCCCAGAATATTTATGTGTAGGGAAGTCTCCTGACTTGACCATAATCCTTGGAAGTTTCTTCCCTGTGTGACTGCCCCCCAGCCTCGAAGGCTGGCATCTGTGGTCACCAGGACCCAGTCCTGTATGCCGAATCTGCGGCCCTCTAGAAGATGAGCACTCTGCAGCCACCACAACAGCGACACCCTGGCCCTTGGAGACAGGGGTTATCAGCCGATGCATCTGAAGATGCGACCCGGACCACTTGTCCAACAGATCCCACTGGAAGATCCTTGCATGGAACCTACCGAATGGAATTTCTTCGTAAGAAGCTTCCATAATTCCCAGGACTCACGTCCATTGATGCACCGACACCTGTATTTGTATTAGGAGGTCTCTGACTAGAGATGACAACTCCTTGACCTTCTCATCCGGGAGAAACCCTTTTTCAGTCACCAAACATAATACCCTTTTATGTGGTACCTGGGGTATTATCATAAATGTGTAATACATTTTTCATTGCCTCAATCATGTAACGGGTGGACCTATTTGGAGGGTACACTAGTCTCATCGTCGTCGACACTGGAGTCGGTATCCGTGTCGACATCTGTTTCTGCCATCTGAGGTAGCGGGCGTTTTTAGAGCCCCCCATGACATTTGAGACGCTGGAACAGGCACAAGCTGAGTAGCCGGCTGTTCTGTCTCGTCGACCTTTTGTGTAAGGAGTTGACACTTTCACTTAATCCTTCCATAAGTCCAACCACACCGGTGTCGATCCCGCAGGGGGTGACATCACATTTACAGGCATTCACTCCGCCTCCACATCATTATCCTCCTCATACATGTCGACACAGCCGTACCGACACACAGCATACACACAGGGAGTGCTCTGACAGAGGACAGGACCCCACAAAGCCCTTTGGGGAGACAGAGGGAGAGTATGCCAGCACACACCAGGGCGCTATATATCACAGGGATATCACATATAAAGAGTGTTTTCCCTTATAGCTGCCTATATATATTGTATACTGCGCCTAAATTGTGCCCCCCCTCTCTTTTTAACCCTTTCTGTAGTGCAGGACTGCAGGGGAGAGCAAGGGAGCTTCCCTCCAACGGAGCTGTGAGGGAAAAATGGCGCCAGTGTGCTGAAGGAGATAGCTCCGCCCCTTTTTCGCGGACTTTCTCCCGCATTTTTATGGATTCTGGCAGGGGTTAAAAAGCACCTATATAGCCTCTGGGGCTATATATGGTGCCAGTTTGCCAGCCAAGGTGTCAGTATTGCTGCTCAGGGCGCCCCCCCCCAGCGCCCTGCACCCATCAGTGACCGGAGTGTGAGGTGTGCATGAGGAGCAATGGCGCACAGCTGCAGTGCTGTGCGCTACCTTGGAGAAGACCGAAGTCTTCAGCCGCCGATTTTCCGGACCATCTTCTTGCTTCTGGCTCTGTAAGGGGGACGGCGGCGCGGCTCCGGGAACGGACGACGAGGTCGGGTCCTGTGTTCGATCCCTCTGGAGGTAATGGTGTCCAGTAGCCTAAGAAGCCCAAGCTACCACCACTTAGGTAGGTTCGCTTCTTCTCCCCTTAGTCCCTCGATGCAGTGAGCCTGTTGCCAGCAGGTCTCACTGAAAATAAAAAACCTAACAAACACTTTCTTCCTAGGAGCTCAGGAGAGCCCCTAGTGTGCATCCAGCTCAGCCGGGCACAGAAATCTAACTGAGGCTTGGAGGAGGGTCATAGGGGGAGGAGCCAGTGCACACCAGATAGTCCTAAATCTTTCTTTAGATGTGCCCAGTCTCCTGCGGAGTCGTCTATTCCCCATGGTCCTTACGGAGTCCCCAGCATCCACTAGGACGTCAGAGAAAAGTAAAAAAAACTCATGTCGACCTTTTCATGTGTCGACCATTTGCATGTGTCGTCCATGTCGACCATGTCAATGTCGAACAATAGTGGTCGACCTAATGACTGTCGACCATAACATGGTCGACCATGTGAACGGATACCGATGAATATATACGTTATGGTAAGAACTTACCGTTGATAACGTGATTTCTCTTATGTCCACAGGTATCCACAGGATAACATTGGGATATTGTCGAGCGACAGCGAAAATGGCACCAACGCGGTCACGAGCTTTCTGGCCTCCCAGGATGCATTGGGGCCTCCACTATATAGTCCCGCCCACTGACTCAGTCAGATCAGTTCTTTCTACAGCGATTTTAGGCAGGAACATTAGGTAGAGACCTGTACAGGCGATAAGAACACACATGCACACCCTTCCATACAAGAAGGAAGAGGTTTAGTGATTGTCTAGATCCTCAAATCAGATGCGTCAGGGTGGGATCCCTGTGGACATAAGAGAAATCACGTTATCAACGGTAAGTTCTTACCATAACGTTTATTTCTCGGGCTGGGTCCACAGGATTATCTACAGGATAACATTGGGATTCCCAAAGCCATTTTAGTGGTGGGGACGCTCCTGATTGCACAGGAGGACCTTTCGCCCGAAGTCTGCGTCATGAGAGGCAAAAGTATCCAAGGCATAATGTCTGATGAATGTGTTTATGGAAGACCATGTGGCTGCCCTACATATCTGTTCTGCTGAAGCACCCTGTTGTGCTGCCCAAGAAGGACCTACCTTACGTGTAGAGTGTGCAGAGACATTAGCCGGAATAGGGAGATCTGCATGAGAATAAGCTTCAGATATTACCATACGGAGCCATCTCGCCAGCGTCTGTTTACTAGCAGGCCAACCTCTCCTATGGAATCCGTAGAGGATGAAGAGAGAATCTGTTTTCCTGATGGCACTAGTACGATCTATGTAGATTCTTAAAGCCCGGACCACGTCCAGCGACGCTTCTCCCGCAGATAGTCCTGATACCTGAAAAGCTGGGACTACAATCTCTTCATTCAGGTGAAACTTTGATACCACCTTTGGAAGATAACTAGATCTCGTTCTGAGAACTGCTCTGTCTGGAAAAAAACTTAGGAAAGGAGACTTACATGATAATGCTCCTAAATCTGACACTCTTCTGGCTGACGCCATTGCCAGTAAAAAAATAACTTTAACCGTTAACCACTTAAGATCTGCTCTCTCAAGTGGTTCAAACAGAGGACCCTGGAGAAATTTAAGAACTAAATTCAAATCCCAGGGAGCTGCAGGAGGAACAAATGGAGGTTGAATATGTACTACTCCTTGGAAAAATGTACGTACATCCTGTAGGTCAGCAATCTTCTGCTGAAACCATACAGTCAACGCCGAGACTTGCACCCTCAAGGAAGCAACTTTCAACCCTTTATCCAATCCTGCCTGAAGGAAATCCAAAATCCTAGCTACTTTAAAAGATCTCGGATTGTAATTTTTTCCAGTACACCAGTGAATATAGGCTTGCCATATTCTATGATACACACGAGCCGAAGAAGGCTTTCTTGCTCTAAGCATAGTTTGGATTACTTGTTTCGAAAATCCTTTAGCCTCTAAGATAGAGGTTTCAACAGCCACGCCGTCAAAGACAGGCGATCCAGATGACTGTGACAACAAGGACCCTGCATTAACAGATCTGGACGTTGAGGGAGCAGTATCGGTGCTTCCACGGACATTCTCAACAGATCTGTGTACCAATGCCTTCTTGGCCAAGCTGGAGCTATTAGAATGATTGCTCCTTTTGCCTGTTTTATCTTTCTCACTACTCTGGGTAACAGAGATATTGGAGGGAACAGATATGCCAGCTGAAACCTCCATTCTACTGACAGTGCGTCTACCAGGACCGCTCCTGGGTCCCTTGTTCTTGATCCGTACCTCGGAACTTTGTTGTTTACACGAGACGCCATAAGGTCCATCTCCGGTAGACCCCATCTGTTCACCAGTGTCTGAAACACTTCTGGGTGTAGTGACCATTCGGTTTCCTGAGAAAATCCGCTTCCCAATTTAGTACACCTGGGACAAATACTGCCGACAATGCCGGGAGATGGAGTTCCGCCCATTTTAGAATGGGAGTTACTTCCTCCATCAGACTCTTGCTGTGAGTTCCTCCTTGATGATTGAGGTATGCTACTGCCGTCGCATTGTCTGAGCGGATCTGGACTGGTCTTCCTTGTAGATTGTCCTTTGCCTGAACCAGAGCCAAGTAAATGGCTCTTATTTCTAACAGATTTATCGGCAGGCGACTTTCCCTTGCGGTCCATTTTCCCTGGAACCATAGGCTTCCGAGTACCGCCCCCCAGCCTTGCAGGCTGGCATCTGTTGTCAGGACTTGCCACTCTTTTATCCAAAAGGGTCTCCCCTTGTTTAAATGGTCTGTCTGTAGCCACCATGCTAGAGACCTTTTTACATTTACTGGAATCTTTATCATCTGCTTCTTTATCGTTTGATGATTTCCGTTCCATTTGGTCAAAATGAGATGCTACAACGGTCTGGAGTGGAATTGCGCATATTCCACCATGTCGAAGGTTGATACCATCAGACCCAACAGATGCATTGCTGCATGGACTGACATTGTCTGGGCTTGCAACGCTTCCTGAGCCATGACCTGCACCTTGACTATTTTTTTCTCTGGTAAGACAACTCTCTGTAGGTCTGAATCCAATATGGCTCCCAAATGAACCATCCGCTGTGACGGATTCAGGGACGACTTCTCCCAATTTATGAGCCACCCGTGTCTCTGTAAACAAACTATCGTCTGTTGGAGATGGCTCAACAGTAAATCTTGCGACTGTGCTAAGATTAACAGGTCGTCGAGGTATGGGAATATTCTTATCCCCTGCTTGCGCAGACAAGCTGCCATAACCACCATGATCTTGGTAAACACCCTGGGTGCTGTAGCTAGCCCGAAAGGCAGAGCTTGGAACTGGAAATGTTCCTGGAGGATGGCAAACCTGAGGTAACACTGATGTGACAGTGCACATGTAGGTAAGCATCCTGTACATCCAGAGATACCATGTAGTCTCCCGGTTCCATAGCCAACATTATGGAGCGTAACGTCTCCATGTGGAACTTCGGGATCCATATGTAGTTGTTCAACATTTTTAGATTTAGAATTGGTCGATATGACCCATTTGGTTTCTGGATTAGAAATAGATTGGAGTAATACCCCTGTCCCTTTTGTGATGGAGGTACTGGGACAATCACACCTGACTGCAGTAATTTTTGGACTGCTTCTTGCAGGGCATTGGCCTTCAACTCTATACGAGACGGGCTGGTGCAAAAAAATCTTTGAGGAGGCTGCCTCCTGAATGGGAACCCATACCCCTGAGATACTACCTTCTGCACCCAGGCATCTGTTGTTGACTGTTGCCATATGTGTGCAAATTGAAGGAGTCGGCCCCCAACCCTGGAATCCTCCAGGCGGAGGCCCGTCTCTTCAGGCTGAGGGTTTCTGTTCAGGTTTGGAAGCTGGCTTTTTGCTAGCCCACTGCTTCCTACCCCTGGATTTAAACTGGGGTTGCTTAGGCTCCTCTTTAGCTTTCGCTTTGCTTTGCCAACGAAAAGAGCAAAATTTTAAACCCTTGGACTTAGGGTTATAAGCAGCCGGAAATCTGACCTTTTTTCGATTCAGCCTCTGATTCTAGGATATCCGATAAAGGTTTTCCAAATGATATATTACCCACGAAAGGCAATGCTTCCAATTCTTTCTTGGACTCCGCATCTGCCTTCCAGGTCCGTAGCCAAACTGCTCTGCGAGCGACTACTGTCAAGGCTGAAGCTTTAGAAGCAACAGTGCCTACATCAATTGCTGCTTCTTCTAAATACTGGGCAGATTGTTTTAAACGGCAAAAACGATCCTCTTGCTCCCTAGTAGGGGAGGGGATGTCATTCTCTAGTTCCTCTATCCATTCGCCCATTGCCTTTGCTACCCAGGCCGAAGCCATAGCAGGTCTTACCACTGCTCCTACTAAAGAAAAAATATTTTTCAATAGGCTCTCTACCCTTCTGTCTGTGACATCATTCAATGAGGTAGATGACAGTGGTAAAGCAGATTTATGCACGAGTCGCAGAACATGTGCATCTACTTTTGGAGGAACTTCTCTCTTCGAACAATCCCCAGCAGGAAATGGATAATAAGAATCCCATCTTTTAGGAATCTTATACTTTTTACTGGGCGCTGCCCAAGACTCATCCATCATTTCCGTCAACTCATCTGACGCTGGAAATTCAGCTTTCACTGATTTTGTTCGTTTGAATACAGGTGCTTTTGCTTTTAACGCTGTCTTGGCTGGTTCTTCCAGAGAAAGCACAGCCTTTACTGCATTAATGAGTTCAGCTACATCATCTGAACTAAAGCTCTGCGACTGATCATCATACGGAGTTGAATCTATTGTTTCCGCATCATCATCCGATGTATCATCTTGTGTAGTCTGCCATACAGACGTATCTGTCTTAGTCTTACCTGCCCCTTGGTTGCTTGTAGAGGCTACTGGAACCAAACCATAGGAAGGGAGCTGCATGTATGGGTTTATAGTGTAACCTAACCCTTGAGGTGGCGCTACCGGAGCTAACCTGTCCGCTATTGAAGACAGAGTCTTTGCGAACATATTCCATGGTGGCTCTACTGGAGGTTGAACTAACTCCTGTTTTTTACTTCGCTGAAAAGCGAAACAGTTTGCACACAAACCCTCATAAGTGACCAATTGATTCATGTCAATTACCCCTGACTTACAAGATAAGCATGTTAGGGCTGTAGGAGTGCTTGACAAATTCTCCTCATCACTTTTGCCGCTCATAGAGATGGTATTAACCTGTTATCGACTACACACCTTGTGACTGAAAAACACCCTATATGTCAGTATATAGAGGTGAGATCAATCTGACCACAGTGCACCTGATTTGAGGGTCAGAACAGGACTGACATTACACAGAAAAGTCAGCACACATACTAGCAGTCAGTCACATGTTAAAGCATTAGACATTGTCATATGAGAATACAACTTCCATAATAACTTAAACATAAGTAGGAAAATTGTACTTCTGTTTTAACTGGTTCTAATTTCAACATAGCATGCAGAAAACACAGTAATATACAGGTCTCATATGCAATAGGTACTAAAAAATTAACAATGCATACTAAGAAGTAGAGAGAATTTTTAGTACTGTATACCCTGCCTCCAGAGAGCGGGATACAGGGAGACTCACCACACTTCCATATCCAAGCAAATACGCTCGTAAGACGCGGAGTGGATTCAGCCGCTACTGGTGTACACTGCCACTCTTGGTAACTGATAACGGACACGGACGCTCACCAACGGACACGGACGCTGAGCGACTTCCACGTGTATGCAGACGCTAAAGGCCTGCGACTCGGTCTGGGCGGGTTTATAACCAGTGTACACAACCGCAGCGTCTAAGCTGCGACCGAGTACCCTCGTGGTAGCGTCTGAGCCGGAAGTGAGGTCATTCAGTTCATAAAACGAGAGACACGCGGGAACTGGCCATGAACTCGGAGGAGGGGCGGCCAGGAGAGCGTCTGAATCCCCCTGTTGACTTAAACTCCCAGGATCGCGGCCTCTACCTAGTCCTGGCGCCTATGATCCCCGGAGCGTAGCGCTGTCACACTCGAGATGTTCGGCGCATCAACACACTGTTTGTAGTCTCCACCAAATCAGTGTAGCTGTGTCCTGACCCCTCTAGTAAGAGGAAGTCCATAGACTTACCGTCCCCCCATGCTCCGGCCACAATCTGGTTACGTCTGCTGGACCTGCTAGAACATCCGACACAGACGCCCGTCGAGACAGCACTGTACCGCGGAGGTAAGCGTTGTTGCGACCCGGTGGGGAGTTGTTGGAGCGACTGTCTAATATGCGTTTAAGACGCTGTTAAGAGAAGTCGCTCTAAAAAACATTATAGTAAGTCTATAAAAATAAAGTAATGAAAACTTGAGGCTGCTTTCACAGCAGCCCTGTGACCATGCGGCTTCCTTCCCGCACCAAGCAAAAAACTGATCTGACTGAGTCAGTGGGCGGGACTATATAGTGGAGGCCCCAATGCATCCTGGGAGGCCAGAAAGCTCGTGACCGTGTTGGTGCCATTTTCGCTGTCGCTCGACAATATCCCAATGTTATCCTGTGGATAATCCTGTGGACCCAGCCAGAGAAATCACTTGATCTCAGTAGTTCGGCGAAACCAGTAATCCAGGGATTGGTGCAACACTTGGTATAGTATCTTGTGAGTTTAAACGTTAGACCCACTATGTACTGCTTATACAACAGTAACCATAGGTATAGCCTAGGAGGTGGATGTACGCAGGCTTGGACTGGCCCACAGGGGGCAGGGGAAAACACCGGTGGGCCCCACTGCTTGGGGGCCCACCTCCAGCTCTAAGGATCAGGTTCCAGACTGTGCACTTGAATTATACATTTAACATATGTTACCTTATACTGGACTATTGTGTATTTCCTACAGTGCATTGCTGTTATTAATCTGGTAGATTATCATGCATGCAGCAGCTGAATTTACTGTATATATTTATGAAGGGGCCCAAAAGTTGCACTCTCTAATGGTTAGTCAAACCAATGAGTTGGCAGGACACACCTCCTCTGCAGACTGGCCACACCCCTAACATGGGCCCATACCACTGAATCCCCCCCTGGTGGGCCCTACATGCCCCAGTCCGACACTGGATGCACGTTGCTCTCTATCACTAGTATCACACTGGGCAAATCCTCGTCACAGTTACACACTACAGTCAGCACCAATACAGTATCTCTTAACAGGATGCAGCCAGCGATAGATTATATTCCACAAGGTTCTACCTTCCTATCAAAAAATATACTCTGAAAAGACGACAATGATTATTAAAACAGGGCCTGAAAATTAAAACATGATAATAGTTTTAAGAAGCACATCTGGCACCTTAATGCCTAAATGTGCAGCTCTCTCTGCCTGCAGATCGGATTACCAGTAATTGCTGGCTACTCTTCACAAGAGCAAAAATAAGATTAAATACACAATGTGCGCCGGCTGCCTGGTAAATGACAGCGGTAGCAGAGCCAGATATACGTCCCACCTCCAGCGGTTATGCTTTATAACTAGTACTTGCAAAGGGGGCATCATCTCCCACGGGAATGCGCAGAATATCGCCTGCATACACAACACAGAGGTACAAAAGGAAAGAGGCATGTGCTTAGAGATACGCGACAAATCACTGCTGCAGATCTCCACTGGAGACTCCAAAAACCACAGCTGCAACCCAAGGTGAAGAACATTAAAGATGGTTCCCGAATGGCCCATTATTGCAGTAGCCAATCAGAAGAAATTGAAAAACTAGTGAAAGGGAGAGGTATCAATATTCGGATGTTGTCTAGGGTATGTAGTTATTATGTAGAAATTAGGAATGTTGACGGTCAGAATGTTGACATTACGCACATCTATATTATAGACATGTGATGGTCAGGGTCGGGGTCAGGTCATTCTGACATGGTATATACCACAGCCATGTCTGTGCTTTCCTCACATCTACAGTGCAGCACTGGTGTGCTGTGGAGAGGTGTTTCTGGTAATTGTGGTGCATTGTTGGTAATTACGCAGCTGACACGGGAGATGTGTGAGTAGTAGTTGTAGATGGCTGCCGCTGAGACGCCGAAGGCCGCCGCGTTGCCACACAGGGCTCATTTACCAGTGGTCAAATATTTGTAGTCAAAAGAGTATGCGGTCAGCATACCGCTCGTCTGGATCCCGGCTGTCACAATACAGACGCCAGGATCCCGACAGGGGCACCATACCGGCGACTTAGGTGATTCCCCCTCTATGGGTGTAGTCATTCACATATGTATATGGGTAGATATCTTCGTAAAGTGCGTGTGAAACGGGGTGTTGTCACTGTACAGTGCGTGTGATATGGGAGATATCTGTGTGTAGTGCGTGTGATATGGGGGATCTCTCTGTGTAGTGCGTGTGATATGGGGGATCTCTCTGTGTAGTGCGTGTGACATGGGGGATCTCTCTGTGTAGTGCGTGTGATATGGGGGGATATCTGTGTGTAGTGCGTGTGATATGGGGAGAGATCTCTGTGTAGTGCGTGTGATATGGGAGATATCTCTGTGTAGTGCGTGTGATATGGGGGATATCTCTGTGTAGTGCGTGTGATATGGGGGGATATCTGTGTGTAGTGCGTGTGATATGGGAGATATCTCTGTGTAGTGCGTGTGATATGGAAGATATCTCTGTGTAGTGCGTGTGATATGAGGGATATCTGTGTGTAGTGCGTGTGATATGGGGGCTCTCTCTGTGCAGTGCGTGTGATATGGGGGCCATCTCTGTGTAGTGCGTGTGATATGGGAAATATCTCTGTGTAGTGCGTGTGATATGGGGGATATCGGTGTGTAGTGCGTGTGATATGGGAGATATCTCTGTGTAGTGCGTGTGATATGGGAGATATCTCTGTGTAGTGCGTGTGATATGGGAGATATCTCTGTGTAGTGCGTGTGATATGGGAGATATCTCTGTGTAGTGCGTGTGATATGGGGGATATCTGTGTGTAGTGCGTGTGATATGGGAGATATCTCTGTGTAGTGTGTGTGATATGGGAGATATCTCTGTGCAGTGTGTGTGATATGGGGGATATCAGTGTGTAGTGCGTGTGATATGGGAGATATATCTGTGCAGTGTGTGTGATATGGGGGATATCGGTGTGTAGTGTGTGTGATATGGAAGATATCTCTGTGTAGTGCGTGTGATATGGGGGATATCTGAGTGTAGTGCGTGTGATATGGAAGATATCTGTGTAGTGCGTGTGATATGGGGGATATCTGTGTGTAGTGCGTGTGATATGGGAGATATCTCTGTGTAGTGCGTGTGATATGGGAGATATCTGTGTAGTGCGTGTGATATGGGAGATATCTGTGTAGTGCGTGTGATATGGGAGATATCTGTGTAGTGCGTGTGATATGGGGGATATCTCTGTGCAGTGCGTGTGATATGGGAGATATCTCTGTGCAATGCGTGTGATATGGGGAGAGATCTGTGTGTAGTGCGTGTGATATGGGGGATATCTGTGTGTAGTGCGTGTGATATGGAAGATATCTCTGTGTAGTGCGTGTGATATGGGGGATATCTGTGTGTAGTGCGTGTGATATGGAAGATATCTCTGTGTAGTGCGTGTGATATGGGGGATATCTCTGCGTAGTGCGTGTGATATGGGGGATATCTGTGTGTAGTGCGTGTGATATGGGGAGAGATCTCTGTGTAGTGCGTGTGATATGGGGGATATCTGTGTGTAGTGCGTGTGATATGGGGGATATCTGTGTGTAGTGCGTGTGATATGGGGGATATCTGTGTGTAGTGCGTGTGATATGGGGGATCTCTCTGTGCAGTGCGTGTGATATGGGGGTATCTCTGTGTAGTGCGTGTGATATGGGAGATATCTCTGTGCAGTGCGTGTGATATGGGAGATATCTCTGTGTAGTGCGTGTGATATGGGAGATATCTCTGTGTAGTGCGTGTGATATGGGGGGATATCTGTGTGTAGTGCGTGTGATATGGGGGCTATCTCTGTGTAGTGCGTGTGATATGGGAGATATATCTGTGTAGTGCGTGTGATATGGGAGATATCTCTGTGTAGTGCGTGTGATATGGGAGATATCTCTGTGTAGTGCGTGTGATATGGGAGATATCTCTGCGTAGTGCGTGCGATATGGGGGATATCTGTGTGTAGTGCGTGTGATATGGGGAGAGATCTCTGTGTAGTGCGTGTGATATGGGGGATATCTGTGTGTAGTGCGTGTGATATGGGGGATATCTGTGTGTAGTGCGTGTGATATGGGGGCTATCTCTGTGTAGTGCGTGTGATATGGGAGATATATCTGTGTAGTGCGTGTGATATGGGAGATATCTCTGCGTAGTGCGTGTGATATGGGAGATATCTCTGCGTAGTGCGTGCGATATGGGGGATATCTGTGTGTAGTGCGTGTGATATGGGGAGAGATCTCTGTGTAGTGCGTGTGATATGGGGGATATCTGTGTGTAGTGCGTGTGATATGGGGGATATCTGTGTGTAGTGCGTGTGATATGGGGGATCTCTCTGTGCAGTGCGTGTGATATGGGGGTATCTCTGTGTAGTGCGTGTGATATGGGAGATATCTCTGTGCAGTGCGTGTGATATGGGAGATATCTCTGTGTAGTGCGTGTGATATGGGGGGATATCTGTGTGTAGTGCGTGTGATATGGGGGGATCTCTGTGTGTAGTGCGTGTGATATGGGGGATATCTGTGTGTAGTGCGTGTGATATGGAAGATATCTCTGTGTAGTGCGTGTGATATGGGGGATATCTGTGTGTAGTGCGTGTGATATGGGGGTATCTCTGTGTAGTGCGTGTGATATGGAAGATATCTCTGTGTAGTGCGTGTGATATGGGGGATATCTGTGTGTAGTGTGTGTGATATGGGGAGAGATCTCTGTGTAGTGCGTGTGATATGGGCGATATCGGTGTGTAGTGCGTGTGATATGGGAGATATATCTGTGCAGTGTGTGTGATATCTCTGTGTAGTGCGTGTGATATGGAAGATATCTCTGTGTAGTGCGTGTGATATGGGCGATATCGGTGTGTAGTGCGTGTGATATGGGAGATATATCTGTGCAGTGTGTGTGATATCTCTGTGTAGTGCGTGTGATATGGGAGATATCTCTGTGTAGTGCGTGTGATATGGGAGATATCTGTGTAGTGCGTGTGATATGGGGGATATCTGTGTGCAGTGCGTGTGATATGGGGAGAGATCTCTGTGTAGTGCGTGTGATATGGGGGATATCTCTGTGTAGTGCGTGTGATATGGGGGATATCTGTGTGTAGTGCGTGTGATATGGGGGTTCTCTCTGTGTAGTACGTGTGATATGGGGGATCTCTCTGTGTAGTGCGTGTGATATGGGGGATATCTGTGTGTAGTGCGTGTGATATGGGGGATATCTGTGTGTAGTGCGTGTGATATGGGGGATATCTG
This sequence comes from Pseudophryne corroboree, assembly GCF_028390025.1. Taxonomy (NCBI): domain Eukaryota; kingdom Metazoa; phylum Chordata; class Amphibia; order Anura; family Myobatrachidae; genus Pseudophryne; species Pseudophryne corroboree. The sequence goes on along the minus strand of NC_086444.1, from coordinate 45,656,533 downwards.
TGTGTAGTGCGTGTGATATGGGGGATATCTCTGTGCAATGCGTGTGATATGGGGAGAGATCTGTGTGTAGTGCGTGTGATATGTGGGCTATCTGTGTGTAGTGCGTGTGATATGGGGAGAGATCTGTGTGTAGTGCGTGTGATATGGGGGCTATCTGTGTAGTGCGTGTGATATGGGGGCTATCTCTGTGCAGTGCGTGTGATATGGGGGCTATCTCTGTGTAGTGCGTGTGATATGGGGGCTATCTCTGTGTAGTGCGTGTGATATGGGGGCTATCTCTGTGTAGTGCGTGTGATATGGGGGCTATCTCTGTGTAGTGCGTGTGATATGGGGGCTATCTGTGTGTAGTGCGTGTGATATGGGGGATATCTGTGTGTAGTGCGTGTGATATGGGAGATATCTCTGTGTAGTGCGTGTGATATGGGAGATATCTCTGTGCAATGCGTGTGATATCGGGGGAGATATCTCTGTGCAATGCGTGTGATATCGGGGGGGATATCTCTGTGCAGTGCGTGTGATATGGGGACTATCTCTGTGCAGTGCGTGTGATATGGGGGCTATCTCTGTGTAGTGCGTGTGATATGAGGGATATCTCTGTGTAGTGCGTGTGATATGGGAGATATCTCTGTGCAGTGCGTGTGATATGGGGGCTATCTGTGTGTAGTGCGTGTGATATGGGGGCTATCTGTGTGTAGTGCGTGATATGGGGGGTATCTCTGTGTAGTGCGTGTGATATGGGGGATATCTGTGTGGAGTGTGTGTGATATGGGAGATATCTCTGTGCAGTGCGTGTGATATGTGAGATATCTCTGTGCAATGCGTGTGATATGGGGGGGGGGATATCTTTGTGCAGTGCGTGTGATATTGGGGATATCTCTGTGTAGTGCGTGTGATATGGGGAATATCGGTGTGTAGTGCGTGTGATATGGGGGATATCTCTGTGTAGTGCGTGTGATATGGGGGATATCTGTGTGTAGTGCGTGTGATATGGGAGATAGATCTGTGCAGTGCGTGTGATATGGGGAATATCGGGGTGTAGTGCGTGTGATATGGGGGATATCTCTGTGTAGTGCGTGTGATATGGGGGATATCTGTGTGTAGTGCGTGTGATATGGGAGATATATCTGTGCAGTGCGTGTGATATGGGGAGAGATCTCTGTGCAGTGCGTGTGATATGGGGAATATCGGTGTGCAGTGCGTGTGATATGGGGAATATCGGTGTGTAGTGCGTGTGATATGGGGGATATCTCTGTGTAGTGCGTGTGATATGGGGGATATCTCTGTGTAGTGCGTGTGATATGGGAGATATCTCTGTAGTGCGTGTGATATGGGGGATATCTCTGTGTAGTGCGTGTGATATGGGGGATATCGGTGTGTAGTGCGTGTGATATGGGAGATATATCTGTGCAGTGTGTGTGATATGGGGGATATCGGTGTGTAGTGCGTGTGATATGGGAGATATATCTGTGCAGTGTGTGTGATATGGGGGATATCGGTGTGTAGTGCGTGTGATATGGGAGATATCTCTGTGTAGTGCGTGTGATATGGGAGATATCTCTGTGCAGTGCATGTGATAATAAGATTTTACTCACCGGTAAATCTATTTCTCGTAGTCCGTAGTGGATCCTGGGACTCCGTAAGGACCATGGGGAATAGCGGCTCCGCAGGAGACTGGGCACAACTAAAGAAAGCTTTAGGACTACCTGGTGTGCACTGGCTCCTCCCACTATGACCCTCCTCCAGACCTCAGTTAGGATACTGTGCCCGGAAGAGCTGACACAATAAGGAAGGATTTTGAATCCCGGGTAAGACTCATACCAGCCACACCAATCACACCGTATAACTCGTGATACTATACCCAGTTAACAGTATGAAATATAACTGAGCATCTCAACAGATGGCTCAACAATAACCCTTTAGTTAAACAATAACTATATACAAGTATTGCAGACAATCAGCACTTGGGATGGGCGCCCAGCATCCACTACGGACTACGAGAAATAGATTTACCGGTGAGTAAAATCTTATTTTCTCTGACGTCCTAAGTGGATGCTGGGATTCCGTAAGGACCATGGGGATTATACCAAAGCTCCCAAACGGGCGGGAGAGTGCGGATGACTCTGCAGCACCTAATGAGCAAACTCAAGGTCCTCCTCAGCCAGGGTATCAAACTTGTAAAATTTAGCAAATGTGTTTGACCCCGACCAAGTAGCTGCTCGGCAAAGTTGTAAAGCCGAGACCCCTCGGGCAGCCGCCCAAGATGAGCCCACCTTCCTTGTGGAATGGGCTTTCACTGATCTAGGATGCGGCAGTCCAGCCGCAGAATGTGCAAGCTGAATCATACTACAAATCCAGCGAGCAATAGTCTGCTTTGAAGCAGGAGCACCCAGCTTGTTGGGTGCATACAGGATAAATAGCGAGTCAGTTTTCCTGACACTAGCTGTCCTGGAAACATAAATTTTCAGGGCCCTGACTACGTCCAACAATTTGGAATCCTCCAAGTCCTTAGTAGCCGCAGGCACAACAATAGGTTGGTTCAAATGAAAAGCTGATACCACCTTAGGGAGAAAATGGGGACGAGTCCTCAATTCTGTCCTATCCATATGCAAAATCAGATAAGGGTTTTTGCATGACAAAGCCGCCAATTCTGACACACGCCTGGCCGAAGCCAAGGCCAACAGCATGACCACTTTCCACGTGAGATATTTCAAATCCACGGTTTCAAGTGGCTCAAACCAAAGTGACTTTAGGAAATCCAACACCACGTTGAGATCCCAAGGTGCCACTGGAGGCACAAAAGGGGGCTGAATATGCAGCACTCCCTTAACAAATGTCTGAACTTCAGGCAGTGAAGCCAGTTCTTTCTGGAAGAAAATCGACAGAGCCGAAATCTGGACCTTAATGGAACCCAATTTTTAGGCCCATAGCCACCCCTGACTGTAGGAAGTGCAGAAAACGGCCCAGCTGAAATTCCTCCGTTGGGGCCTTCCTGGCCTCACACCAAGCAACATATTTTCGCCATATGTGGTGATAATGTTTTGCGGTCACATCTTTCCTAGCCGTAATCAGCGTAGGAATGACTTCCTCCGGAATGCCTTTTTCCTTTAGGATCCGGTGTTCAACCGCCATGCCATCAAACCAGCCGCGGTAAGTTTTGGAGCAGACAGGGCCCCTGCTGCAGCAGGTCCTGTCTGAGCGGCAGAGGCCATGGGTCCTCTGAGATCATTTTTTGAAGTTCTGGGTACCAAGCTCTTCTTGGCCAATCCGGAACCACGAGTATAGTTCTTACTCCTCTCCTTCTTATTATTCTCAGTACCTTGGGTATGAGAGGCAGAGGAGGGAACACATACACCGACTGGTACACCCCCGGTGTTACCAGAGCGTCCACAGCTATCGCCTGAGGGTCTCTTGACCTGGCGCAATACCTTTTTAGCTTTATGTTGAGGCGGGGCGCCATCATGTCCACCTGTGGCCTTTCCCAATGGTGTACAATCATTTGGAAGACTTCTGGATGAAGTCCCCACTCTCCCGGGTGGAGGTCGTGTCTGCTCAGAAAGTTTGCTTCCCAGTTGTCCACACCGGGAATGAACACTGCTGACAGTGCTAACACACGATTTTCCGCCCATCGGAAAATCCTTGTGGCTTCTGCCATCGCCATCCTCCTTCTTGTGCCGCCCTGTTGGTTTACATGGGCGACCGCCGTGATGTTGTCTGACTGGATCAGCACCGGCTGGTGTTGAAGCAGGGGCCTTGCCTGACTTAGGGCATTGTAAATGGCCCTTAGTTCCAGAATATTTATGTGTAGGGAAGTCTCCTGACTCGACCATAATCCTTGGAAGTTTCTTCACTGTGTGACTGCCCCCCAGCCTCGAAGGCTGGCATCCGTGGTCACCAGGACCCAGTCCTGTATGCCGAATCTGCGGCCCTCTAGAAGATGAGCACTCTGCAGCCACCACAACAGCGACACCCTGGCCCTTGGAGACAGGGTTATCAGCCGATGCATCTGAAGATGCGACCCGGACCACTTGTCCAACAGATCCCACCGGAAGATCCTTGCATGGAACCTGCCAAATGGAATTTCTTCATAAGAAGCTACCATCTTTTCCAGGACTCACGTGCATTGATGCACCGACACCTGTATTTGTTTTAGGAGGTCTCTGACTAGAGATGACAACTCCTTGGCCTTCTCCTCCAGGAGAAACACTTTTTTCTGTTCTGTGTCCAGAACCATACCCAGGAACAGTAGACGCGTCGTAGGAACCAGCTGCGACTTTGGAATATTCAGAATCCAGCCGTGCTGTTGTAGCACTTCCTGAGATAGTGCTACTCCGACCAACAACTGCTCCCTGGACCTCGCCTTTATAAGGAGATCGTCCAAGCACGGAATAATTATAACTCCCTGTTTTCAAAGGAGTATCATCATTTCGGCCATTACCTTGGTAAATACCCTCGGTGCCGGGGGCAGACCACGGCAACGTCTGGAATTGGTAATGACAGTCCTGTACCACAATTTTGAGGTACTCCTGGTGAAGAGGGTAAATGGGGACATGCAGGTAAGTGTCCTTGATGTCCAGTGATACCATGTAATCCCCTTCGTCCAGGCTTGCAATAACCGCCTTGAGCGATTCCATTTCGAACTTGAACCTTCGTATATAAGTGTTCAAGGATTTCAATTTCAGAATGGGTCTCACCTAACCGTCTGGTATCTGTACCACAACATTGTGGAATAGTAACCCCGGCCTTGTTGAAGGACGGGTACCTTGATTATCACCTGCTGGAAGTACAGCTTGTGCATTGCCGCCAGTACTACCTCCCCTTTCTCCGAGGGCAGCAGGCAAGGCTGATTTGAGATACCGGTGAGGGGGAGTCGCCTCGAAACCAGCTTGTATCCCTGTGATACTACTTGCAGAACCCAGGGATCCACCTGTGAGCGAGCCCACTGGTCGCTGAAGTTCCCGAGACGCGCCCCCACCGCACCTGGCTCCACCTGTGGAGCCCCAGCGTCATGTGGTGGACTCAGAGGAAGCGAGGGAAAAATTTTGATCCTGGGAACTGGCTGTCTGGTGCAGTTTTTTCCCTCTTCCCTTGTCTCTGTGCAGAAAAGGAAGCGCCTTTGACCCGCTTGCTTTTCTGAAGCCGAAAGGACTGTACCTGATAATACGGTGCTTTCTTAGGCTGTGAGGAAACCTGAGGTAAAAAAAAATTCTTCCCAGCTGTTGCTGTGGATATGAGGTCCTAGAGACCATCCCCAAACAATTCCTCACCCTTATAAAGGCAGAATCTCCATGTGCCTTTTAAAATCAGCATCACCTGTCCACTGCCGGGTCCCTAATACCCTCCTGGCAGGATGGACATTGCATTAATTCTGGATGCCAGCCGGCAAATATCCCTCTGTGCATCCCTCATATATAAGACGACGTCTTTAATATGCTCTATGGTTAGCAAAATAATATCCCTGTCGAGGTACAATCTGACAGGGTAACAGACCACGCTGCAGCAGCACTATCCATGCTGAGGCAATTGCACGTCTCAGTATAGTACCTGAGTGTGTATATACAGACTTCAGGATTTCCTCCTGCTTTTTATCAGCTGGCTCCTACAAGGTGGCCGTATCCTAAGACGGCAGTGCCACCTTTTTTGACAAACATGTCAGCGCCTTATCCACCCTAGGGGATACCTCCCAACGTGACCTATCCTCTGGCGGGAAAGGGTACGTCATAATTAACTTTTTAGAAATTACCAGTTTCTTATCGGGGGAACCCACGCTTCTTCACACACTTCATTCACTCATCTGATGGGGGAACAAAACACTGGCTGCTTTTTCTCCCCAAACATAAAACCCCTTTTTTGTGGTACTTGGGTTAATGTCAGAAATGTGTAACACATTTTTCATTGCCGAGATCATGCAACGGATGCTCCTAGTGGATTGTGTATATGTCTCAACCTCGTCGACACTGGAGTCAGACTCCGTGTCGACATCTGTGTCTGCCATCTGAGGGAGTGGGCGTTTTTGAGCCCCTGATGGCCTTTGAGATGCCTGGGCAGGCGCGGCTGAGAAGCCGTCTGTCCCACAGCTGTTACGTCATCCAGCCTTTTATGTAAGGAGTTGACACTGTCGGTTAATACCTTCCACCTATCCATCCACTCTGGTGTCGGCCCCACAGGGGGCGACATCACATTTATCGGCATCTTTTCCGCCTCCACGTAACCTTCCTCATCAAACATGTCGACACAGCCGTACCGACACACCGCACACACACAGGGAATGCTCTGACTGAGGACAGGAGTCCTTTGGGGAGACAGAGAGTTGTGTTTTTTTTAGCCTAAATTTAGTGCCCCTCCTCCCTCCTCTCTTTTTAACCCTTTGAGCCTGAAAACTACAGGGGAGAGCCTGGGGAGCTGTCTTCCAGCTGCACTGTGAAGAGAAAATGGCGCCAGTGTTGCCAGCAGATCTCACTGAAAATAAAAAACCTAAAATAAACTTTCTTTTTCTAGGAGCTCAGGAGAGCCCCTAGTGTGCATCCAGCTCAGCCGGGCACAAGATTCTAACTGAGGTCTGGAGGAGGGTCATAGAGGGAGGAGCCAGAGCACACCAGGTAGTTCTAAAGCTTTCTTTAGTTGTGCCCAGTCTCCTGCGGAGCCGCTATTCCCCATGGTCCTTACGGAGTCCCAGCATCCACTTAGGGGGATATCTCTGTGCAGTGCGTGTGATATTGGGGATATCTCTGTGTAGTGCGTGAGATATGGGAGATATCTCTGTGTAGTGCGTGTGATATGGGGAGAGATCTCTGTGCAGTGCGTGTGATATGGGGGATATCTCTGTGTAGTGCCTGTGATATGGGAGATATCTCTGTGCAGTGTGTGTGATATGGGGGGGGGATATCTCTGTGCAGTGCGTGTGATATGGGGGCTATCTGTGGGCAGTGCGTGTGATATGGGGGCTATCTGTGTGTAGTGCGTGTGATATGGGGGCTATCTGTGTGCAGTGCGTGTGATATGGGGGCTATCTGTGTGTAGTGCGTGTGATATGGGGGCTATCTGTGTGTAGTGCGTGTGATATGGGGGCTATCTGTGTGTAGTGCGTGTGATATGGGGGCTATCTCTGTGCAGTGCGTGTGATATGGGGGCTATCTCTGTGCAGTGCGTGTGATATAGGGGCTATCTCTGTGCAGTACGTGTGATATGGGGGATATCTCTGTGTAGTGCGTGTGATATGGGGGATATCTCTGTGCAGTGCATGTGATATGGGGAGATATCTCTGTGCAGTGCGTGTGATATGGCGGCTATCTCTGTGCAGTGCGTGTGATATGGCGGCTATCTCTATGCAGTGCGTGTGATATGGGGGGATATCTCTGTGCAGTGCGTGTGATATGGGGGATATCTCTGTGTAGTGCGTGTGATATGGGGGATATCTCTGTGCAGTGCGTGTGATATGGGGGGGATATCTCTGTGCAGTGCGTGTGATATGGGGGGGATATCTCTGTGCAATGCGTGTGATATGGGAGATATCTCTGTGCAATGCGTGTGATATGGGGAGATCTCTGTGCAGTGCGTGTGATATAGGGGCTATCTCTGTGCAGTGCGTGTGATATGGGGGGATATCTCTGTGCAGTGCGTGTGATATGGGGGGATTTCTCTGTGCAGTGCGTGTGATATGGGGGGCTATCTCTGTGCAGTGCGTGTGATATCAGGAGATATCTCTGTGCAGTGCGTGCGATATCAGGAGATATCTCTGTGCAGTGCGTGTGATATCAGGAGATATCTCTGTGTAGTGCGTGTGATATGGCGGCTCTCTCTGTGCAGTGCGTGTGATATCAGGAGATATCTGTGTGCAGTGCGTGTGATATGGGGGGATATCTCCGTGCAGTGCGTGTGATATCAGGAGATATCTCTGTGTAGTGCGTGTGATATCGGGAGATATCGGTGTGCAGTGCGTGTGATATGGGGGGATATCTGTGCAGTGCGTGTGATATGGGGGGATATCTGTGCAGTGCGTGTGATATGGGGGCTCTCTCTGTGTAGTGCGTGTGATATGGGGGATATCTCTGTGTAGTGTGTGTGATATGGGGGATATCTGTGCGGTGCGTGCGATATGGGGGGATATCTCTGTGCAGTGCGTGTGATATCAGGAGATATCTCTGTGCAGCGCGTGTGATATGGGGGATATCTCTGTGTAGTGTGTGTGATATGGGGGATATCTCTGTGCAGTGCGTGTGGTATGGGGGCTATCTGTGTAGTGCGTGTGATATGGGGGTTTATCTGTGTAGTGCGTGTGATATCGGAGAGATCTCTGTGCAGTGCGTGTGATATGGAGGGATATCTCTGCGCAGTGCCTGTGATATCAGGAGATATCTCTGAGTAGTGTATGTGATTTCAGGAGATATCTCTGCGTAGTGCGTGTGATACGGGGGCTATCTCTGTGCAGTGTGTATGATATGGGGCAATGTCTCGATGCAGTGCATGTGATATGGGGTGACGTCTCTGTGCAGTGCGTGTGATATGGGGCAATGTCTGTGCAGTGCATGCGATATAGGGGAATGTTTCTGTACAGTGCGTGCGGTATGGGGTGAGGTCTCTGTGCAGTGCACATGTGATATGGGGTGAGGTCTCTGCAGTACGTGTAATATGAGGCAATGTCTCTATGCAGTGTATGTGTATGAGGCGATATCTATGTGTAGTGCGTGTGATATGGGGCGGTGTCTCTGGCAGTGGAAGGTGTGGGGGTCTCTGTACACATTAGAGGATGATATTATTAGCCTGGAATTTACCTAGAAGTGATATACTTATAATCAAGCCAGCCTCAGATTTGGAATTTGGATAGTAAGCTTTATGCCCCACACTCCTTACACACATTCATTTTACATCTGCGTAGATATACTATTATTACTATTATTATTATTACTATTATATATACACAGACAATTTGGCCAACTGGTCTGTTAATCAGTTTTAGTTTTGTTCTATTTCTGTGTTTGTGACCAATATCAAACAAGCATTGAATACTGTATGTTGGTGATCTATAAATAAACGTTAATAAATACATGAAATAAGATTAGCATTTTACCTCTACCAGTGATGCAGTGAAATGTGGCAGGATGAGTAAAGCACTGCGCGTGCCGCGTCTTGCTGGCTATAAATACAGTAGGATGTGCATTTGCTGCTTAGAATCTGGGACCGTTTCAGAGCCAGGATGACCAAGAACAGAACACAAGAGTTTGCACAAATGTAAATAACCAGGCAACGTGACAAAACGCTTTCTCCACTTTATAAAGAAAAACAACCCAAAACCACACCACAAAAACAATGCGTCAGTAATGCGTCAGCATTGCTACAAGAATGTAATGCTCACACTGAAAAAAAAAAACGTATTATTTTTCTATAAATTTTTTTTACCATTGCACAATGGAATGTTGTCATATAACAGGATGTTTTCTGCACACGTATGCCTTCTTTATCACCAGGACACAGAACTAAACTCTAGCAACAGGTCTCGTAAACACATTACAAATGGAATAATCTCTCTGTATTAGTGATTTTAACTGGTCTTCTATAATAAATATCTGCCCTGTAATCACTGTGAGATCTACAAGGTGATGTCCTACAGCAGGGCTGGCCAAACCAGTCCTCGAGATCTACCAACAGTACACATTTTCCAGACCACCTAGCTGGTGCACAGGTGTAGTCATTACTAATTAAGATGTGCTGCATTCATTCCTAACTGACAATTCTACAGATCTCCAGGAGGCCTGGAAAACATGAACTGTTGGTAGATCTCGAGGACCAGTTTGGCCAGCCCTGTCCTACAGCAATCACTCAGAGATCAAGGGAACCTGCCTAGCAATCACCACCCTGAAAGCAATGAGAGATCCAGAGAGTCTGCCATGTAACTATTAAGAGAGCCCCAGGGGGCCCGCTCTGCAACCACTAAGAGCCTCAGGGGGCCCACCGTTCAACCATTTACAGAGCCCCAGAGAATCCGCCCTGTAACCACTATGAGCTCTAGGTAGCTACCCATGGAACCATTATGACAAATCCAGAGAGCCCACCCTGCAACCATTATGTAATCTCAATGGAGTCCAACCTGCAATCACTAACAGACCTCCAGGGAGCCTACATAGTAACCATTAAGAGAGCCCCAGGGAGTCTTCCCTAAAAACCACTAAGAGAGCTCCAGAGAGCCTACCCAGTAATCAATAAGAAAGCAGTAACACAGCCCCAGGGAGCCTCCCTTGCACCAATATGGACTTCTAGAAGCACACCCACTATCAAGAGACCTCTAGGGAGTCCACTTCTCAAACCACCAGGAGCGTTCCAGGGAGTCTGCAATGCAACCACTTAGAGTCCCAGGAAGTTCATTCTGCAATTTTTAAGACATGTGGGAACCCACCTTGCAACTAATAAGAGAGCCCCAGGATGCCACATCATCCACAGTAAGAGAGCTCAGAGCGCCCCCCAATACATCTACTAAGTGAGTCCCAAGGTACCTGCCAAGTAACCACTAAGGGGAGATTTATGAAACTTCTAAAGAGGACAGTAAAGGTGTTGCCCACAGCAACCAGATTCTAGCTATTATTTATCTAGTACATTCTATAAAAGGCTAAAATAAGAATTTACTTACCGATAATTCTATTTCTCGGAGTCCGTAGTGGATGCTGGGGTTCCTGAAAGGACCATGGGGAATAGCGGCTCCGCAGGAGACAGGGCACAAAAGTAAAGCTTTTACAGGTCAGGTGGTGTGTACTGGCTCCTCCCCCTATGACCCTCCTCCAGACTCCAGTTAGGTACTGTGCCCGGACGAGCGTACACAATAAGGGAGGATTTTGAATCCCGGGTAAGACTCATACCAGCCACACCAATCACACCGTACAACTTGTGATCTAAACCCAGTTAACAGTATGATAACAGAGGAGCCTCTGAAAGATGGCTTCCTAAACAATAACCCGAATTAGTTAACAATAACTATGTACAAGTATTGCAGATAATCCGCACTTGGGATGGGCGCCCAGCATCCACTACGGACTCCGAGAAATAGAATTATCGGTAAGTAAATTCTTATTTTCTCTATCGTCCTAAGTGGATGCTGGGGTTCCTGAAAGGACCATGGGGATTATACCAAAGCTCCCAAACGGGCGGGAGAGTGCGGATGACTCTGCAGCACCGAATGAGAGAACTCCAGGTCCTCCTTTGCCAGGGTATCAAATTTGTAAAAATTTACAAACGTGTTCTCCCCTGACCACGTAGCTGCTCGGCAGAGTTGTAATGCCGAGACCCCTCGGGCAGCCGCCCAAGATGAGCCCACCTTCCTTGCGGAATGGGCCTTAACAGATTTAGGCTGTGGCAGGCCTGCCACAGAATGTACAAGTTGAATTTTGTTACAAATCCAACGAGCAATCGACTGCTTAGAAGCAGGTGCACCCAACTTGTTGGGTGCATACAGTATAAACAGCGAGTCAGATTTTCTGACTCCAGCCGTCCTTTAAATGTATATTTTTAAGGCTCTGACAACGTCCAACAACTTGGAGTCCTTCAAGTCGTCTGTAGCCGCAGGCACTACAATAGGCTGGTTCAGGTGAAACGCTGATACCACCTTAGGGAGAAAATGCGGACGCGTCCGCAGCTCTGCCCTATGTCGAATGGAAAATTAAATAAGGGCTTTTATAAGACAAAGCCGCCAGTTCAGATACTCTCCCGGCCGAAGCCAGGGCCAGTAACATAGTCACTTTCCATGTGAGATATTTCAAATCCACATTCTTTAGTGGTTCAAACCAATTGGATTTGAGGAAATCTAAAACTACATTTAGATCCCACGGTGCCACCTTAGGCACCACAGGAGGCTGTATATGCAGTACTCCTTTGATAAAAATCTGGACCTCAGGGACTGAGGCCAATTCTTTTTGGAAGAATATTGATAGGGCCGAAATTTGAACCTTAATAGATCCCAATTTGAGACCCATAGACAATCCTGATTGCAGGAAATGTAGGAAAGCGACCCAGTTGAAATTCCTCCATCGGAGCACTCCGCTGCTCGCACCACGCAACATATTTTCGCCAAATACGGCGATAATGCTTCGCGGTGACTTCCTTTCTTGCCTTTATCAAGGTAGGAATGACTTCTTCTGGAATGCCTTTTCCTTTTAGGATCTGGCATTCAAACGCCATGCCGTCAAACGCAGCCGCGGTAAGTCTTGAAAAAGACAAGGACCCTGCTGAAGCAGGTCCCTTCTCAGAAGTAGAGGCCACGGATCGTCCGTGACCATCTCTTGAAGTTCCGGGTACCAAGTCCTTCTTGGCCAATCCGGAGCCACTAGTCGTACTCCTCTTTGCCGTATAATCCTCAATACCTTTGGTATGAGAGGCAGAGGAGGAAACACCTATACCGACTGGTACACCCAATGTGTTACCAGCGCGTCCACAGCTATTGCCTGCGGATCTCTTGACCTGGCGCAATACCTGTCCAGTGTTTTGTTGAGGCGAGACGCCATCATGTCCACCATTGGTTTTACCCAACGGTTTAATAGCATGTGGAAAACTTCTGGATGAAGTCCCCACTCTCCCGGGTGAAGGTCGTGTCTGCTGAGGAAGTCTGCTTCCCAGTTGTCCACGCCCGGGATGAATACTGCTGACAGTGCTATCACGTGATTCTCCGCCCAGCGAAGGATCCTGGCAGCTTCTGCCATTGCCCTCCTGCTTCTTGTGCCGCCCTGTCTGTTTACATGGGCGACTGCCGTGATGTTGTCCGACTGGATCAACACCGGTCTTCCTTGAAGCAGAGGTTTCGCCTGGCTTAGAGCATTGTAGATTGCTCTTAGTTCCAGAATGCTTATGTGAAGAGACTTTTTCAGGCTCGACCACACTCCCTGGAAATTTCTTCCCTGTGTGACTGCTCCCCAGCCTCTCAGGCTGGCATCCGTGGTCACCAGGATCCAATCCTGCATGCCGAATCTGCGGCCCTCCAATAGATGAGCCTCCTGCAACCACCACAGAAGGGATACCCTTGTCCTCGGCGACAGGGTTATCCGCAGGTGCATCTGAAGATGCGACCCTGACCATTTGTCCAACAGATCCCTTTGCATGGAATCTGCCGAAAGGGATTGCTTCGTAAGAAGCTACCATTTTTTCCCAGGACTCTTGTGCATTGATGTACATACACCTTTCCTGGTTTTAGGAGGTTCCTGACCAGGTCAGATAACTCCTTGGCTTTTTCTTCGGGAAGAAAAACCTTTTTCTGAACTGTGTCCAGAATCATCCCCAGGAACAGCAGACGAGTTGTCGGCATTAATTGGGATTTTGGAATATTCAGAATCCATCCGTGCTGCTTTAGCACCTCTTGAGATAGTGCTAAACCCATCTCTAGCTGTTCTCTGGACCTTGCCCTTATTAGGAGATCGTCCAATTATGGGATAATTAATACGCCTTTTCTTCGAAGAAGAAATATTATCTCGGCCATTACCTTTGTAAAGACCCGAGATGCCGTGGACAAACCAAACGGCAGCGTCTGAAACTGATAGTGACAGTTTTGTACAACGAACCTGAGGTACCCCTGGTGTGAGGGGTAATTGGAACGTGGAGATACGCATCCTTGATGTCCAAGGATACCATAAAGTCCCCTTCTTCCAGGTTCGCTATCACTGCTCTGAGTGACTCCATCTTGAACTTGAACTTCTTTATGTACAGGTTCAAGGACTTCAGATTTAGAATAGGCCTTACCGAGCCATCCGGCTTCGGTACCACAAAAAGAGTGGAATAATACCCCTTCCCTTGTTGTAGAAGAGGTACCTTGACTATCACCTGCTGAGAATACAGCTTGTGAATGGCTTCCAAAACCGTCTCCCTTTCTGAGGGGGACGTTGGTAAAGCAGACTTCAGGAAACGGCGAGGTGGCTCTGTCTCTAATTTCAACCTGTACCCCTGAGATATTATCTGCAGGATCCAGGGATTTACCTGCGAGTGAGCCCACTGCGCGCTGTAATTCTTGAGACGACCGCCTACCGCCCCCGAGTCCGCTTGCGAAGCCCCAGCGTCATGCTGAGGCTTTTGTAGAAGCCGGGGAGGGCTTCTGTTCCTGGGAAGGAGCTGCCTGTTGCTGTCTCTTCCCTCGTCCTCTGCCTCGTGGCAGATATGAATAGCCCTTTGCTCTCTTATTTTTAAAGGAACGAAAGGGCTGCGGTTGAAAGGTCGGTGCCTTTTTCTGTTGGGGAGTGACTTGAGGTAGAAAGGTGGATTTCCCGGCCGTAGCCGTGGCCACCAAATCCGATAGACCGACCCCAAATAACTCCTCTACGCATCGCCTGTCCACGGTCGTGTCCATAAAGCTCTTCTGGCCGAAATGGACATAGCACTTACCCGTGATGCCAGTGTGCAGATATCTCTCTGTGCATCACGCATATAAAGAAATGCATCCTTTATTTGTTCTAACGACAGTAAAATATTGTCCCTGTCCAGGGTATCAATATTTTCGATCAGGGACTCTGACCAAACTACCCCAGCACTGCACATCCAGGCAGTCGCAATAGCTGGTCGTAGTATAACACCTGCATGTGTGTATATACCTTTTTGGATATTTTCCATCCTCCTATCTGATGGATCTTTAAGTGCGGCCGTCTCAGGAGAGGGTAACGCCACTTGTTTTGATAAGCGTGTTAGCGCTTTGTCCACCCTAGGAGGTGTTTCCCAGCGCTCCCTAACCTCTGGCGGGAAAGGGTATAAAGCCAATAACTTCTTTGAAATTAGCAGTTTTTTATCGGGGCACCCCACGCTTCATCACACACGTCATTTAATTCTTCTGATTCGGTAAAAACTACTGGTAGTTTTTTCACACCCCACATAATACCCTGTTTAGTGGTACCTGTAGTATCAGCTAAATGTAACATCTCCTTTATTGCCAAAATCATATAACGTGTGGCCCTACTGGAAAATACGGTTAATTCGTCACCTTCACCACCGGAATCAGTGCCTGTGTCTGGGTCTGTGTCGACCGACTGAGGCAAGGGGCGTTTTACAGCCCCTGACGGTGTTTGAGGCGCCTGGACAGGCACTAATTGAGTGTCCGGCCGCCTCATGTCGGCAAACGACTTAAGCGAGTTGACGCTATCCCGTAATTCCACAAATAAAGGCATCCATTCTGGTGTCGACCCCCTAGGAGGTGACATCCTCATATTTGGCAATTGCTCCGCCTCCACACCAATAACGTCCTCATACATGTCGACACACACGTACCGACACACAGCAGACACACAGGGAATGCTCTATACGAAGACAGGACCCACTAGCCCTTTGGGGAGACAGAGGGAGAGTCTGCCAGCACACACCAAAAAGCGCTATATATGACAGGGATAGCCTTATGATTAAGTGCTCCCTTATAGCTGCTTTTATATTAATATATTGCCATTTATTTTGCCCCCCCTCTCTGTTATACCCTGTTTCTGTAGTGCAGTGCAGGGGAGAGACCTGGGAGCCTTCCTGACCAGCGGAGCTGTGACAGAAAATGGCGCCGTGTGCTGAGGAGATAGGCCCCGCCCCTTTTTCGGCGGGCTCGTCTCCCGCTATTTAGTACATTTAGGCAGGGGTAAATATCTCCATATAGCCTCTGGGGCTATATGTGAGGTATTTTTAGCCTTTTTAAAGGTTTTCATTTGCCTCCCAGGGCGCCCCCCCCCCAGCGCCCTGCACCCTCAGTGACTGCCGTGTGAAGTGTGCTGAGAGGAAAATGGCGCACAGCTGCAGTGCTGTGCGCTACCTTAAGAAGACTGCAGGAGTCTTCAGCCGCCGATTCTGGACCTCTTCTTGCTTCAGCATCTGTGAGGGGGCCGGCGGCGTGGCTCCGGTGACCATCCAGGCTGTACCTGTGATCGTCCCTCTGGAGCTTCATGTCCAGTAGCCAAGAAGCCAATCCATCCTGCACGCAGGTGAGTTCACTTCTTCTCCCCTCTGTCCCTCGTTGCAGTGATCCTGTTGCCAGCAGGAATCACTGTAAAATAAAAAACCTAAGCTAAACTCTCTAAGCAGCTCTTTATGAGAGCCACCTAGAATTGCACCCTTCTCGGCCGGGCACAAAAATCTAACTGGAGTCTGGGGGAGGGTCATAGGGGGAGGAGCCAGTACACACCACCTGACCTGTAAAAGCTTTACTTTTGTGCCCTGTCTCCTGCGGAGCCGCTATTCCCCATGGTCCTTTCAGGAACCCCAGCATCCACTTAGGACGATAGAGAAAATTGGATTTGTTGCTATGGGCAACACCTCCATGTGTCCTCTTTAGATTTTGCTATGTAGACAGTAATACCTCAGGATGGTCACATATTGCTATGCAGATAGTAAGACCTCAGGGGTGGTCACATACTGCTAGGTTAATAGTTAGACCTCGGGGGGGGGGGGGGGGGGGGGGTGTCACATATTGCTAGGTAGATAGTAAGACCTCAGGGTGGTCACATTTTGCTAGGTAGATAGTAAGACCTCAGGGTAGTCACATATTGCTAGGTAGATAGTAAGACCTAAGGGTGGTCACATATTGCTATGTAGATGTTAAGACCTCAGGGTGGTCACATATTGCTATGTATATACTAAGACTTCAGGGTGGTCACATATTGCTATGTAGATGTTAAGACCTCAGGGTGGTCACATATTGCTATGTATATACTAAGACTTCAGGGTGGTCACATTTTGTTAGCTAGATAGTATGACCTCTTTTGGTGTTTCCTACCTTTTCTTTCAGCCTCCTCCGCAACCGATCTTTGGACGACTGGAGCAGGTTTATTTTCGGCCTCTCCCGATCTCTGCTGGGAATACTGTCTTTCCGCTTGGCTTCAGGCTCGGTGCTACTGGGCTGCTGGCATGGTCTCTCTGTTGTCTCTGTGCTGTGGTGAAGGGGTTCTAGGGGGGTATGGGCTGTGCAAACTGAGGCATCCTCGATCTTTAGGCTTTCCGTCTCTTTGGCATGTCTCTGTGGGTCTTTGTCATTTTGCAGGTGCTTCTGGTTGTGGTGCCATCGGCGGTTTTGGCTGTAGCCATGGTGACCCTGCTTGCCTGAGGAGTGCTGTGGTTGGCTTCCTTGGTACAGTTTCTGGTGGTCCCTGGCATTGTGTTTGGCAGTAACTTGTTGGTGCTCGTTATGTTGCGGTGGTAATGGCGGGGGCATGGGCGGCTTATTCCCTCCTGGTGTCTTCTGCTGTTTCCTGGAAAATATAAGATGCACAATTACTGTATTACCACTCTAACTGATGCTCACAACTTCTTATCAGCCATGTAAATATTTCATACAATGGAATCAAGTTATACTCTACACTAGCGGTTCCCAAACTCCCTCCTCAATGCACCCAAAACAGTCCAGGTTTTAAGGATATCCATGGTTGAGCATAGATGGCAAATCAAATTGACGGAGTTACTATTTAAGTCACCTGTGTCCAAGCATGGATATACTGAAAACCTGGACTGTTGGGGAACCTTGAGCACGTAGTTTGGGAACCACTGCTCTACACTATTACTCCATCAGTGCACTATTCACCAACTGTATAAAAAAAATGGTTTTACATATAGCACGTTCCAGTACTGACAAACATGAAAAGACAGAGGCTCCATAAAAGTTGACACAATGAGTTATTGAACTTTTTGAAAAGTATGTGTGGGTAACCATTTACTTGTGGTAGGCAATGCCTTGCTTGGGTGGGGATGCTTCTCCCATTTTTAAAAACCAGCTGCAGTGCTGAAAATGTAATTCTTGTATATACACTAAATACTTTTCGGACAGTTTTAAGTTGCAACTCCAGTTCATCCTCCTCTATAGCCTGATTGGTTGCCTCTCAACCCAGTTTTCTTTATTATTATTTTTTACTAACAAAATCCAAAAGACAGAGGAAGAGTAAAATGAGAAAACAAAAATAGAACGATGTCCAAACACATGGAAGGACAAGGATCAAAACAGAGCAGGAACATTAGGGAGGGTGTGCGGCATACCGCCCTACCATTTGTGGCCCCTGTCCCTCCTCCCGCAGGCTGCAAAGTTCTGAGGTGGGGAAACGTATGGGAGATCACGCTCTCACCTGCTGCTCTGCATGCGGCATCTATATACTGTAGAGAAAGGCTGGGTACACTCCCACCATGACTAGTAGCGGGGGTGCCTCATATCTGTGATCAATGGTTCCTTGCTGCTATAAAGGTGCAGACACACACTAAAGGGCTGAATTATTGCAGAGCTTCACAAGTATGTAGGCTAGGAAATCTGGTGAAAGATCTTTCTCTGTGTGTATCCGCAACTTAGCACAGCGCACAATTCTGCCTACATCATGACCATGACACAACTTGGGAACACTTCTCCTGTGTCCAACTGTCCCGTTACCACCAAGCTCAGCCACAAAGCAGAGAGGCGAAAGAGACGTCCTTCTCTACGAATTGCTTGTAGTTGCTCCTGGTAGCCCACGCTTAGCCATGTGCAGTGCTACAAATCATAAGATCCATTCACACAAGAGTTGCATGAAGCTCTTCATCAGTCTCTAAAGCTTCAAGTCCCTCTGTATAACTGGGATCAGCCTCAGCGAGAGGACAATTCTTGGTCAGACTTCCCATGCAATGAGAGATCGGAAGAGAACTGGGTCAGAATGTGGCAGCAGAATCCAACATCGGTTTAAGGAAGAAAGAAATCTGTAGAAAGCCCTGCACCAAACGAGCCAAGGCCTGTGCCCACACTGGGCTGGCGGCTTCTATTGGTAGTGGACACCATTCGCAGTGTAGAAGGAACAAAAAGGTGGGTTATCTGTCTCGATGGTGCCTAGTAAACACTTTCCCATGTTGTAAGGTCAATTAACCTGTAAATAATAGTCACTAACTATAAAACAATGGTGAACTTGAGGCCTGAGACGTGTCCATGGTAATTACAATACTGCTCATACACATACTGAATTGCCTAGCTGACCTAATATTACATTACATACCATGGTAGACCACAAAAGATTTTTGGTTTAGAGAAGATCACAGATTCCAAAATATTGTGTATGCATAATACTTGTTGAGGACTAGTACTGTGCCACCTCAGCCCTCTTCAGGTGAGACACTTTAGTGCAGAGGTGGATAGACTTTCTCTGCCGTTGTGAAGCCATTAAGGCCATTCAATGCAACACACCCAAACCAGTGATAACGTGAATTGGAAGACACACAATAATGCATTAAGATATACACCTACAGATGTATGCTCATACATCATTGCTGTAGTCATAGAAAAAAGCCCCTCTCGCGCGTCACGTCTTGTGAGAGTGTGCTAGCGTTGGGCGTCTTTTTTGTTGTTGTTGCAGAAAATGCATCTTACTCACAAATGTGGTGAGGTTGGGATTCACAAGGAGAATGATGAGTATTGTGTGTGTGTGACTGAGTCTCTCAATCTGTATACAATGTAGCAACCACAGCCATTTTCCAATACAAGTTCTGTTCTGCTCCGTATACAGACTCACTCACACACAGTACGCAAGTGTCATATATCACATTAATCAACACAGTCTCCTTGTGCGTCTAAGACGCATTGTGACTAAGATGCATTTTCAAAAAAAAGAAGAAAAAAAAGAGGCAGAAATGCACGGGACCTGGCGGCTCACTCACACCAAGTGGAGCACTGAGGCTGGATGTACAGTATGAGCACACAATTGGCCTCCTGTTTGCTCACAGGTGGGAAAGCCATGCCTTGACCTCATAATAATGAGTCCATCTGTCAATCCATAACAGGGTGGCCATCAGGGTGTGTTCAGAAGATTTTAAGCTGCAGTAGTTTGTTTCTGGCGAGCAACAAGCGGCCCAGTGAGTCTTCTCCAGCAGGCGCCAGGTTCCTGCACCCCCTCTGACCTATTCTCATATCTTTTTTTTTTTAAATAGAGTAATTTTTATTCAACAGCATATTAAAGATAGACATTTCAGTATACACTGGGAAGCACAATTGGAATTACACAACATTCTGAGTCATACTTTTTTCCAAGGGTATACATATGCGAATGACATTCCCCGTATCGCTATTCCCGTGCAGTCTTCCCACAATATACATATTTTCTGAAGTCTGTAAACAGGTCATGATTCACATACTTATCATTTTAGATATTTTCTCCCCAAACCTTTATTGTAATTACCCCGTCTAGTAGGCCTTATATAGCCCACAACCCCACTACCCCCGAACAGAACCCTCTAAAACAAACTCAAGCCTAGTCAAGCTAAGGTGTGTATGGTGTGGTGTGGCAGCTAGATAGTTAAACAACTACGTTAAAGGAGAGGTAAAGGCTCGGCCCAGCGCCCCAGGGCCCAATTTGCGCTTCGCAGCGAAAGCCGGTGCCCTCTAAATCTGAAGGGCAAGGGAGGAGTATGTGGAATTGATCCAGGGAGACCATATCTTCTCGTATTTGGTAAGGGCATTATATTTCATATATACATAGCGTTCTTTTAGTAGAGTATCGTTTACCAAACTTTTGAAAGCAGGTATCGTGGGAGGACGCGGGGCCATCCATGTCCGCGCAATACACACCTTTGCAAGAGCGCACACACTGCGGGCATAGCATACATGCTTTCCCATCGGGACCCAGAGTCAGAATCGCCCACCCCCAAAATACTAAATCTCGGAGTCAGCAAACCACTCGGTATCCCCGTATGTTCCAGAATCGACCCGACCCCAGCCCAGAACACCTGCAGCAACGGGCATTCCCATGTGAGGTGCCAGAATGTGCCTCCAGCAGCCCCGCACTTGGGGCAAACATCAGCACTATCAGACCTAAATCTGGCCAGCCTGCTCGGCGTCATGTATGATCTATGCAGAATGAAAAGCTGTATCTGCTGAAACCGCAGCGATTTGGTGACCTGGCTCGGATTGCCCAGAGCGCCCTCCCAGTCTTCCCCGTCTATGGGACCCAAGTCACACTCCCAGTTCTCCCGAAGATTCGAGAGCGGGTCTGCATGTATTGTTTGAAGAAGGTACGAGTAGGTGAAGGAGATCACCTTGACTCGACCCAGTGAATGTAAAAATGTTTTTATGGGGAAGGGGAGGAGCGCCGGGGGAGAATCTCCGAACTGCGCCTGCAAGGCGTGCCTGAGCTATAAAAATCTGTAAAAGTGAGAGTTCGGGAGTCCAAACTCCTCCTTTAATTGCTGGAACGATTTCAATGAACCATCACTATATAACTGGGACAGTGAGACTATCGAATATGGAGCCCACACCTCCCCGCCCTCTAGAGACCCCAGTTCACTAAGCAATGTGGAGTGCCATAGGGGAGTGTCCGGGTCCATACCCTCGTACCCAAGCAGGCCCTTCAATGCTAGCCATATCTTCATAGCCTGAAAGACAATAGGAGGTGAGGATCTAGAAGGGTTTCCCCCCACCAGGACCTGTGTCGGGGAAAGATCCGGGTAATAGCACCGAAGGAATGCCCAACCCAGTCCAGTCCCCTCCCCTCCTCGAAGCCACATACCGATATGTGATAGCTGAGCAGCATAGTAATACAGTTTAAAGTGGGGCAAGGCCAAGCCGCCGTCCCTTTTTTGTCTGGTAAGGGTGGTTAATTTTATTCTAGATCTTTTATTGGCCCATATCAAGGACGTCAGGACACTATTTAATTTCCTGAAGAAGGCTGGAAAGATGTATACAGGGGACTGCAAGAGAACATACAATAGTTTAGGCAAAACTACCATTTTAATGAGGCCGACCCTACCCGTCATTGTCAGTGGAAGCTTACACCAAGCTCTCGATTTGCGCACTACTGTCTGTACAAGAGGGTCAAGGTAATTAGGATCCCGAGGTACTTAAACTGGACTGTCCAACACAGCGGTAGAGATATTTTCGGAACCTGGGGGAGGGAGCCTATAATGGGCATAATAAATGATTTGGACCAGTTTATGCGGAGACCCGAATACCCACCAAAGGTCTCAATGACCCGCAACACAGTGGGCATCTCCACCGTGTAGTCTCGAAGGAATAACAGCAAGTCATCCGCATAAAGGGCTATTTTATCAGTGCAGGAACCTGTATCTATTCCCCCAATGTCTGGGTGCGACCTGATCAAGCAGGCCAGGGGCTCTATGGCTATGGCAAACAGGGCAGGAGAGACGGGGCATCCCTGTCTGGTGCCCCGTGTCAAAGGGAAGGAGGAGGAAATGTAGCCATTCACCAGGACCCTGGCGCGCGGATTCTGGTATAGCAATTTGATCCATTGTATAAAGTTTGGGCCAAAGCCCATGTTCCTCATGACTCCCCACAGGTAAGGCCACTCAACGCTGTCAAATGCCTTGGCTGCATCCAGTGAGACCACAGCCGCATCCGAGGGGAAGTCATGAGGAGCCTGCAAAATAGTGTACAGCCTGCGCAGATTAATGGATGTGGATTTCCAAGGCATGAAGCCAGTTTGATCCGGATGAATTATAGATTCAATTACTAGGTTGAGCCGGACCGCAAGAATTTTCGCCAGGATCTTGGCATCGGTGGGGATAAGAGAGATCGGCCTGTAGGACTCCAATAGTTTGGGGTCCTTACCAGGTTTTGGAAGCATTATGAGAATCGCCTCGGACATTGAGGGAGGAAGGCTGTTAGCGGCAAACATATCAACATACGTGTCAAGCAGCTGAGGACCAAAGAACTCAATGTATTGTTTATATAGTTCCGTGGGAATACTGTCACTACCCGGGGATTTACCATTAGGAGACACCTCCACCGCCGACGTCACCTCCTCCAGGGTCAGAGGCGCGTCCAAGGCGTCCCTAGCCTCAGGGGAGAGTTTAGAAAGGGGAACATTTGTCAGGTATAGGTCTAAGTCCTCCGTGGAACATGTCAGTCGACTATCATATACCTCCCTAAAGTAGCTGAGGAACATCTGTGCGATGTCAGGGGTGTTATCTACCGTGGAGCTGTCGGAGTCAAACAGCTGCGCTATCGTGGTCCCAGGTCGGTCATAATGCACTAAGTGGGCCATCAAACTACCTGGTCTGTCCGCCTGCATATAGATGTTAGTGGCCCTAAACAAGAGGGAACGTGCATTTTTGTCTGAAAGGTGAGCCAGCCAGGCCACCTGAGCCACCAGCCAGCGGGTTTTCAGCGCAGGGGTACCCTCAGTCAGGTATCGCGTCTCCAGATCCCTACACTCAGTCTCAAGCTGTTTTCCGTTGCCCTGCGAGCCACCCTGCAGGCAGCAATTTTGCCAATCAATGTACCTCGCAAATACGCTTTGAATGCATCCCAAACAACCGGGGCCGTTCCCGCATTATCCGCAAAAAATCCCTCCCATGTGGGCGCTAAATCCGGGCATTCGCCCAGCTGGGCCAGCCAAGATGGATGCAGCCGCCAATATGACTGTCCCCTCTGACATTCCCCATCTATTGACAACACCAGGGGCGAATGATCGGACACCCCCCGTGCTTCATAACGGACATCCGTCACGCCAGGCAGAAGCCCAGGCGAGACCAGGGCCAGGTCGATTCTGGAAAAAGAGCCATGTGTACCCGAATAGTAGGAGTATTGCCGAAGATTAGGATTCCGAATCCTCCAGGCGTCTACCCACTGCATACTATCTGCGAATTTAGATCTAGATGAAATTAAGCCGCACCCCGCCCCTTGATCTCGAGGAGCCCTCCATCTATCCAAAGAGGCATCCAACACAGTGTTGAAGTCCCCCAGGCAGATGACAGGGGTGTGGGGGGAGGAGGCAACAAATGAGGCGGCCTTTTGCAGGACATCATATGAAAACGGGGGGGGGGAACATACACAGACAATAGGAAAAAATTACGTGAAAACAGTTTACATTCTATGAACACGTATCTACCGTGTGGATCTGTATTTACCCTGATCATCTCAAACTGAACAGTCCTCTTTATCATTACCGACACCCCTCGGGAATAAGAGGAGTGCGAGGAATGATATGCCCACCCCACCCAAGGCCTGCGGAGCGACAACAGCCTATTTCCCTCCAAGTGGGTTTCGCTTAAACAAATGATATCCGGGCCATATTTCTTGATCATTTTAAATACTAAGGATCGCTTAACTTTGTTGTTGATGCCCCGGACATTCCACACCAAAATTTTTAAGGGAGGCATGTCGGCCAAGTTATCAACAGGGGCACAACACTCCTAGCAACCGCCCGTCCACCCGGCGCTCCGCTCACGTAATCATGTCGTCCGCAGGTCCCGGACCCCGAGCCGAACCCCAGAAAACAGTGCAACCCCACCACACCCTCTGAATAACAAGTATATAGGCTTCGTAAATTCAAAACATATAACAGAAAAACTGCTGAGAGGCCAACAGCGGCCCCCAAACATCCCCCCACCCCGTATACCTCCCCGAACTGTGGCATACCCATATCCCTAACCAAACTTTAGCCCTGGAGATCCTAAAGCCTACGGCAACACTGTACCAGGCGTACAGATCAAAACAACCCCAATACCAAAACCTTTATGCGTTTATACGTTTATAACACTTCTCAGCAAAGTCCAGAACCACTAAACGAGAGGAAGCTCCCTGGACTTATACTTGCGGGATGTAGGCCCATAGAGGAGGGCGACCCGATGTCAGTCTGGAGCCAGCTGGCGGACCCCCGGAGCATATCTGTCCAACCAGGAAGCCGCTTCCCTGGGCGAGCTGAAGAATTTGGTCTCCCCGTCCGCCACCACACGCAACCTGGAGGGAAACAGCATCGAGTAGGATAGATTCAGGTCACGAAGGCGTCGCTTAATGGGAAGAAACTGGGCCCGGTCTTTTTGAACGTTCGCTGCAAAGTCCGGAAATGCCGACACCCGGATTCCATTCCGGATCAGGGGGCCCTTCACGCGTCCCAGGCGCAGGACAGAGTCCCGATCCTTGTAGTGCAGGAATTTTGCTATAAAAGTTCGTGGTGGGGCGCCTGGGGGTAAAGGCCGGAAGGGCACGTGGTGAGCCCGCTCCACTGCAAACTGGGAGGTAAAGGATTCAGCGCCATATACCTCTTTTAGCCAGGACTCCAAGAAATCTTCGGGGTGTGCCCCCTCTTCCTTTTCGGGGAGGCCTACGAACCTCACGTTATTTCTGCGGAGTCTGCCCTCCATGTCCAGGAGTTTGGTTTGCAACGTCATGACTTGTTGTGTAACTGCAGACACCGATCGTTGTAAAGGACCGCTGAGGTCCTCCAAGTTGGAGACCCTTGTCTCAGTTTCGCCCACCCTCTCCCGCACTCGCTGGACGTCCTGTCGCAGCAGTGATAAATCACACTGCACCTTCTCCATCTTGTCAGACAGACGTTGTTCACTGGCCGCTATGGCCTCCAGGACCTGCTGGATGGAAGGAGCAGATGGCTGTGTATTCACCCCTGAGTCGGCCCCGGCCGAGGGATCCATTCTGGCAGGGGGGGAGAGTTTAGGAGATGACTGCGTCGACTGGGTTGCAGGCTGTCGAGCAAATTTCTCCAGTTTAGCCGCGGCCGCACTCTGGCCGCCCCTCACCATCGTAACAAGGCCCAGCAATACTAAGAGTCCCAATATTCAGTGTCAAGAAGTATAGCAGTGGGCGGTAAATGCAGTATCAGCAGCACGCCAGGCACTGGGATAGCCAGCTGTTATATTGAAGGGAGAAGGGGAACCAGGGGAGTCCAGTGGTATAAATAAATATGTCCAGTGTGTGATATTCCAACAGTATAAGCAATAGGCAGGGCAGCTGGGACCAGTTCTACTCCTCCAGCCCAGTACAATCTTCACCCACACTGCACTCTGCTGTGAGGAGAGACACAGGAAGCTGGAAGGAAAATGGCAGCCCAGCACACAGATTTCCCCTTCTTCCCTCCCTGCACCAGCCTTCAGGGGAGCAGGATTATTTGTGTGTGGAGCCCTGGGGGTGCAGGAGGGGTGCCGCTTTCCTCCGGTGCCGCTGGCCGCTGTGGCCGCCTCGAGTGCGCGATCGTGTGCGCGCGCGCCCGGCGGAGCTCCAAAATCGAGGCCGGAGACTGAATTGCGGCCTAGGCCCGGAGTCCGGGCGGCCGCTGGCGCGAGCCGGGGACACTCACACGGATCCACAACGGTGCCCGCCGCCTCCCCAGTGCCGCCAGACAGGAGAGGAGTCCAGAGAAGACCACAAAAGGAGCCCCAGGATCGATACAGGATTAATATCCAGGGAGCTCCTCGATCCTGCTGCCTAGTCCCTTGCCGCCGTGGCCACGCCCCCCTATTCTCATATCTTTAGGGCTTTCTGATTCTTTCCTTTCCAGGACGGATTATTTTTCATCGGGTAACTCTTGTATAGTTTTCAAGAAAGCAGAACGTGAGACTGGGAGCAGCCGGCATCCGCTTGATAATGTTTTGAGTGACACCCATGGGATCAGACGTGCACTAGGTTCCCTCCAAACCAAAGACGCCACACATGGCCGGCATACCCAGCTCTGGTTTGGAGGGAATCTAATGTACTGAACAGGCGAAGGAACGTGTGCATGTCTGGTGCCAGGTGGGTGAACCCTGCGGCAGTTAGGCGAGACTACAAAGAACGAAGAGCAGGGAAGCCACCAACATGTCCCCAATCTGCTACTCTGTGTATCTGCTGTAATGGTGGTGGCACTCTGGAAAATGTCTTGGCTTGTAATGTTGAACGTCTGCCTCCATATAACACAAAACCGTTGCATGCCCCTGCTCTGCACAATATATGGGAGTCACGCAGCATTCTGGATTAAGAGCAGGAAGCACAGAGTGCTCCGTATCAAAGCGTCTCCAGCCTTACTCCTGCACACGGGCTAACGGGAAGTACTTTTTGGGTTAGAATTATATTAATGGAATGAACCAGTGTGGGAATGTGGGTGGTTTGTGCGGAGGTCTGACTGGCATATTGGTGGCATGTGAGGAGGTCTGGGGGCATAGGAAGCCATGTGAGGAGTGTCAAGTGCCATAAAGGGATGACTGAGGGGCATTTTAAAGGGGTGTGGATCATTAGATCGACAGTGTCTAGGTCGACCACTATAGGTCGACAGTCACTAGGTTGACAGGGTTTGAAGGTCGACAGGGTTTCTAGGTCGACAGGTCAAAAGGTTGACATGAGTTTTTCATGTTTTTTTGGTGTCGTTTTCTCCGTACAGTGACCGGGAAGCCCAATTAGTGCACCGTGTCCCCTCGTATGGCTCGCTATGCTCCGGGCAAGGTGCCTCGCTCCACTACTGCTGCGCTCGGCACAGGTTACTATTCCCAATTGTAGTCCATGTGGATCGTTAAGTATGAAAAAGTAAAAAAAAAATTTTTTTTTAAAAAAAAACTCACGTCGACCTTTTGACCTGTCGACCTAGAACATGTCGACCTAGAAACCCTGTAGACCTTCAAACCCTGTCAACCTAGAGATTGTCGACACAAATATTGTCGACCTAGACACTGTCGAGCTTCAGACCAGATCCCATTTTAAAGATCCAGGAGGGCTTGTGGAAGTCTGAGGGCAAGCGGGTGGTGGAGCATTGTATGGAAAAAGTGGTAGGTTGGAGTGGAATTGTAGGTGCCCTTTTGAAGGTTGGGAGGACACGTACGTGGTCCATGAGATTAGATCTCTGATCTTAGCCAACCGTTTCTGCAACTAAGTCGGGTTCTAAAGTTCTGCTACAGCTCAGAAGACAATAAATCTCTCTTATTGCAGCTAATTAATAGAGCTGTCTGGTAATAATAATGAGGAGCATTTGAGGGGTTTGGCGGGGTCAGGGGCTGAATGTGGGAAATGATATGAAAGTCATTACTCTATTATCTGGAGGGATTCTCTTATAGAGACACAGCACGGCCAGCCCAGAGCAGGAAGAACCAGACTTTATGTATATCCTCCCAAACAGGCTTTCCCAATGAAAGTGTTCTATGCTGTGTGTACTGTACAATCCCCCAGGCACCTGGGACCCCACCGGGATGGTGACCTATGGACACAGCAAGGAGTCCGACCCTCCAGGGCTACACTGTGGAAACATCAGAGGGAAAATGAATATGCCTTGAACGGTCAGTCTGGTCCAAGGTCACCCTCTCTGACATATTCCTCTTCTTGCCTTTTTACAATAACTCATAGGGTTAGCCAATGGCAGTATCATTACTCTTCTAGCAGTTTCCCTGCTGGAGTTGCACTCCCGGCTGTCATATGGTGATGTGTCTCATACCGGTTGCGAAGAATAATTACCAAAAAAATAAATAAAGTAAAATGCTTCTTTGCAGTAATGCTATCAGAGTCCCAAACCAACCTGGTTCTGGTATGAATGGTCGACATGGAGTAATAGTCGACACATGAAAATGGTCGACACGGGGCATGAAAAGGTCGACATGGTTGTTGTTGTTTTTTTTATACTGTTTTTGGTGCAATTTTTTTCTGTAACATGAGCAGGAACCCCAATTAGTGTACCGCGTCCCCTTGCATGGCGCAGGTTACCATTCCCAATCGTAGTCCACGTGGATGGCAAAGTATGAAAAAGTTAAAAATCTAAATTGTTTTTTTTAAAAAGCCATGTCGACCTTTTCATGTGTCGACCATAAGTCAATGTTGACTAACAGTGTTAGACCTAATGACTGTTGACCTTAACATGGTCGACCATCCAAACGGATACCAAGCAACCTGCATGTGAAAAAGACAGTTTATAATCAATAAAGGCAGGGGTTTCCTAACCAAATGCTGTTACACTGCATGCTGCCGTTCCATACACTGCACGCTGCCGTTCCATGGTACACCGTTACACTGCACGCTGGCTTTCCATGGTACGCCGTTACACTGCACGCTGCCGTTCCATGGTACACCGTTACACTGCACGCTGCCGTTCCATGGTACACCGTTACACTGCACGCTGCCATTCCATGGTACACCGTTACACCGTTACACTGCACGCTGCCATTCCATGGTACACCGTTACACTGCACGCTGCCGTTCCATGGTACACTGCACGCTGCCGTTCCATGGTACACCGTTACACTGCACGCTGCCATTCCATGGTACACCGTTACACTGCACGCTGCCATTCCATGGTACACCGTTACACTGCACGCTGCCATTCCATGGTACACCGTTACACTGCACGCTGGCTTTCCATGGTACACTGTTACACTGCACGCTGCTGTTCCATGGTACACTGTTACACTGCACGCTGCTGTTCCATGGTACACCGTTACACTGCACGCTGCCATTCCATGGTACACCGTTACACTGCACGCTGGCTTTCCATGGTACACCGTTACACTGCACGCTGCTGTTCCATGGTACACTGTTACACTGCACGCTGCCGTTCCATGGTACACCGTTACACTGCACGCTGCCATTCCATGGTACACCGTTACACTGCACGCTGCTGTTCCATGGTACACTGTTACACTGCATGATGCTGTTCCATGGTACACTGTTACACTGCATGATGCTGTTCCATGGTACACTGTTACACTGCATGATGCTGTTCCATGGTACACTGTTACACTGCATGATGCTGTTCCATGGTACACTGTTACACTGCATGATGCTGTTCCATGGTACACTGTTACACTGCATGATGCTGTTCCATGGTACACTGTTACACTGCATGATGCTGTTCCATGGTACACTGTTACACTGCATGATGCTGTTCCATGGTACACTGTTACACTGCATGATGCTGTTCCATGGTACACTGTTACACTGCATGATGCTGTTCCATGGTACACTGTTACACTGCATGATGCTGTTCCATGGTACACTGTTACACTGCATGATGCTGTTCCATGGTACAATGGGCCTAATTCACACCTGATCGCTAGGGTGCATTTTTTGCATCCCTGCAATCAGATAGTTGCCGCATACAGGGGAGGGAGAAATCGCTGTGCAGGGGTGCAATCGCATGTGCAGGAGAGCTGCACAAACAGAAGTTTGTGCAGTCTCTGCACAGTCTGGGACTTACTAAGCCGCTACGATGTTCGGGGCTGAAGCGGACGTCAGAAACCCTCCCTCCAAACGCCTGGTCCCTCCTACGTTTCCCCGGACACTCTCTGAAAACGGTCAGTTGCCACCCACAAACAGCCTCTTCCTGTCAGTCACCTGGCGATCACCCGTGCAATCGCTTTTCTTGTACATCCCGTCGCTCCCAGTCGCCTGCGGACCGACGCGCCTGCGCATTGCGGTGCATACGCAGTTCAGACCCGATCACAGGCTGTACGAAAACGCAGCCTAGAGATCGGGTCTGAATTAGGCCCAATGTTACACTGCAGGGCGCTGGTGATTGGTACAATGTTACACTGCAGGGCGCTGGTGAACGTTACAATGCTACACTGCATTCTACTTGTTTAATGGTACAATGTTACACTGCAGGGAGCTGGTGGATGTTACATTGGTACACTGCAGGGCGCTGGTGATTGGTACAATGTTAAACTGCAGGGTGCTGGTGGATGTTACAATGTTACACTGCAGGGCACTGGTGACTGGTACAATGTTACACTGCAGGGCGCTGGTGGATGTTACAATGTTACACTGCAGGGAGCTGGTGGATGTTACAATGTTACACTGCAGGGCGCTGGTGGATGTTACAATGTTACACTGCAGGGCACTGGTGGATGGTACAATGTTACACTGCAGGGCACTGGTGGATGGTACAATGTTACACTGCAGGGCACTGGTGGATGGTACAATGTTACACTGCAGGGCACTGGTGGATGGTACAATGTTACACTGCAGGGTGCTGGTGGATGGTACAATGTTACACTGCAGGGTGCTGGTGGATGTTACAATGTTACACTGCAGGGCACTGGTGGATGGTACAATGTTACACTGCAGGGCGCTGGTGATTGGTACAATGTTACACTGCAGGGCGCTGGTGGATGTTACAATGTTACACTGCAGGGTGCTGGTGGATGTTACAATGTTACACTGCATTCTACTTGTTTAATGGTACAATGTTACACTGCATTCTACTTGTTTAATGGTACAATGCTACACTGCATTCTACTTGTTTAATGGTACAATGTTACACTGCATTCTACTTGTTTAATGGTACAATGTAACACTGCAGGGCGCTGGTGATTGGTACAATGTTACACTGCAGGGCGCTGGTGGATGTTACAATGTTACACTGCAGGGCACTGGTGGATGGTACAATGTTACACTGCAGGGCACTGGAGGATGGTACAATGTTACACTGCAGGGCGCTGGTGAACGTTACAATGCTACACTGCATTTTACTTGTTTAATGGTACAATGTTACACTGCAGGGCACTGGAGGATGGTACATTGTTACACTGCAGGGCGCTGGTGAACGTTACAATGCTACACTGCATTCTACTTGTTTAATGGTACAATGTAACACTGCAGGGCGCTGGTGATTGGTACAATGTTACACTGCAGGGCACTGGTGGATGGTACAATGTTACACTGCAGGGCACTGGAGGATTGTACATTGTTACACTGCATTCTACTTGTTTAATGGTACAATGTTACACTGCAGGGCACTGGTGGATGGTACAATGTTACACTGCAGGGCGCTGGTGATTGGTACAATGTTACACTGCAGGGCGCTGGTGGATGTTACAATGTAACACTGCAGGGCGCTGGTGATTGGTACAATGTTACACTGCAGGGTGCTGGTGATTGGTACAATGTAACACTGCAGGGCGCTGGTGATTGGTACAATGTTACACTGCAGGGCGCTGGTGATTGGTACAATGTAACACTGCAGGGCGCTGGTGATTGGTACAATGTAACACTGCAGGGCGCTGGTGGATGTTACAATGTAACACTGCAGGGCACTGGTGATTGGTACAATGTTACACTGCAGGGCACTGGTGATTGGTACAATGTAACACTGCAGGGCGCTGGTGATTGGTACAATGTTACACTGCAGGGCACTGGTGATTGGTACAATGTAACACTGCAGGGCGCTGGTGATTGGTACAATGTAACACTGCAGGGCGCTGGTGATTGGTACAATGTTACACTGCAGGGCGCTGGTGATTGGTACAATGTTACACTGCAGGGAGCTGGTGGATGTTACAATGTTACACTGCAGGGAGCTGGTGATTGGTACAATGTTACACTGCAGGGCGCTGGTGGATGTTACAATGTTACACTGCAGGGAGCTGGTGGATGGTACACTGTTACACTGCAGGGTGCTGGTGATTGGTACAATGTAACACTGCAGGGCACTGGTGATTGGTACAATGTTACACTGCAGGGCACTGGTGATTGGTACAATGTAACACTGCAGGGCGCTGGTGATTGGTACAATGTTACACTGCAGGGCACTGGTGATTGGTACAATGTAACACTGCAGGGCGCTGGTGATTGGTACAATGTAACACTGCAGGGCGCTGGTGATTGGTACAATGTTACACTGCAGGGCGCTGGTGATTGGTACAATGTAACACTGCAGGGCGCTGGTGATTGGTACAATGTAACACTGCAGGGCGCTGGTGATTGGTACAATGTTACACTGCAGGGCGCTGGTGATTGGTACAATGTTACACTGCAGGGTGCTGGTGACTGGTATCATGTTAAACTGCAGGGTGCTGGTGGATGGTACACTGTTACACTGCAGGGTGCTGGTGGATGTTACAATGTTACACTGCAGGGTGCTGGTGGATGTTACAATGTTACACTGCAGGGCACTGGTGGATGGTACAATGTTACACTGCAGGGTGCTGGTGGATGTTACAATGTTACACTGCAGGGAGCTGGTGGATGGTACAATGTTACACTGCAGGGTGCTGGTGGATGTTACAATGTTACACTGCAGGGCACTGGTGGATGGTACAATGTTACACTGCAGGGCGCTGGTGATTGGTACAATGTTACACTGCAGGGCGCTGGTGGATGTTACACTGCAGGGTGCTGGTGGATGTTACAATGTTACACTGCATTCTACTTGTTTAATGGTACAATGTTACACTGCATTCTACTTGTTTAATGGTACAATGCTACACTGCATTCTACTTGTTTAATGGTACAATGTTACACTGCATTCTACTTGTTTAATGGTACAATGTTACACTGCAGGGCGCTGGTGATTGGTACAATGTTACACTGCAGGGCGCTGGTGGATATTACAATGTTACACTGCAGGGCACTGGTGGATGGTACAATGTTACACTGCAGGATGGTACATTGTTACACTGCAGGGCGCTGGTGAACGTTACAATGCTACACTGCATTCTACTTGTTTAATGGTACAATGTTACACTGCAGGGCACTGGTGGATGGTACAGTGTTACACTGCAGGGTGCTGGTGGATGTTACACTGGTACACTGCAGGGCGCTGGTGATTGGTACAATGTCACACTGCAGGGCGCTGGTGATTGGTACAATGTTACACTGCAGGGCGCTGGTGGATGTTACAATGTAACACTGCAGGGCGCTGGTGATTGGTACAATGTTATACTGCAGGGTGCTGGTGATTGGTACAATGTAACACTGCAGGGCGCTGGTGATTGGTACAATGTAACACTGCAGGGCACTGGTGATTGGTACAATGTTACACTGCAGGGCACTGGTGATTGGTACAATGTAACACTGTAGGGCGCTGGTGATTGGTACAATGTTACACTGCAGGGCACTGGTGATTGGTACAATGTGACACTGCAGGGCGCTGGTGATTGGTACAATGTTACACTGCAGGGCGCTGGTGATTGGTACAATGTAACACTGCAGGGCGCTGGTGATTGGTACAATGTTACACTGCAGGGCGCTGGTGATTGGTACAATGTTACACTGCAGGGAGCTGGTGGATGTTACAATGTTACACTGCAGGGTGCTGGTGGATGTTACAATGTTACACTGCAGGGCGCTGGTGGATGTTACAATGTTACACTGCAGGGAGCTGGTGGATGGTACACTGTTACACTGCAGGGTGCTGGTGATTGGTACAATGTTACACTGCAGGGCGCTGGTGATTGGTACAATGTTACACTGCAGGGAGCTGGTGGATGTTACAATGTTACACTGCAGGGAGCTGGTGATTGGTACAATGTTACACTGCAGGGCGCTGGTGGATGTTACAATGTTACACTGCAGGGTGCTGGTGGATGTTACAATGTTACACTGCAGGGAGCTGGTGGATGTTACAATGTTACACTGCAGGGTGCTGGTGGATGTTACAATGTTACACTGCAGGGAGCTGGTGATTGGTACAATGTTACACTGCAGGGCGCTGGTGGATGTTACAATGTTACACTGCAGGGTGCTGGTGGATGTTACAATGTTACACTGCAGGGTGCTGGTGGATGGTACAATGTTACACTGCAGGGAGCTGGTGGATGGTACACTGTTACACTGCAGGGTGCTGGTGGATGTTACAATGTTACACTGCAGGGAGCTGGTGATTGGTACAATGTTACACTGCAGGGCGCTGGTGGATGTTACAATGTTACACTGCAGGGTGCTGGTGGATGTTACAATGTTACACTGCAGGGAGCTGGTGGATGTTACAATGTTACACTGCAGGGTGCTGGTGGATGTTACAATGTTACACTGCAGGGAGCTGGTGATTGGTACAATGTTACACTGCAGGGCGCTGGTGGATGTTACAATGTTACACTGCAGGGCGCTGGTGGATGTTACAATGTTACACTGCAGGGAGCTGGTGGATGTTACAATGTTACACTGCAGGGCGCTGGTGGATGTTACAATGTTACACTGCAGGGCGCTGGTGGATGTTACAATGTTACACTGCAGGGAGCTGGTGGATGGTACAATGTTACACTGCAGGGCACTGGTGGATGTTACAATGTTACACTGCAGGGAGCTGGTGATTGGTACAATGTTACACTGCAGGGCGCTGGTGGATGTTACAATGTTACACTGCAGGGTGCTGGTGGATGTTACAATGTTACACTGCAGGGTGCTGGTGGATGTTACAATGTTACACTGCAGGGAGCTGGTGGATGTTACAATGTTACACTGCAGGGAGCTGGTGATTGGTACAATGTTACACTGCAGGGCGCTGGTGGATGTTACAATGTTACACTGCAGGGAGCTGGTGGATGTTACAATGTTACACTGCAGGGCGCTGGTGGATGTTACAATGTTACACTGCAGGGCGCTGGTGGATGTTACAATGTTACACTGCAGGGAGCTGGTGGATGGTACAATGTTACACTGCAGGGTGCTGGTGGATGTTACAATGTTACACTGCAGGGAGCTGGTGATTGGTACAATGTTACACTGCAGGGCGCTGGTGGATGTTACAATGTTACACTGCAGGGTGCTGGTGGATGTTACAATGTTACACTGCAGGGCGCTGGTGGATGTTACAATGTTACACTGCAGGGTGCTGGTGGATGTTACAATGTTACACTGCAGGGTGCTGGTGGATGTTACAATGTTACACTGCAGGGTGCTGGTGGATGGTACAATGTTACACTGCAGGGTGCTGGTGGATGTTACACTGCAGGGTGCTGGTGGATGTTACAATGTTACACTGCAGGGAGCTGGTGGATGGTACACTGTTACACTGCAGGGAGCTGGTGGATGGTACAATCTAATTAGGGCTGGTTTAAGAATTGTGGGGTCCCAGGTACCTCTAGGACAGGGGTTCCCAACCACGGTCCTCAAGGTACACCTGCAGTCCAGGTTTTAAGGGTAGCCATACTTGAGCACAGGTGACTTAAGTAGTACTTCAATTATTTTTATTGAGCCATCTTTGCTCAAGCATGGATATCATTACAACCAGGACTGTTGGTGTGCCTTGAGGACTGCTAAAATGATACTGGCGACATTATTAAAAATTATAATATATAGATTCTCCCAGCACCACAACATGTGTTGACAGCACTGTCACGCTCCCCAATTCCCATTATACTACACAGTGCCCCCCAATTCACATTACACTACAGTGACCCCCATTCACATTACGCCAGAGTGCACCCCATTCACATTATGCCACACAGTGCACCCCCAGATCACATTATGCCACACAGTGCACCCCCAGGTCACATTATGCCACACAGTGCACCCCCAGGTCACATTATACCACACAGTGCCCCCCCAGGTCACATTATGCCACACAGTGCCCCCCAGGTCACATTATGCCACACAGTGCCCCCCCAGGTCACATTATGCCACACAGTGCCCCCCCAGGTCACATTATGCCACATAGTGCCCCCCAGGTCACATTATGCCACACACTGCTCCCCCAGATAACATTATGCAACACCGTGCCCACCCAGTTCACATTACGCCACACAGTGCCCCCCCCCCCCAGTTCACATTATGCCACACAGGAACCCCAGCTCACATTATAATATACAGTGCCCCCAGTTCACATTATGCTAACACAGTGCCCCCCCATTCACATTATGCCACAGAGTGCGCCCCCAGTTCACATTATGCCGCACAGTGCCCTCCCAGTTCACGTTATGCCACACAGTGCTCTCCCAGTTCACATTACGCCACACAGTGCCCTCCCAGTTCACATTACGCCACACAGTGCCCTCCCAGTTCACATTACGCCACACAGTGCCCACCCAGTTCACATTACGCCACACAGTGCCCTCCCAGTTCACATTACGCCACAGTGCCCTCCCAGTTCACATTACGCCACACAGTGCACCCCCCAGTTCACATTACACCACACAGTGCACCCCCCAGTTCACATTACGCCAATCAGTGCCCACTAATTCATATTACACCACACAGTGGCCCCCCCCCCCCCACATAATAACAATAATAATTATTTTATATGGCGCTTTTCTCCAGCAAGACTCAAAGTCACTTTTAAGCATCAAAAACATAGCACAGAGGTTAGTATTACAGCAAAAGGAAAATAACCCCAAAATACAGGTTACATAACCCACACATGAAAGGTGCCAGGTGAGTCAGCCATTTTGGGTGGAATGTGCAATGCCTAGAAGAGATGACACAAAATGGTGACGTTATAGTGTACTAAAGCTAGAGGCAGAACCATCAGTTCCACCCACTGGTGTACCAGGTGATGCCCATGACCCGTTCTGCACACGCACAGAATTAAGAAAAAATGGGAGACTTTAGGGACAAATGGACGGATGATGCATACAAAGCAATACATCAGAATCACAAGAGGGACAATTCGGAAGTTACGAGGACAGGGGCACCTGTGGCCAAGAAGGGATACCTTAAGGGTGGACGCTTTTTATGGCCCTAACCTTGTACAGCATGATAACCGCACAATTAAGAAATAATGTATGACCGGGACAAATGACACGGATTGGGTGAATGACCGCGATTTCCACAATGACAGAGTCTGTATCAAAGTTACGGCCGGAGAATGTAAGCTGTACTCTGCAGAATAAGCAGAGGGGGATATTTGCAGCCAATGACCTCACCAGACAATAGAAAGCTGGTCTATGAAGTGGAAGGACTGTATAGAGAGATGTGCTAATTCCCTTCCTCTACGTGCTGCCACTCCTGTGGGACAGAGAGTCTGCATTGCTACTCATTATGGAGTTTCTAAATATATGAAACTCCATAATGCCAAATGGCGCGTCCAGTGTCCAGGCAAGAAGCAAGAGTGGGGAATCATCCTTCGCAGATTAGCACCTTCACACAAAGGAACATGTTCCGGACCCAGCAACACGTCAGCAATCCACTTACGCTGTACCTGTCACCTATGTTTCGTAGAGACCGCTATTGCGTGATTGAACCAATGACAGGGTTGGCTGGTTTAAACCAATTTTTTTTTCTACATTTTTTTTTTTATTATGCTGTGACTTCTTAAAAAAAAATAAAAAAATAATAGGATTTTAATACCCACCGGTAAATCCTTTTCTCTTAGTCCGTAGAGGATGCTGGGGATGCTTCAAGAACCATGGGGTATAGACGGGATCCGCAGGAGACATGGGCACTTTAAGACTTTAAAAGGGGTGTGAACTGGCTCCTCCCTCTATGCCCAATGACTTGTCACTTCTGCAAAGACCTCTTGATGAAGACCCCACTCTCCTGGATGGAGATCGTGTCTGCTAAGGAAGTCTGCTTCCCAGTTGTCCACTCCTGGAATGAAGACTGCTGACAGAGCGCTTGCATGTCTCTCCGCCCTTCGTGGCCTCGGCCATCGCCGCTCTGCTCTTTGTTCCGCCCTGGCGGTTTATGTACGCCATTGCTGTTATGTTGTCTGACTGAATCAAGACGGGCAGACCGCGAAGAAGATGTTCCGCTTGCCGAATGCCGTTGTAAATGGCCCTTAATTCCAGAATGTTTATGTGCAGACAAACCTGCTGGCTTGACCATTTTCCCTGAAAGTTTCTCCCGTGTGACTGCTCCCCAACCTCGGAGACTTGCATCTGTGGTCACCAGGATCCAATCCTGAATCCCGAACCTTCGTCCCTCCAGAAGGTGAGAACTGTGCAGCCACCACAGAAGGGAGATCCTGGTCCTGGAAGATAGGATTATTTTCCGATGCATGTCCAGGTGAGACCCGGACCATTTATCCAACAGGTCCCACTGAAACACCCTGGCGTGGAACCTGCCATACGGAATGGCCTCGTAGGCCGCCACCATCTTCCCCAGCAACCGAGTGCATTGAAGAATTGACACTCTTGCCGGTTTGAGAATCTGCTTTACCATGTTCTGTATTTCCGGAGCCTTTTCCACTCGAAGAAAAACTCTCTGTAATTCTGTATCCAAAATCATACCCAGGAACAACGACCGCGTCGTCGGAACCAACTGTGATTTTGGCAAGTTTAGGAGCCAACCATGTTGTTGCAGAATCGTCAGTGAGAGCGCAACATTTTTCAGCAATTGCTCCCTGGATCTCGCCTTTATGAGGAGATCGTCCAAGTACGGGATAATTGTGATTCCCTGCTTGCGCAGAAGAACCATCATTTCCGCCATCACCTTGGTGAAAATCCTCGGAGCCGTGATCAGACCAAACGGCAACGTCTGAAATTGGTAATGACAATCCTGAACAGCAAACCTCAGGTATGCCTGATGTGGAGGATAAATGGGAATGTGTAAGTAGGCATCCTTTATGTCGACCGACACCATAAAATCCCCCTCCTCCAGACTGGAGATCACTGCTCGGAGAGATTCCATCTTGAATTTTAATTTTTTTAGATAGTAATTGAGGGATTTTAAGTTCAGAATCGGTCTGACTGAGCCATCCGGCTTCGGGACCACGAACAGGCTTGAATAAAAACCCTCCCCCTGTTGTTACGGGGGTACTGTGACAATGACTTGATTTTGACACAGCTTTAGTATTGCCGCACATACTACCTCCCTTTCTAGAAGAGAAGCTGGCAAGGCCGATTTGAAAAATCGGTGAGGGGGCACGTCTTGAAACTCTAATTTGTACCCCTTGGTTACTATTTCTAATGTCCAAGGATCCAGGTCTGAGTGCACCCAGACCTGACTGAAGAGTTTGAGACGTGCCCCCACAAGAGGAGCCCCAGCGTCATGCAGTGGATTTGGTAGAAGCCGGAGAGGACTTCTGCTCCTGGGAACTTGCCACAGCCTGTGACCTTTTTCCCCTTCCTCTTCCTCTCGCATGCAAGGAAGGAGGACCCTCGTCCTTTTTTGTACTTATTGGGCCGAAAGGACTGCATCTGATAGTGGGGCGTTTTCTTTTGTTGTGCAGGAACATAAGGTAAAAATGAGGACTTACCCGCTGTAGCCGTAGATACCAGGTCAGTGAGGCCGTCACCAAACAATACACTACTGTTAAACGGTAGATACTCCATCGCCTTCTTAGAGTCAGCATCAGCATTCCATTAATGTAACCATAATGCTCTCCTAGCCGAGATTGCCATGGCATTGGCCCTTGATCCCAAAAGGCCAATATCCCTTGCAGCTTCTTTTAAATATGCTGCAGCGTCCCTGATGTGACCCGGAGTCAAAAGCACACTATCCCTGTCTAGGGTATCTACCTCAGATGACAAGTTATCTGCCCACTTTTCAATAGCGCTGCTCACCCATGCCGAAGTAACGGCAGGCCTGAGTAGCGAACCTGTAGTGACATAAATGGATTTTAGGGTATTTTCCTGCTAACGATCCGCAGGATCCTTTAGGGCTGCCGTGTCAGGGGACGGAAGCGCCACCTTTCTGGACAGACGCGATAGAGCTTTGTCCACCGTGGGGGTTGACTCCCACTTTTCCCTGTCCCCAGAGGGGAACGGATATACCACTGGAATTCTTTTGGGAACCTGTAACTTTGTCAGGATTTTCCCAGGCATTTCAGAAAGAGCGTTCAGTTCATGAGAGGGAGGAAACGTTACCTCAGGTTTCTTTCTCGGACGTCCTAGTGGATGCTGGGGACTCCGTAAGGACCATGGGGAATAGACGGGCTCCGCAGGAGACTGGGCACTCTAAAAGAAAGATTAGGTACTATCTGGTGTGCACTGGCTCCTCCCTCTATGCCCCTCCTCCAGACCTCAGTTAGAATCTGTGCCCAGCCAGAGCTGGATGCACCTAGTGGGCTCTCCTGAGCCTGCTAGTAAAGAAAGTAATGTTAGGTTTTTTTATTTTCAGTGAGATCTGCTGGCAACAGACTCACTGCTACGTGGGACCGAGGGGAGAGAAGCAAACGTATCTGTTCACAGCTAGGTTGCGCTTCTTAGGCTACTGGACACCATTAGCTCCAGAGGGTTCGAACACAGGCAAAGGTCCTCGGTCGTCCGTTCCCGGAGCCGCGCCGCCGTCCCCCTCGCAGAGCCAGAAGATCAGAAGTTGGTGATGAAATCGGCGGCTGAAGACTCCTGTCTTCATTAAGGTAGCGCACAGCACCGCAGCTGTGCGCCATTGCTCCCACTGCACACCACACACTCCGGTCACTGTAGGGTGCAGGGCGCTGGGGGGGGGGGGGCGCCCTGGGCAGCAATAAGAATACCTTTGGCATAAAAAAGACATAATACAGTCTGTGACTGTATATGTGTAAAACCCCCGCCATTTTTTTGTCAGAAACAGCGGGATAGAAGCCCGCCGCTGAGGGGGCGGGGCCTTCTTCCTCAGCACACCAGCGCCATTTCTCTTCACAGCTCCGCTGGAAGGACGCTCCCCAGGCTCTCCCCTGCAGTCTCCTGGCACTAAGAGGGTAAAAAGAGAGGGGGGGCACATAAATTTAGGCAAAAGGTGTATTGATACAGCAGCTATTGGGAAAAATTCACTTCTGGTAGTGTGTAACCCTGTGTATATAGCGCTGTGGTGTGTGCTGGCATACTCTGTCTCCCCATAGACCTTGTGGGGTCCTGTCCTCAGTCAGAGCATTCCCTGTGTGTGTGATGTGTGTCGGTACGGCTGTGTCGACATGTTTGATGAGGAGGGTTACGTGGAGGCGGAGCAAGTGCAGATAAATGTGGTGTCGCCCCCGTCGGTGCCGACACCTGATTGGATGGATATGTGGAAGGTCTTAAATGACAATGTAAACTCATTACATAAGAGATTTGATTATGTTGCTGCCGGGGGACAGCCGGGATCTCAACCCGGGCCTGCCCAGGCGCCTCAGAGGCTGTCAGCGTCTCAAAAGCGCCCACTATCTCAGTTGGTTGACACAGATGTCGACACGGAGTCCGACTCCAGCGTCGACGAGGATGAGGCACTATTACAGCCCAAAATGACTAAGGCCATCCGATACATGATTATTGCAATGAAAAATGTATTACACATTTCAGAGGCTGACCCTGTCAAGAGGGTAAATATGTTTGGGGAGAAAAAGCAGCCAGTGACTTTTCCCCCGTCACATGAATTAAATGAGTTATGTGAAGAAGCGTGGTCTTCCCCTGATAAGAAAGTGGTGAATCCCAAGAGAATACTAATGGCGTACCCTTTCCCGCCAACGGATAGGTTACGCTGGGAATCCTCCCCTAGGGTTAACAAGGCCCTGACGCGCTTATCTAAAAGAGTAGCCCTGCCGTCTCAAGATACGGCCGCCCTAAAGGAACCTGCGGATAGGAAGCAGGAAGGTATCTTGAAGTCTGTGTATACACACTCTGGTACTCTACTGAGACCGGCTATTGCTTCAGCTTGGATGTGCAGTGCTGTTGCAGCATGGACAGATACTCTGTCAGAGGGGTTGGATACCGTGGACAGGGATACCGTATTGCTAACACTTAGCCATATTAAAGACGTCGTCTTATATATGCGGGATGCCCAGAGGGACATTTGCCTGCTGGGCTCTCGAATAAATGCAATGTCCATTTCTGCCAGGAGGGTCTTATGGACTCGGCAATGGACAGGGGATGCCGACTCTAAAAAACACATGGAGGTTTTGCCTTATAAGGGTGAGGAATTGTTTGGGGACGGTCTCTCGGACCTCGTATCCACAGCGACAGCTGGAAAGTCGACTTTCTTGCCACAGGTTTCCTCACAGCCTAAGAAAGCACCGTATTACCAAATGCAGTCCTTTCGTTCTCAAAAAAGCAAGAGAGTCAGAGGTGCATCCTTTCTTGCCAGAGGCAGGGGTAGAGGAAAGAAGCTGCACCATGCAGCCAGTTCTCAGGAACAAAAGTCCTCCCCTGCTTCCACTAAGTCCACCGCATGACGCTGGGGCTCCACAGGCGGAGCCAGGAGCGGTGGGGGCGCGTCTCCGAAGTTTCTGCAACCAGTGGGTTCGCTCACAAGTGGATCCTTGGGCTATACAAATTGTATCTCAGGGATACAAGCTGGAATTCGAAGTGACGCCCCCTCACCGTTACCTAAAATCCGTCTTGCCAGCTTCTCCCACGGGGAGGGAGATAGTCCTGACGGCTATTCACAAGCTGTACCTCCAAGCAAGTGATAATAATGGTACCCCCCCTTCAGCAGGGAAGGGGTTCCTATTCCACACTGTTTGTGGTACCGAAACCGGACGGTTCGGTAAGACCCATTCTAAATTTAAAATCCTTGAACATTTACATGAAAAAGTTCAGGTTCAAAATGGAATCGCTCAGAGCGGTCATTGCCAGCCTGGAAGAGGTGGATTTTATGGTATCTCTGGACATCAAGGACGCGTACTTGCATGTCCCCATTTATCCGCCTCACCAGGAGTACCTCAGGTTTGTGGTACAGGACTGTCATTACCAATTCCAGACGTTGCCGTTTGGTCTATCCACGGCACCGAGAGTCTTTACCAAGGTAATGGCGGAGATGATGGTACTTCTCCGGAAGCAAGGAGTTACAGTTATCCCGTACTTGGACGATCTCCTCATAAAGGCGAGGTCCAGAGAGCAGTTGTTGGTCAGCGTAGCGCACTCTCAAGAAGTGTTGCTACGGCACGGCTGGATTCTGAATATTCCAAAGTCGCAGCTGATTCCTACGACGCGTCTGCCCTTCCTGGGCATGATTCTGGACACAGACCAGAAGAAGGTATTTCTCCCGGAGGAGAAGGCTCAGGAGTTAGTGACCATGGTCAGGGATCTCCTGAAACCAAAGCAGGT
Source organism: Pseudophryne corroboree (assembly GCF_028390025.1). Classification (NCBI taxonomy): domain Eukaryota; kingdom Metazoa; phylum Chordata; class Amphibia; order Anura; family Myobatrachidae; genus Pseudophryne; species Pseudophryne corroboree. Next base: position 45,613,315 of record NC_086444.1, on the reverse strand, counting down.
GTCGGTGCATCACTGCACTCGAGTCCTGGGAAAGATGGTAGCGTCATACGAAGCCATTCCTTTCGGCAGGTTCCATGCCAGGATCTTTCAGTGGGATCTGTTGGACAAGTGGTCCGGATCGCATCTTCAGATGCATCGGCTGATCGCCTGGTCCCCGGGGGCCAGGGTGTCTCTTCTGTGGTGGCTGCAGAGTGCTCATCTTCTCGAGGGCCGCAGGTTCGGCATACAGGACTGGGTCCTGGTGACCACGGATGCAAGCCTCCGCGGATGGGGGGGCAGTCACTCAGGGAAGAAACTTCCAGGGGCTGTGGTCAAGTCAGGAGACTCGTCTGCACATAAACATACTGGAATTAAGGGCCATATACAATGCCCTGAGTCAAGCGGAGCCCCTGCTTCGAGACCAACCAGTGCTGATTCAGTCAGACAACATCACGGCAGTCGCCCATGTAAACTGACAGGGCGGCACAAGAAGCAGGGTGGCGATGGCGGAAGCCACAAGGATTCTTCGTTGGGCGGAGAATCACGTACAAGCACTGTCAGCAGTGTTCATTCCGGGAGTGGACAACTGGGAATCAGACTTCCTCAGCAGGCACGACCTCCACCCGGGAGAGTGGGGACTTCATCAAGAAGTCTTCGAGCAGATTGCAAATCGGTGGGAACGGCCACAGGTGGACATGATGGCGTCCCGCCTAAACAAAAAGCTAAAAAAATATTGCGCCAGGTCAAGGGACCCTCAGGAGATAGCTGTGGACGCACTGGTAACTCCGTGGGTGTTCCAGTCGGTATATGTGTTTCCTCCTCTTCCTCTCATACACAAGGTACTGAGAATAGTAAGAAAAAGAGGGGTGAGAACCATACTCATTGTTCCGGATTGGCCAAGAAGGACTTGGTACCCAGAACTTCAAGAGATGGTCACAGAGGACCCATGGCCTCTGCCTCTCAGACAGGACCTGTTGCAGCAGGGGCCCTGTCTGTTCCAAGACTTACCGCGGCTGCGTTTGACGGCATGGCGGTTGAACGCCGGATCCTAGCGGAAAAGGGTATACCGGATGAAGTAATTCCTACGCTGATAAGAGCTAGGAAGGATGTGACAGCAAAGCATTATCACCGCATATGGCGGAAATATGTTGCTTGGTGTGAGGCCAGGAAGGCCCCTACAGAGGACTTCCAGTTGGGTCGTTTTCTGCATTTCCTACAGTCAGGTGTGACTATGGGCCTCAAATTAGGGTCCATAAAGGTTCAGATCTCGGCCCTATCCATTTTCTTTAAAAAAGAACTGGCTTCACTGCCTGAGGTTCAGACGTTTGTAAAGGGAGTGCTGCATATTCAGCCTCCTTTTGTGCCACCAGTGGCACCTTGGGATCTTAACGTTGTGTTGGATTTCCTGAAATCCCACTGGTTTGAGCCACTTAAGACCGTGGAGCTAAAATATCTCACGTGGAAAGTGGTCATGCTATTGGCCTTAGCTTCGGCTAGGTGTGTGTCAGAATTGGCGGCTTTGTCATGTAAAAGCCCCTATCTGATCTTCCATATGGACAGGGCAGAATTGAGAACTCGTCCCCAATTTCTTCCTAAGGTGGTATTATCGTTTCATTTGAACCAACCTATTGTGGTGCCTGCGGCTACTAGGGACTTGGAGGATTCCAAGTTGCTGGACGTAGTCCGGGCATGGAAAATTTATGTTTCCAGAACGGCGGGAGTCAGAAAGTCTGACTCGCTGTTTATTCTGTATGCAGCCAACAAGGTTGGCGCTCCTGCTTCGAAGCAGACTATTGCTCGCTGGATCTGTAGCACGATTCAGCTGGCTCACTCTGCGGCTGGATTGCCGCATCCAAAATCAGTAAAAGCTCATTCCACAAGGAAGGTGGGCTCTTCTTGGGCGGCTGCCCGAGGGGTCTCGGCTTTACAGCTTTGCCGAGCTGCTACTTGGTCGGGTCCAAACACATTTGCTAAGTTCTACAAGTTTGATACCCTGGCTGAGGAGGACCTGGAGTTCTCTCATTCGGTGCTGCAGAGTCATCCGCACTCTCCCGCCCGTTTGGGAGCTTTGGTATAATCCCCATGGTCCTTACGGAGTCCCCAGCATCCACTAGGACGTCAGAGAAAATAAGAATTTACTCACCGGTAATTCTATTTCTCGTAGTCCATAGTGGATGCTGGGCGCCCGTCCCAAGTGCGGATTTCTACTGCAATACGTGTATATAGTTATTGCTTACTAAAGGGTTATTGTTATGAGCCATCTGTTGATTGAGACTCAGTTGTTGTTCATACTGATAACTGGGTATGGTTTTCACAAGTTATACGGTGTGATTGGTGTGGCTGGTATGAGTCTTACCCTGGATTCCAAATCCTTTCCTTGTAGTGTCAGCTCTTCCGGGCACAGTTTCCCTAACTGAGGTCTGGAGGAGGGGAATAGAGGGAGGAGCCAGTGCACACCAGAAAGTAACTAATCTTTCTTTTAGAGTGCCCAGTCTCCTGCGGAGCCCGTCTATTCCCCATGGTCCTTACGGAGTCCCCAGCATCCACTACGGACTACGAGAAATAGAATTACCGGTGAGTAAATTCTTATTTTCCTTTATACATACAGACCCTCGTTATCAGGAACAGCAGGGTTTTCCGTGATATGCAATAAGTCTTTTATCGCCACAATCATGTATTGAATGCTCTTAGCCAGTTTAGGATTCAATCTGGCATCATTATAGTCGACACTGGAATCAGAGTCCGTGTCGGTATCTGTATCTGCTATCTGGGTAAATGAACGCTTCAGTGACCCCGAGGGGGTCTGGACTTGTGACAATACGTCCTCCATGGATTTTCTCCATGTCTGGTTCTGAGATTCAGATTTATCCAGCCTCTTATTTAATGAAGCCACATTTGCATTCAACACACTCAACATATTTACCCACTCAGCAGTCGGCGGTGCCGACAGGGCCACTCCCACCGCCTTTTCTGTCCCCACTCCAGCTTCCTCCTGGGTAGAGCACTCAGCCTCAGACATGTCGACACACACGTACCGACACCTACAATCACACTGGGCTATAAGGGACAGACCCACAGCAAAGCCTGTTAGAGAGACACAGAGGGAGTTTGCCAGCTCACAACCCAGCGCCTATCCCGGTACTGAAACTTTATATACAATGCCTCAGACCTGTTAGCGCTTTTATAATAAAGATAATAGCATTTTAGCATATTTATAATGGCGGGGGTCTATATTAAGTGCCCAGGCACTTTTCATATAACTTTTACCAGTTTATTTCAGGTCCCCATGCTGCCCAGGGCGCCCCCCCTCCGTCCTGCACCCTGTTAGTGCCGCTGTGTATGTGGGAGCATGGCACGCAGCGCGACCGCTGCGCGTTACCTCAAGACCTGAAGTCTTCTGCCATCACTGAAGTCTTCGGTTCTTCTTTTACTCACCCGGCTTCTTTTTTCTGACTCTGCAAGGGGGGTGACGGCGCGGCTCCGGGAACGAGCAGCTAGGCGTACCAAGTGATCGGACCCTCTGGAGCTAATGGTGTCCAGTAGCCTAAGAAGCAGAGCCTTTGAACTCACAGAAGTAGGGCTGCTTCTCTCCCCTCAGTCCCACGAAGCAGGGAGCCTGTTGCCAGCAGAGCTCCCTGAAAATAAAAAACCTAACATAAGTCTTTTTTCAGAGAAACTCAGTAGAGATCCCCTGTGTGTGACCAGTCTCCCTGGGCACAGAATCTAACTGGAGTCTGGAGGAGGGGCATAGAGGGAGGAGCCAGTTCACACCCCTTTTGAAGTCTTAAAGTGCCCATGTCTCCTGCGGATCCCGTCTATACCCCATGATTCTTGAAGCGTCCCCAGCATCCTCTATGAGAAAAGCCTATTATACTAAAAATAAAATAAAAAAATAGTGTTTTTATTTCAAATGTTTCATGCCAGTGGTATGTCCAGTGCTAATGCTTAACTCCTCCGTGTGTGTTTCTCTGAAAAGTGCTGTTGCAATTTGAATTTTGTATGACTATTCAGATTTATTTAATTATAATAAGCAGAGATGAGCGGGTTCGGTTTTACCCGAATCTCCTTCCTTACTGGCAGAAAATAAGAAATGGCGATAATTCTGCTGTAAAGAACCGAGTAAATCCGAACCCGCTCATCTCTAATAAGTAATTAGCAGGACTAATGCTTAACATTAACTTGTTATATTCAATTTAATCTATCTCTGAGTGTACTTTGTATGTATTAATGTTTAGTCTGTCTACTCATATTCAGATGTAATAGGAATAATTAGCTGTAACAAAATGGTTTTAATGAGACTTAAAATAAATCAAATCAGAGCCTAATAACATTATTCATGTTATGAAGCATTTAAACGTGGTTGAACAAGGTTTCTAATACATGATTCAAATTCCCCCCCCCCCCCCCCCCCCATTAAAACATGAAAAAAGAAAAAAGAAAAAAAAGGTTACATACTGTATAAAAAAAACCCCCAACACTTTTTTTTTTAAAACCCTGAAGTGATCAACTCATTGGGGGGGTCTAATGGTGTGTACGCACGGTGAGATTTTTTCTTACGATTTTGACTATATAGTCAAAATCATCGTAAGAAAAGTTAGTGCAGATGGCAAGGTGAAAGTCACCTTGCGATCCCGATTCGATGCGCGGTCGGCATCTCAAGAATAGATAGACTGTGCAGGCAAGTCAATTTTAACCATCACTATAGAAGAGATAGTCAAAATTGACACTTAACCAAAATCGCACATAGTCAGTATCGCAAGCACATACTGATGAGTGCTTACGATACTGACTATGTGCGGACCTAGCCCCTGTCGCATAGTGAGAAGCGGGCATAGCCCGAATCTCACCGGGTGTATGGGCCAATAGCAATATAACCAAAGCCTTAGCACAAGGGCCAGTAAGAGGTGAAATCATAGGCTATGTTATCATGAATACTGGGTTCCATTCACAAATGGCTGCCTTCACCGTGCGTCCGCAATGGGACACATACCTACGGAACACAATATTAAGTAAAACGGTTTACTCATATAGATATATACACACACACACAAATATGAGGCCTGATTTGGAGATGTATGCATCCTCAATTATTCCCGCAGTTCTCCGATGGTGGGAGGACTGCACTTGAGCCAGAGCCGCAATGCTGTGATGCAGCGATGGCTCCGGTCGCATGTGTTGGGGAAGCCAGAGCCTGATTGACAGGCTGGGGAAATACAGGGGTGGGGAAATTAGCAAAATGTCACACAGGTATAGCCTACAAAGATGCACAGGTGTCTACATCTGAATCAGGCGCATGGATAACTACCATGTTGGATATCTTTTGATGAGCTTTATCAATAAAACAGTAATACAGGTTGAGTATCCCTTATCCAAAATGCTTGGGACCGGAAGTATTTTGGATATGGGATTTTTCCGTATTTTGGAATAATTGCATACCATAATGAGATATCATGGCGATGGGACCTAAGTCTAAGCACAGAATACATTTATGTTTCATATACACCTTATACACACAGCCTGAAGGTCATTTAATACAATATTTTTAATAACTTTGCATATTAAGCAAAGTTTGTGTATATTGGCCCTCATTCCGAGTAGTTCGCTCGGTAATTTTCTTCGCATCACAGCGATTTTCCGCTAATTGCGCATGCGCAATGTTCGTACTGCGACTGCGCCAAGTAAATTTGCTAAGAAGTTTGGTATTTTACTTACGGCATTACAAGGTTTTTTCTTCGTTCTGGTGATCGGAGTGTGATTGACAGGAAGTGGGTGTTTCTGGGCGGAAACTGGCCGTTTTATGGGAGTGTGTGAAAAAACGCTGCCGTTTCTGGGAAAAACGCGGGAGTGGCTGGAGAAACGGGGGAGTGCCTGGGCGAATGCTGGGTGTGTTTGTGACGTCAAACCAGGAACGAAACTGACTGAACTGATCGCAGTGGCAGAGTAAGTGTCGAGCTACTCAGAAACTGCTTAGAAATTTCTAATCGCAATTTTGAGAATCTTTCGTTCGCAATTTTGCTAAGCTAAGATTCACTCCCAGTAGGCGGCGGCTTAGCGTGTGTAATGCTGCTAAAAGCAGCTTGCGAGCGAACAACTCGGAATGAGGTCCATTGAGCCATCAGAAAACAAATGTTTCACTATCTCACTCAAAATATTCCGTATTTCGGAATATTCCGTATTTTGGAATATTTGGATATGGGATACTCAACCTGTATAACTAAATAGGATCTGTGCATATTTATAAAAACACAGACCTCTTTTAATCTGATATCATACAGCGTGCTTTATAAATGAAAAAAGAATTTATACAGGAGTTTATTGCTGCAAGTACTATGGATGAATTCCGTAACTTTGCAGTGTTCTATGGCTTCACATATAGGTTACTTATTTTTACCACAAGCAATATGATTATATAAATGATATAAATACCAGTTTTGTATGAGGACCTATGTCAAATTTTGCAATGTTCCCCAGTCATTTATAGTTATGCTCCTGGTTAGTAGGAGTACCAGAGCTGGGCCAACCACCCAACTGCTACATTTGGGATCAGAAGGATATAAACTTAGGATACAGTGATGTGAGACACTGACCACCACACTGGCCTGTTTCCACAAAAGTCCGACTTACAGATTGCTGAATGATTAGTTAATGCTTGGAGATATAAAAGATACTGAAGTGCCAAAAGTCATGAGTATGTAAAGATAATGGTAGGTGACGTCTAGGAAATGGCCAGACCTGCATCAGTTGTAATCTGACATCTCGTGAGCTAGGCTTCTCATGGCAAAGCGAGATTAATTATCGACATTCAAACGGGGCATGATAGCGGGTGCCTGACGGATGGGGCATTCCATTTCCGAAGTTGTGTGGAAATTCAACATTCCTAGATGTCTGGTGTCACACGTGTACCGGGAATACCTCGGTATACGTTCAGATGGTCGACAATGTTAAGGTCGACACTCATTAGGGCGACCACTATTTGTCGACATAGACAAATGGTCGACACATGAAAAGATCGACATGTGTTTAAAAAAAAAAAAAAAAAGATCATGTCGACCATTTTATGTGTCGACCATTAGTCCACGTCGACCAATAGTGGTCGACCTAATGAGAGTCGACCTTACCATTGTTGACCATTCATACCGGAACCGAATACCTAATGGAAGGCATTATCACCCATCATGAACAGCTCAGTGACTGACCACAGGTGCTTAATAACTGTGACCAACATTGTCTGGCCAGAATTGTCTGTGGTAGCAGTCAAGCGACACTGGCTCAAATCACATCCACATTCAATGCAGGAGGTACCAGACGCATATCAAACAGGTCAGTGCAGAGTTTTTTTTTTTTAGCTTCCATAGGATATGGGAGTAGAAGACCCACCATAGTGCCTCTGTTCAGACTACGACACCGGACACCTGGCCCCACCTCGGCTTGTGACGTTGCTAATTGGACCCTGGAGGACTGGCAACGTGTGGCATGGTCTGATGTGTCACTGTTCCAGTTGTTCGGGTTGATGGTAGGGTCCAGGTGTGGTGCAGACCCCATGAGGCCAGGAACCACAGTCGTCAACAAGTCACTGTGTAGGCTGGTGGTGGTTCCATAATGGTGCGGTGTGTGTACACGTGGTATGGGTTGGGTCCGCTGGTCCACTTGAACACGTTATTGATTGGTAACCACCGCATTGCAGTGCTTGGTGACCATTTGCAGCCCTTCATGGACTTCAAACACAACAATAAAATATTCCAGCAGGACAATATACTGTGTCATCAGTCCAACGTTGTCCAAAATTTGTTTGAGAATTATTTGTAGAGTTCCAGCGAATGCTGTGGCCACCATGTTCACCGACACGACCCCAATTGAGCATTTATGGGATGTGGAGGAGAGGTCCATTCGCACCCAAGATCCTGCACCTACAAATATCAGGCAGTTGTGGGAAGCTATCCAGACGGCCTGGGTCAACATCTCTCCCTAGGTCTTCCGTCCACTTGTGGAATCCATACCACATTGACTTGCTCCACTTTGCCGGGCTAGGGGGGTCCTACACGATACTGGGCACCTATCCCATGACTTGTGGCACTTCAGTGTATGTAGACATTAGAGCCTTTCCGACCTCACGAAGTACCTATGGCAACCATGACATAAAAATGTACTTAAATCAGCATATACACGGTTGAGTCACATTATTATGACCACCTTCTACATGTGACGTTGGCAGCGCGTAGCCCATGAAGAACATCACGCGTCGTGCGCTGGCTTGGTGGGTATATAAGGTGGGTGATAGGCCGTTTGCACGCATATCACTCATTGCTGTCATGGGAAAAGGGGCGATTTATTAGAGGTGTAAAAAGGGCTGATTATCGGGTTTTGGGCCAAGGGTGGCGGTATTACTGACACAGCGCAGTTCATGAACTGTTCGCGTGCTGCTGCGGTGACGGTGTCTCGTGACTGGACAAATAGCATCACTGCAAACAACTGACGTGGAAACTGTGGAGCCCCACGTGCCACTAATGTGAGGTGAACGTCGGCTACGAAGGTGCACGAGGGCCGACCAACGCGCTACAGTGGAGCAGGTCACCGTCACAATGAACCAGACGTGTGTCTATAACGACGGCTCATCCCGTCTAGCTGCTGTCCGTGCTGCACACGGCGGTTACTCTGGGTATTAGCTGGTGGTCATTATAATGTGACTCCACCGTGTATTCCAGTAACTGAGCTGTAAAAATATATATTTTAAATGACTAATTCTACTAGAAGAGAACGACAATTAAGGGTCTTGAACAAAAGGGGTTCACTACGATATGTCGGCGGTCGGGCTCCCGGTGACCAGCATACCGGCGCCGGGAGCCCGACCGCCGGCTTACCGACAGTGTGGCGAGCGCAAATGAGCCCCTTGCGGGCTCGCTGCGCTCACCACGCTACGGGCACGGTGGCGCGCTATGCGCGCCACACTATTTTATTCTCCCTCCAGGGGGGTCGTGGACCCCCACGAGGGAGAATAAGTGCCGGTATGCCGGCTGTCGGGCTCCCGGCGCCGGTATGCTGGTCGCCGGGAGCCCGACCGCCGGCATACTGAAGACCACCCAAACAAAAGGCACCAGACAAATCAGCCTGCAGAGCGAAACGTAACAGCAGCGAATCCCGGCCTTATATAACAATTTCTATTTGTTTTGACCAAATCCACAGAACTTTTCACTGAAATAAGTTCTTTGAGGGCAAGCAAACAAAGGCCTGGCCTTAGGAATCAAAAAACATGTTTTATTTTAGTTAAACAGAAAATACGCATATGGATGGATAGATTTTTTCTGAGTCCATGAAAATGACAAGTTGTACAACAGCCGCGTCTATACAATACTTGACTTTTTCAACTATGCAGCAATTTAAAAAGCAGAACTGGTGTTATTTTAGGTAATCTGAATGGTGATTACGTACAGAACGGCAGTATGCAATAGGACTGAGTACCGCGTCCTTGCCACGGGAGATCGTAATTGGGAGACCTGGCACTTATCTCTCCGAACACATTTAAACACATTTTTGTTATCGACATAAACAAGTATAGCTTATAGTACATACAGTTCAATGTAACACGCAAACTTAAAACTAGACATACTTGAGGGATTTTCATGTCCTTTAATGACTCTTTCAGGCTGACGCAGGCATTCGTTCTCCACCAGGGTATAAATGGAATTTAAACTCACTTGGACTATGGAACTACAGCAGGGAGTCTGAAATACCCTGAAGTGAGTGACAGCTTCATTTAGAATTTACATTAAATAGGTCTGAAGAGGCAGCGCACACAAAAATCAAAGCAACATAGTAAGAACCAAAACAGCGGGCCTAATTCATGTTTATAAGTAAAGGAATAAAAGCAAGTAAGTGGGCAAGCTCATGCTGCACTGCAGGTGGGCCAGATGTAACATGTGCAGAGAGTTAGATTTGGGTGGGGTGTGTTCAAACTGAAATCTCAATGGCAGTGTAAAAATAAAGCTGTCTAACATTTGTCGGCTACATGCAAAATCAGCCAGTATTTACCCTGCACGAAGAAAAAAAAATATATAAATATATTTGCTACCCTTGTATGGCATAATGATTTGTTCCAGACACAAAGTTACTTGCTTTTTTTGCTTTATTTACAAACACGAAATCAGGCTCGGTGTTTCCCAAACTCTGTCCTCAAGACACGTTAACAGTCCAGGTTTTAGTGATTACCATGCTTGAGCACAGATGGTTAAATCAAAATAACTGGAGGTACTAAAAAAAGTCACCTGTGCTCAAGCATGGCTAGTCTTGAGGCCTGGACACTTTCAGATTACAAGGCTGGGTCCCACCCGGGAATTGGAAACGGGTTCTTCTCGGGTGGGACCCGGCATTAGACCCCTACACACCACAATCCCGACCTGGCAATATGCCGGGTCGGGTTGCCACCCGGGGGCGGAGGCGGAGCTGGCATCAGGGGCGGGTGCGGCGCTACGAGATGGCGCCGCCTCTCACTATGCAGTGAACGGGTACCGGGTCACATCAACCCGGGTAACCCGTTCACACTGCGCCTGACCCGGAATAACCCTTCTTATAACCCAGGTTGAATTACCGGGCCAGGCGATGCAGGAATTCGTCCATGGCCCCTTTCACACCACACAGCGATCTGTGTTGACCTGGCAAAATACCAGGTCGATATTGGGTTATTTGTGCGGTGTGAAAAGGAGAGTTATGGTAGACTTACCATTGTTAACTCTCTTACTGCAAGGTACATTGGGTTCCACAGGGAAAACATCGGGGCGTACAGTGGATCTTGATCCAGAGGCACCAACAGGCTAAAGCTTTAGGCTGTCCAAGGATGCATTTGGGGCCTCCTCCATAACCCCGCCTCCAGGCACTGGAGCTCATTTCGTTAACCAGTCCAATGCAGGAGCAGGCAAAAGAGAAGGCAGATGTTGGTCACACAGAACCATTCTCACAACAGTAGAAGGTACCAGCGGTTAATGCCATACAAACCCATAGAAGCTAAGTGCATCAGGGTGGGCGCCCTGTGGAACCCAATGTACCTCGCAGAAAGAGAGTTAACAATGGTAAGTCTACCATAACTCTCCTTTTCTGCAGCAGGTTACATTGGTTTCCACAGGGCAAACATTGTGGATGTCCTAAAGAAGTTCCTCAAGGGAGGGGACGCGCCTTTGCAAATATGAGAATCCAGCGTCTAAAGGAAGCATCCTGGGAGACGAAGGTATCAAAGGAATAGAACCTAAGAAATGTGTTCACTGAGGACCACATGGCTGCCTTGCACAATTGCTCTGCGGACGTGCCACGGCGGGCTGCCCAAGAAGGTCCAACAGACCGGCATTAATAGCATTAGGTGCTGGGAGTCCAGCCTATGCATAAGCTTGTGCAATCACCATTCTAATCCATCTGGCCAAGGTTTGCTTTTTCGCAGGCCAGCCACGTTTGTGGAAACCAAACAGGACAAAAAGGGCATCTAACCTCCTGATAGAGGTAGTCCTCTCCACATAGATATGGAGAGCCCAAACAACATACAAAGAACGTTCTTTGGGAGACTAGTCCGAAGAGATAAAGGCCGGAACCACAATCTCTCGGTTAAGGTGAAAATATGACATAACCTTAGGTAAACAACCTGGTCGAGTTCGTAGAACTGCCCGGTCACGGTGAAATATCAAAAAGGGTGGACGAGAGAACAAAGCGCCTAAGTCCGAAACCCTTCTTGCAGAGGCAATAACCAGCAAGAACAGGAACTTAGACATGAGCCATTTAAGGTCCTCCGATTCAAGAGGTTCAAATGGAGAATCATACAGTGCATTTAGCACAACAGTCAGATCCCAGGGAGCCACAGGAAGGACATAGGGAGGCAGAATTCGCAGAACACCATGAGTGAATGTATGAACGTCAGGTATAGATGCAATTTTTCTCTGAAACCATACCGACAAGGCAGATATATGAACCTTGAGGGAGGCCAGACGAAGGCCTAAGTGCAGGCCTCAATGCAGAAAAGACAGAATTCTGGAAGTTCTGAATCTATATACATCATAATTCTCATCAGCACATCCAGACCTTGCAATAAATCCAGGCAGATGCCGGTTTGCGGGCCTTCAACATAGTTTGGATAACCGCCCTGGAGAATCCTTTGGTCCTCAGGAGTGATGCTTCAAGAGCCACGAAGTCAAAGCCAGTCTGGTCAGGTCTGGGTAGAGACAAGGGCCCTGTACGAGGAGGTCTGGGCGCTGAGGAAGTAGAAGGGGATGCTCTGTCAACAGACCCTGCAGGTCTCAGAACCAATGCCGTCTGGGCCATGCTGGAGCGACTAGAAGTAGTATTCCTCCTTCCAGTTTGAACTTCCGTAGTACCCTGGGCAGGAGTGACACTGGAGAGAACACGTAGGGCAGCCGAAAGTTCCATGGAACCACCAGTGCATCCACAAACGCTGCTTGAGGATCCCTGGTCCTTAATCCGAAGACCGGAACCTTGTGATTGAGTCGAGATTGTGTACGTCCGGTAGGCCCCACCTGTCAACTAGGAGTTGAAAGACTTCTGAATGAAGACTCCACTCTCCAGAGTGCACGTCCTCGCGACTGAGGTAGTCCGCTTCCCAGTTCAGGACACCCAGAATGAACACTGCCGATATGGCTTGCAGTTGGCATTCCGCCCAACAAAGGATTTTTGACACTCCCATCATTGCCATGCGGCTTCGAGTGCCAGCTTGATGTTTTATGTATGCCACCACGGTGTCATTGTCTGCTCGTACTTAATAATAATAATAATAATTTTATTTATATAGCGCTCTTTCTCCAATAGGACTCAAGGCGCTTAACAGATACATAGCATAATATAGTATAGAAAATAATGAAGTACAGAACAGATTTTCATAAAATACAGAAGCATGGAGATACCAAAGGGACAATTATGGGAATGCTTGAGTAAAAAGGAAAGTCTTGAGTCTACTTTTGAAGGATTCTATAGTTGGGGCCTCTCACACTGTGCGGGGAAGTGAGTTCCATAGAGTCGGAGCCGCATGACTAAAAGCTCGACCCCCAGATGAATTACGGGAGATTCTAGGTACTGCTAAAAGTCCTTCATCAACAGATCGCAGTAATCGAGTGGGGAAGTATGGGGTCAGCTGCTTCAGGTACCTTGGGCCCTGGTCATGTAGTGCTTTGAAACTCAGTAAGCCAATCTTGAAGATGATTCGTCATCTTACAGGCAGCCAGTGAAGGGAGTAGAGTATGGGTGTTATGTGGCTAGAACGGGGCTGGTTGGTTAACACTTGAACAGGCTTGTTTTGTACTAGAGGCAGGGTGAGGAATAGATTGAACGCTGCCCTCAGCTCTAGGATGTTTATCTGGAGGAATGATTCCTCCTTGGTCCAGCGACCCTGAAAAAAGAGTGTTGCTCCAACACAGCTTCCCATCCCCTCAGACTGGCATCCGTTGTCAGCAGAACCCAGTTGGGGATACAGAAGGGACGGCCCCTGCTTAATTGCTGGTCCTGGAGCCACCAGGTCAACGACAGACGAACCTCCGGAGTCAAAGAAATCACGTGAGATCTGATCTGATCCGATGAGGTAGGCCGTCCCACTTGGAAAGGATTAAGCTCTGTAGTGGGCAGGAATGCAACCGAGTGTACTCTACCATGTCGAAGGCCGACACCATCAGGCCAAGTACTTGCATCGCCGAGTGTACTCTGGGGCGACGAAGGAAGCATCGTATTCTGTCCTGAAGCTTCAGGACTTTTTCTGGAGATAGAAACAGTCTCTGACTGTGCGTGTCCAGGAATGCCCCCAGGTGCACCATGCTCTGAGCTGGGACCAGCGAGGACATCTTCTATTTGATAAGCCACCCGTGGGCTTGCAGGACGGTTACCGTCAGTTATAGATGACGGAGGAGGACTTCGTGGGAAATTGCCAGAATCACCAGGTCGTCCAAATATGGTAGGGATTCTGACTCCCTGGCGACAGAGAAGGGCCGTCATTACAGCCATGATCTTGGTAAAGATCCGAGGAGCCGTAGCCAATCCAAATGGCAAAGCCTGAAATTGGTAGTAAAGGTTGCCAATAGCAAACCACAGGAACTGCTTATGTGACATGGCCATAGGAATATGCAGATATACATCCTGTATATCCAGGGATACCATATAGTCTCCGGGTTCCATTGCTAGCACAATAGAGCGCAGAGTTTCCATATGAAACCTGGGCACTCTCACAAACTTGTTCAGTGATTTGAGATTTAGTATAGGCCGGAAGAACCCATTGGGTTTCGGGACCAGAAACTGGGTAGAGTAATAACCTCTGCCTTTCTGGGAATGAGGTGCCGGCACAACAACTCCTGTACTCAGGAGGGAACTCATCACAGTTTGTAGAGCTTGAACCTTCAACGGATCCGAAGGCTCTTTAACCAAACCTGGGCAAACTGTAGAAGTCGGCCTCCCACTCTGGAATCCCCCAGAGGGAGGCCCGTCCCGTCATGCAGCAGGCTTGTCATGTTTTGCAGCAGGCCTGACTATTTGCTTCCCCTTGAGGTCAAAAGGAACGAAAAGTGGTACCTTTTGCCTTCTGTGCAGAAGGATTAGTATTGGGGAGAAAGGCAGTCTTAGCGGCTGCTAATTCAGACACTATTTTATTTAGGTTTTCCCCAAACAAAATGTCCCCAGTGAAGGGGAGTACCTCCAAGGTCTTTTTGGAGTCCAGATCCACTTTTCATGACCTCAACCACAGAATGCGGTGAGCCAGGACAGACGTGGTCGACGCCTTGGCTGCCAATACACCTGCCTCAGAGGACGCCTCCTGAACGTAATAGGCGGCGGTGGTGGTAATGTGAGACAGGTATTGTCTGGCACTGTCAGATATATCCTTGGGCAGCTCTTCCTCTAATGCCTGAACCCACGCCTCAATACCTTTTGCAGCCCAGGAGGCAGCAATAGTGAGTCTATGTATGGCACCAGTAAGGGAGTAAATAGACTTCAGGCATCCCTCCACACGCTTATCTGTCGGCTCCCTCAGTGAGGTGACAGTGGTGACAGGCAGAGTGGACGACAACACGAGGCGGGTGACATGAGAATCCACCGGTGGTGGAGTCTCCTATTTGTTACATAACTCTGCAGTGAGAGGATAGTGAGCCAAGGCCCGTTTAGGCAGAGGGAATTTCTTCCCTGGATTAGACCAGGGTTCCCATCTGATGTCCACAAGATGATCAGAATAGGGTAATATAGTTTTAACCACATTCTGCTGTTTAATCTTATCAGTTTTCTTTGCCACAGTAGTGGATTCCTCATCATTAGTGATTTTAAGGATATGCTTAATAGCAACCACTAAGGCAGGTACATCAATCTGCAAGGGGGAATCCTCATCAGTAACACAGGATTCAGTGTCTGACCGTATGCTCCCCCTCCTCTTTAGATGAGACATCAGAGAGGTTTGTGGATTGTGAGGAGGAAGCAGCCCGCTTAGAGGACCCAGAGACACGGGAGTGACCTGGAGTAGATTTCTGTCTAACCAAAGACTGATTTAATTGCTGCAGCTGGTTAGATAAATTATCTGCCCAAGACGGATTAACCATAGGGAACATATGTGGTGGCAGTGTCACCGGTGGTCCCATAGGGGACGCTAAGCGTTCCACCAGAGTACCCAGCAGGTTGGTGAACGCAGCCCAGGGTGGCTCCAGTATAGATGCAGGAGCTGCGCACTGACTGGGAGGTGTATGGCAATTAGTACACAGACCATTATATAACACTTCCCCCTCTGGTATATCCTTGGCGCATGCTCTGCATGATGCATGAGCTTTCACTGATTTACTGCCCTTCCTGTTAGACATTATGGGGGTAATTTAGCATATTTACGATCATCCCCCCAGCACAGGTACAAAAGCATCACACGGCGGCAATGCTTTTGTACCCGATTACTATCTCCCTGCCAGCCAGTGCAGCTCCTGCACGCTGGCAGGGAGCTACTGGCCGCGTCCTGGGTCGCAGCGGCTGCGTGTGACGTCACGTAGTCGCCGCGGCCCACCCCAATGGTCCAGTCACGCCTCCATTGCCCAGACCGCACCGTTGGCACACCCCCTCCCGCCCCGAAACCGCCTCTGCCTATCAATCAGGGAGAGGCGATCACAGCCAGTCACTGGGCTCCCGGGGTGCACAGGCGCAGTGCGGAAGCTGCGCGTGCGCACTCCACACAGTAATTCAGACTGCTATCGCTGCAGTCTGAATTACCCCCTATGTGAGAACGCAACAACAGAGCGACTTAGTACGATAAAGCCAGACAAAGTACAATACCTGCGAATACATCCGGTATTATGTGACTGGGTACACAGTAGACTATACGTATTGGATAAATACTGTGTAGCACTATATTACGAGACCCAGACGAACCTAGTCCCTTAAGGTGTGTACACACGGTGCAGTATGCACTTAACTTTCCTTATGATTTTGACTATATAGTCAAAATCGTAAGGAAAGTTAGTGCATATTGCACCATGTGTACACAGCTTGCGGTCCCGCGGGATTGGCATCACAAGCAAAAATAGACTGTGCAGTCAGCCCAACATTGACTATATCGGCGGGGCCGGAGCTAGTCAATGTCGGGCAAAAGCCACATCACGCCATGTGCACACGGCTTTACGGTACAGAATATAGTGACAGTTATAGCTGGCAAACAACGAGAGTGAAACCACACAGCAGATACAGGCACACACAGTCACAGGCAATGTAGAAATTATCACAATAAAGCTGCACTGGACTTAGCGCCCTGGGTCGGGGGAGGGGCTACAGGTCAAGCGTCGGATCCCCTATGCTGGACTTCCACCCCAGGTATTAGCGAGCCTTATTAAATGGGGTGTGAGTACACCCGACCTGTGCTCTATTGGCCTGGTTGTCTAGTAGGGTCCCTGCCCAGTGACTGTGTCCACGGCAGCGCCGCGACCCGTCTCCCTATATCCCAAACGGAGCGCGATTTAATGGCAGGGTCCCACCCGAGGGACCCTCTTACCTCCTCCCTGTAGCAGCCACGCGATCCAGCAGAGCAGTCTGCGACTCTGTGCCTAAGCCGGGATGTCTCCGCCGCAAGTATCCGGGAACCAGGCCACGGGAGTATGCGACGCTGCTTGGGAGGTGATGGAGCTGCAGCACTGAATAGTCACACAGACTGACAGCCCAGCCAAGATAGGAAATTTCTTCAGAAAAAGCTTTTCAGGACTGCCCTATGCAGCCCTCCTGCTAGGTGACCTGCTACTACAGGCACCAAATCAAAACTCAGCTCTCAGTGCCTGGAGGCGGGGTTATGGAGGAAGTCCCAATGCATCCTGGGACAGCCTAAAGCTTTAGCCTGTTGGTGCTTCTGGATCAAGATCCACTCTACACCCTGCAATGTTTTCCCTGTGGAAACCAATGTAACCTGCTGCAGAAAGGGGTATTAGTGTGCCTTGAGGACTACATTTGGGAACCGCTGCCCTAAGATCACAGACCGTTATGTCGCCCTGTATGAATTGCAGGTACAGATAGCACTTCTTGTAAGAGAGGCGTCCAGTCCATATATAAATTCTGTTACTGCATAAGGATTGCATTGCTTCACTGCTTTTACAGTACATATGGCCTAATTCAGACCTGATCGCAGCAGCAAATTTATTAGCTAATGGGCAAAACCATGGGGGTCATTCAGATCTGAACGCTGGGCTGCGTTTTTTGCTGCCCTGCGATAAGATAGTCAGCGCCTACAGGGGGAGTGTATTTTCGCCGTGTAAGTGTGCGGTCGCTTGTGTTGCAGAGCTGCGCAAAAATCAGTTTGTGCAGTCTCTGCGAAGCCCAGGATTTACTCTTCCAGTGCGATTCAATCAGGGCCGGAGCCGACGTCAGACATCTTCCCTGAAAACACCTGAGCCCGTCTGTATTTTTCTGGACACTCCCTGAAAACGGTCAGTTGCCACCCGCAAACGGCCTCTTCCTGTTAATCTCCTTGCGAATGCCCGTGCAAATGGATCCTTCGCACAATCCAGTCGCTGACCGCCGATGCCCGTTGCAGTGACCAGATCTGAATGCTCCCCTATGTGCACTATGGGGGAGATTCAGATGTAACATGTGCAGATAGAGTTAGATTTGGGTGGGTTATATTGTTTCTGTGCAGGGTAAATACTGGCTGCTTTATTTTTACACTGCAATTTAGATTTCAGTTTGAACACACCCCACCCAAATCTAACTCTCTCTGCACATGTTACATCTGCCCGCCCCCCCGCCCCCCCCCCTGCAACGCACATGGTTTTGCCCATTAGCTAACAAATTTGCTGCTGTGATCAGGTCTGAATTAGGTCCATAGTCCTTTCCTATCTTCATGGTTCATTTGCAATAGAGGATTGTACCTTCCGAGGAACTAAAAATTAATTAACCAAATTTAGGATTTTTTTTTTCGAGATAAAATTATACGGTCACCTCTTAAAAAGTGAGGTTAGGAAAATTCCGGAATTAAAATCATCCGCAACAGTTTTTTTCTGTAGCGAGTTACGCAGTTTTGTGTTATCGCCAAATACTGTATGCATACCTAACATATCCCGGCCAAGCTTGGCCAACCTGTGGTTCTCCAGCTGTTGTAAAACTGAAAGTCCCATCAAACCCCCATACCATCAGCTGGTAAACCATGCTGGGACTTGTAGTTCACAACAGCTGGAGAGCCACAGGTTGGCCAGGCCTGTTCTAGGCCATCGACAAGGTCAGCAAGAGATTGGAAAAGGCAATTCCCAATACTGATCCCTGTGGAACACTAATAACTTTAGCAAAGTCTGGAAATGTTCCATTTATAACTACCCTTTGCCTTCTACCAGCCAATTATCTGCCCACGTACATAGTTTTTCCTCTAGGCTGAGTAATCTCCTCTTATGTATCCAGATTAACGTAGAACAGTGCTGAACGCTTCTGCAAAACTCCAAATAGAATCACAACCGCCGGATTAACAAAGACGCAGATGGAGACCTACCCCTCCTAAAAAGTTATATTTCTTATGCGTAACCGGTACGTACAAAAACTGCTGCAAATAGATTATCAAATCATTACCAGTAATTTAATTCCCGAATTGCATGTCCCAAAAGCCCAGATTTATCAAGCCTTGGAGAGTGCACGGTGATAAAGTACCAATCAGCTCCTAACTGTCATTTTTCAAACACAGCCTGTAACATGGCAGTTAGGAGCTGATTATCAGCTTGCAATTTATCAGCCAAAGTACCAACCAAATAGCTCCTTCCATTTTTCAAACACAGCCTGTTACATGACAGATAGGAGCTGATTGGCTGGTACTTTAGCACTCTCCGCACAGTGCTTGCTTCCCTGCGGCTGTGCACTTCCATACAAATCCAAATCAGGCAATTTGTTTCCAGCATAGAGAGCGATACCGCATCTGCTTTCTTGCGGCAATGATCTTGTCTACACCGAGTGGACAAATTATGACCGCCAGGCAAAGTAGCTATTGCGCAGATAATGCAGACGTAGGTTGCCGGTATAATAAGGGAAAGGCGGAGGTATGCAGAAAGTAATGAAGTGCATCACTGATGAATGGGTCAACAACATAATCCGACAGACTTTGAACGTGGAATAACCGCTGGCGGAAGCCGTGCGAGCATTACCAAAACACCTGCATTGGTGAATTGTTTCACAGCGGCAGTTGTTAGAGTGCACTCAGAAAGCACCAGCAGACCAGAAACTAGGGGGTACATTTACTAAGGTGGGAGTTTTTATTTAGAACTGGTGATGTTGCTCAAAGCAACCAATCAGCTGCTTCTAGAAGAGGGAAGCAGTTAGCTTCCCGAAGAATGGGATCCGGGCGGTCAAAATACAGACGCCGGGATCCCGCACTAGGACAGAAACCTGACATCACCATACCGACACCGAACGTGAGGCCGGCGTCAAAATCTAGACAGCTGGGATCCCGATCGTCTTGACAGCCAGACGCGCTGGCGTCCTGCCGTGGGGGAGGAGCTTATCTTTACGCTACAGAAGGGGATGTTAGGGTCAGGGTGCAGGGCCGGCACTTAGAGGGGGAGGGAAGGTTAGGCACACTGCAGGGAAGGTTAGGGTTAGGCAGCGGGGAAGGGAGGGTTAGGCACACTGCAGGGAAGGTTAGGGTTAGGCAGCGGGGAAGGGAGGGTTAGGGTTAGGCACACTGCAGGGAAGGTTAGGGTTAGGCAGCGGGGAAGGGAGGGTTAGGGTTAGGCACACTGCAGGGAAGGTTAGGGTTAGGCAGCAGGGAAGGGAGGGTTAGGCACACTGCAGGGAAGGTTAGGGTTAGGCAGCGGGGAAGGGAGGGTTAGGGTTAGGCACACTGCAGGGAAGGTTAGGGTTAGGCAGCGGGGAAGGGAGGGTTAGGGTTAGGCACACTACAGGGAAGGTTAGGGTTAGGGTTAGGCACACTGCAGGGAAGGTTAGGGTTAGGCAGCGGGGAAGGGAGGGTTAGGGTTAGGCACACTGCAGGGAAGGTTAGGGTTAGGCAGCGGGGAAGGGAGGGTTAGGCACACTGCAGGGAAGGTTAGGGTTAGGCAGCGGGGAAGGGAGGGTTAGGGTTAGGCACACTGCAGGGAAGGTTAGGGTTAGGCAGCGGGGAAGGGAGGGTTAGGGTTAGGCACACTGCAGGGAAGGTTAGGGTTAGGCAGCGGGGAAGGGAGGGTTAGGGTTAAGCACACTGCAGGGAAGGTTAGGGTTAGGCAGCGGGGAAGGGAGGGTTAAGGTTAGGCACACTGCAGGGAAGGTTAGGGTTAGGCAGCGGGGAAGGGAGGGTTAGGGTTAGGCACACTGGAGGGAAGGTTAGGGTTAGGCAGCGGGGAAGGGAGGGTTAGGGTTAGGCAAACTGCAGGGAAGGTTAGGGTTAGGCAGCGGGGAAGGGAGGGTTAGGGTTAAGCACACTGCAGGGAAGGTTAGGGTTAGGCAGCGGGGAAGGGAGGGTTAGGGTTAAGCACACTGCAGGGAAGGTTAGGGTTAGGCAGCGGGGAAGGGAGGGTTAGGGTTAGGCACACCGCAGGGAAGGTTAGGGTTAGGCAGCGGGGAAGGGAGGGTTAGGGTTAGGCACACTGCAGGGAAGGTTAGGGTTAGGCAGCGGGGAAGGGAGGGTTAGGGTTAGGCACTTAGCGAGGAGGATTAGGGTCAGGCACCACCCGGGAGGGTTAGGCACCCACAAGGGAGGGTTAGGGTTGGGATAGGGAAAAGGTGATGGTTAGGGGGCTTCCTGGTGGTATGTCGGGATTTTGATGGTTGGGATGCTGCTAGCGGAATACTGAACGCCGGCATCCCGTCCATCAGCAAATCATATGGATCCTCTAGAACAGGCATGTCCAAACTGCGGCCCTCCAGCTGTTGCGAAACTACACATCCCAGCATGCCCTGACACAGGTTTAGCATTCTCTGACAGCAAAACTGTGTCAGGGCATGCTGGGATATGTAGTTTCACAAAAGCTGAAGGGCCGCAGTTTGGACATGCCTGCCCTAAAGGATAATAGAAAGGATCTGATTGGTTGACAACATCACCAGTTCTGAAGAAAAAAACAACAAAAAAAAAAACCTCCCTCCTTAGTAAATTTACCCCTAGGTCTGAGCGCAAGGTCGTAAACGGCTAACGGATGCAGGAAAGGAATGAAAGTGAGCAGACTCGTTCAGCCCCACAGATGGGCGACAGCAAATGAATGATACTCCGAATCAGGGACCCATTCAGGCGGCCTCTCAACAAACCGTACACCCCATATTACACCGTACGGGCTACGGAAGCAGAAGGTCCATCCACACACCAGTGCTATCTGCTGCAATCAGGGTGAGACGGCTCCAGGGATTGGACAGGAAATGATTGGAAACGGATCATGCCGTCTACCGAATCACGTTTTTAATGACACCACGCAGATGGCAGGGTGAGGATATGGAGCCGTCAGCACGAAAGCATGGCTCCTCGCATCATCATGACACAGTTCATCGCATTTAGGGCCTAATTCAGCATGGAACGCTGCCGCATGCTGATGCCCTGTGAAGTGTGGGAACGGCATATCACATCAACGGCATATCACATCTGCAAACGCCTCTGCCTGATTGGCAGGCAGAGGAGTTTGCGTGGTGGGAGGGGGCGTCGCGGTGGCGTTAGGGGGATGCGGTCCGCACTATTTGCGCACATCTACCATCCATGCTGAATTAGGCCCTTAGGCCAATATTGCTCAAGAAACATACACGCAGACAGTAGCACGCATGCCTAGAACTCAAGCCGCATAAAGGAGTCCCAACGCCGTCTTATCTAGGTCGCCACATTAAACACTGCTGGCTGGCAAGACATGATTAATGAACAGCACAAGACGTCTCGGAGCAATTAGAGAGTTTACACGTGTGCAGGGCACATACAGGCGCTTGCACTCCAGAACGGTGACAGAACCAGGACACAACCGCTCTCGTCTGAAGCTCCCAATGGAGTTCCGTGATTTATCAGCGGTCACACTTTCTAGGAAATTATGTTGTGTGACCTTATTTTATGCAAAACTCCAGCGTTCCGAGAGGTTACCAAGTTCCCAGTTCTGAAGGGTTTCTTCCCTTACAGAAGAAATAAAATGCAATCTGCATGTACAACGTGTAGTCAAGGACCAGCCTATTAGATAATTAGCAGCAAAAGGCACCTTACTATTGAAGCAACTGTCCTTCAACGTTCTCTACTCCTTAGACCTCATTTACACATATGCGCCGTGAAAAGGAATAGAAACGCATGAAATGTAACGCACGCTTTAGACATGCTGTAGCTATGGCCTCCATGTGCTTTTCCAGTGTTATGTTTAAACCAATACAATTTGCTGAATGGTAGCAAACGTTCAAGCTATGGGACGTGCCGTCCTCTCGTAACCCCGGTTCCCACTGCGCTTGCATGCTGGAGAGAGGAGAGACCTTCTGAAATTATTATACAGAAGTACATTTGTAAACTTGTTCGCAAATATATAATGGTATCCTGTCTTTAGGTCGACACTATTGGTCGACATGGCAACGGTCAACAGATGAAATGGTCGACACAAGTATTTCACAATTATTATTATTATTTTTTTAACTTTCATACTTTTCGATCCACGTGGACTACGACTGGTAATAGTAACCTGTGCCGAGCGCAGCGAGCCACCTTACCCGAAGCATGGTGAACGAAGCGAGCCATGCGAGGGGACACGGTGCACTAATTGGGTTTCCCGGTCACTTTACGAAGAAAACTACACCAAAAATATATTTTAAAAAACTCATGTCGACCTTTTTTTTCATGTTGATCTAATGACCTGCCGACCTATTTCATGTGTCGACCTAGTCACTGTTGACCAATAGTGGTCGACCCAATGACTGTCGACCCTATGATCCACACCAATGTATAATGTACGCACAATTTTTTTGTATGTTTTATCCCCTACGGAACCCTTGCTGCACCTTATGGAACCCTTGTTGCACCTTACGGAACCCTTGTTGAACCTTACTCCAAATGCTGATAGGTTAATTGCCTTTTGGGAAAAATTAACCCTGGTGTGTGGATGTTCATGTGGGAGGGAATATAGAGTGGAAAGGAGTCTCCCTGGCACAAGTGAACTGGGAAAAAGAAAAGTTTTCTTTGAGACCCAAATGGAATTCAGAACAAGGACCAGTTATCCCCGTCTCTTCCCAACCACAGGACGGCAGACCATAAGCCCACTCTCCGCCATGACACGGAGTACTAGATCTTATATACGGTATGCATTAATGTTTCTTAACCAAAGCAGAAGATTGTTTTACACAACCGAGCGCCCGCTCTCTTCCTGTAATTCCAATGGCGGCACCTATCACTATCCTCTATGAAGCCTTACGCTGGGGATGGACGCACAGACAAGAAGGACTACACACAACCTTGGCTTGACTGTCTGTGCCGCCGTACACCAGTTCTAGGACTTCCAAATCGTGTGTGTGTGTGTGTATATATATATATATATATATATATATATATATATATATATATATAGTGTTAGACGTTGAGATTAGACGCTTTGCGCGGCGGTTTCTCTGGGACCGTATAGGCGATATCATCAGTGTCTATAAGAGGAGCAATAACCTCACCAGGAACTGTTGCATTATTCATGGAAACGCCGCTTTCCCTTTGTTTATCCCGAGGATAAGTGTATCTTTACAGTCATACATTATTGACATTTGCATTTTCTTCTACAAATTTTCCGGAATGTAACAGTCGTATAATTACGGATTCACATCAGTCGTAAAACACATTCTCATTAACTAAGAATAACGCACTCTGTGGAAATCTATCACAGGTCAGATTCCTGCGAGTGGTTATATCGGTCTCTGCAGCGTTCGTTAATAGAAAGTTATGAAGCCTCTAGAAATAGCGGGGAGGCTTACTGGGAGCTTTCCGAGGAATTACCATTTCAGTGGAATTTCACCGGCTGTGTGATTCTGTAGAGCAGGGACAAGGAATGTTTTATTACACAGACACTTGGGGTGAAGAGGACGAGGTCATCAGAAAATTAATGGCAATATCTAGGGAGGGTGTTTTATACACTATTTAGCCACCTTGCGGCCTACAGTAAAATGTCGCTGTCCTCTAGTGAGCGGGTAGACCGCAGTTGAATATGAATTTAGAGGCTGATTGAGAGGGTTCCCGGTAAAAAAAAGAGATTGTCATGTCTCCCATTTGAAGCGAAGCTGTCAATCTTTTTTTTTCCAACTTTTTCATCCTTTACCATCCACGTGGACTATCACAGGGAATAGAAACGAGCCACGCGGTACACTAATTGGGGTGACGTGCTTTAACATAGAGAATGACACCTTAAAAAAAAAAAAGAAAGCTCGTCGACCTACCCTATTGCTTATATGGGGTCGCCCTGTTGACGATCCACACCCGATTCAGAGACCTTAATTCGGTGTTGACGCACATCTCCGATGCTTTCAAATCTGCACATGGGCAGAATCCACTGCGCATATGCACATGGAGGGGATGCGTTGTCGCTCGCAGTCTCCCGAAAGCCGCAGACGGATAGACATGTTGCTGGCATTTGGGGGTGACAACGGACAGCGTTCCAGAAAAGGGGGTGGCTGCGTCCTCGGGTGCAGCTTCACTGGAAATTTGATTTATCTGGACGCCTTGTTCACGCAATTTGATCCGATTCTGCGTCTTTGGACGCAGCAGCAGAACACAGAAGCCCTGGGCGCCTTTATACTTAAGACGCCTTCTGTGGCTTCTGCATAGCGGCTCCGTACAAAGACACAGCAGCTGCGTGAATAGCGCCCACCTCTGAATCAATGTCTTAAATCCACAAAAATACTGTGTGCTTCACACTGCATTGTGTACATATATACAATATAGACAAAATAGCTTTACGTGTTTAGTTCACTGCAGCTACAGTCATGTATTTTCAATGTTGTTTGCCCTGCATATATAAAAGCAAATACTGTAGATGTCAAAAAATGTGGCACAGACATTGATTTTTTTTTTTTTGCTTTCACTTTTAAATGCCATACTACGGTTTTCAGCTAAAAGTAGTTAGAGCCCCAAAGGGTGAATTATATGTAATATTTCTTTACAGTCCGATACATAGATCGTTAGGGACAGGTGCACCCGTCGCTGCCAAACTTTGTTTGGCTCCAAAAGTTCTGAAAGTATTACGTCTGTAGCTCTGTACTGTAGGCACATCGTTTTGTTTTTTTTAAAGTGATCATGAAGACAATAAAAAAGACATGTATTTTTAAGTCTAGAAATCTTTAGTATCCCCCCTATCCATGCGCTATTTTAGGCCGATGGCTCGTCTTAGACACAAGACCGTATTATAAAGGTAGACTCCAACAGCGGATATATGGTAACACTTGACTTTGGGTGGTTGAAAGGGATGTGGCATTGTATGCAGTTGGCCCTGTCATGGGTGGATCAGGGTGTGTGCGGCCTTAGGGGGAAGATTTGAGGAAGGGTTGCGTTAACTTAAAAATTATGTCATTGTAAGGGCGCGCACACACTGTATTTTAACCGTTTAATGCCGGAGTCAGCCTGCACAGAAACGATGCGCTTAGGTTCTGTTGTGGTCCCAGGAATAACTTATTTTCTTCAAAAAACTTATTAGGAAAATTCTAAAATAGTTTTGTTTTTTTCCCCAGAAGAGTTGGGATATTAATTCGGTAGCATATTGAGTAAAAATAATTTTATTGGCATCACATATGGGATAACTGAAATTATATAGTTATAGCTAAATACCCGTGCTTCGCCCTGGAATTTCAAGTATTTCCATGCGTATAACTTGAATTTTGAAGGACTTCATAGTAAACAAATTAGGTTACAACAGGACATGCTTAGTTCACCGCTGCCAATCTTTGTCAGGTCGCACCTCTGGACGGGCCTTCCCGGTTTGATGCTGTCAAAATGCTGGCGCTGAGGAGAATAATCAGCCTCCTTCTCTGCCCCGTCCCGCCTCCTTCTCTGCCCTGCTCAGTGCTGTAACTGCTGGTGGTGAGGAGAATAATCCGCCTCCTTCTCTGCCCCGTCCCGCCTCTGATGCTGCCCTGCTCAGTGCTGTAACTGCTGGTGCTGAGGAGAATAATCTTCCTCCTTCTCTGCCCCATCCTGCCCTGCTTAGTGCTGTACATGCTGGTGCGGAGGAGAATAATCCGCCTCCTTCTCTGCCCCGTCCCGCCTCTGATGCTGCCCTGCTCAGTGCTGTAACTGCTGGTGCTGAGGAGAATAATCCGCCTCCTTCTCTGCCCCGTCCCACCCCTGATGCTGCCCTGCTCAGTGCTGTACATGCTGGTGCTGAGGAGAATAATCTGCCTCCTTCTCTGCCCCGTCCTGCCTCTGATGCTGCTCTGCTCAGAGCTGTAAATGCTGGTGCTGAGGAGAATAATCCGCCTCCTTCTCTGCCCCGTCCCGCCTCTGATGCTGCCCTGCTCAGTGCTGTAACTGCTGGTGCTGAGGTGAATAATCCGCCTCCTTCTCTGCCCCGTCCCGCCTCTGATGCTGCTCTGCTCAGAGCTGTAAATGCTGGTGCTGAGGAGAATAATCCACCTCCTTCTCTGCCCCTTCCCGCCTCTGGTGCTGCTCTGCACAGTGCTGTAACTGCTGGTGCTGAGGAGAATAATCCGCCTCCTTCTCTGCCCCGTCCCGCCTCTGATGCTGCCCTGCTCAGTGTTGTAAATGCTGGTGCTGAGGAGAATAATCCGCCTCCTTCTCTGCCCCGTCCCGCCTCTGATGCTGCCCTGCTCAGTGCTGTACATGCTGGTGCTGAGGAGAATAATCTGCCTCCTTCTCTGCCCCGTCCTGCCTCTGATGCTGCTCTGCTCAGAGCTGTAAATGCTGGTGCTGAGGAGAATAATCCGCCTCCTTCTCTGCCCCGTCCCGCCTCTGATGCTGCCCTGCTCAGTGCTGTAACTGCTGGTGCTGAGGTGAATAATCCGCCTCCTTCTCTGCCCCGTCCCGCCTCTGATGCTGCTCTGCTCAGAGCTGTAAATGCTGGTGCTGAGGAGAATAATCCACCTCCTTCTCTGCCCCTTCCCGCCTCTGGTGCTGCTCTGCACAGTGCTGTAACTGCTGGTGCTGAGGAGAATAATCCGCCTCCTTCTCTGCCCCGTCCCGCCTCTGATGCTGCCCTGCTCAGTGTTGTAAATGCTGGTGCTGAGGAGAATAATCCGCCTCCTTCTCTGCCCCGTCCCACCTCTGATGCTGCTCTGCTCAGAGCTGTAAATGCTGGCGCTGAGGAGAATAATCCGCCTCCTTCTCTGCCCCTTCCCGCCTCTGGTGCTGCTCTGCACAGTGCTGTAACTGCTGGTGCTGAGGAGAATAATCCGCCTCCTTCTCTGCCCTGTCCTGCCTCTGATGCTGCCCTGCTCAGTGCTGTAAATGCTGGTGCTGAGGAGAATAATCCTCCTCCTTCTCTGCCCCGTCCCACCTCTGATGCTGCTCTGCTCAGTGCTGTAACTGCTGGTGCTGAGGAGAATAATCCGCCTCCTTCTCTGCCCTGTCCTGCCTCTGATGCTGCCCTGCACAGTGCTGTACATGCTGGTGCTGAGGAGAATAATCTGCCTCCTTCTCTGCCCCGGCCCGCTTCTGATGCTGCCCTGCTCAGTGCTGTAACTGCTGGTGCTGAGTAGAATAATCCGCCTCCTTCTCTGCCCCGTCCCGCCTCTGATGCTGCTCTGCTCAGTGCTGTAACTGCTGGTGCTGAGGAGAATAATCTGCCTCCTTCTCTGCCCCGGCCCGCCTCTGATGCTGCCCTGCTCAGTGCTGTAACTGCTGGTGCTGAGGAGAATAATCTGCCTCCTTCTCTGCCCCGGCCCGCCTCTGATGCTGCCCTGCTCAGTGCTGTAACTGCTGGTGCTGAGGAGAATAATCCTCCCGCCTCCATCTCTGCCCCGTCCCGCCACTGATGCTGCACTGCTCAGTGCTGTAAATGCTGGGACGACAGGCTAAACTCCGCCCACTGTATGTTAAATATGTAAGGTTTGCAGAGATAGGCTGACTCCAAAGGGCCCTAGGGCTCCTTGCTTAGCTTCTCACTCTCCCTTAGGGCTCATCCTTCGGGGTAAAAAGGTAAAGATTTTTGCACACTGGGAAAGCTATTGGTACCCTTTACACAGCAGATAAGCAGTTGCTGACTATCAAGCTTTCCTAATACATTTAAGAGACAAAGGGG
Organism: Pseudophryne corroboree; assembly: GCF_028390025.1. Classification (NCBI taxonomy): domain Eukaryota; kingdom Metazoa; phylum Chordata; class Amphibia; order Anura; family Myobatrachidae; genus Pseudophryne; species Pseudophryne corroboree. The sequence goes on along the minus strand of NC_086444.1, from coordinate 45,584,723 downwards.
GAGATGTACTAAACAGTGAAAATAGTAGAGAAGTGAGTCGGTGGAGAAGTTGCCCATGGCAACCAATCAGCATTGACGTAACATTTATAATTTGCATACCATAAAATTATACAGAGCACCTGATTGGTTGCCATGGACAACTTCTCCACTGGCTTACTTCTCCAATTTTATCACTGCTTAGTTAGTACATCTCCCCCAAAATATCTATCTCTCCTTTCCTCCTATTGCTCTATGAAAGGTTCGCCAATGTTTAGTTCAAGTGACAGGTAAACCTCTGATAATTGAGACACTATCCTCTCCTGACCGGAAATAGGCTGGTTAAGTACTTATATCTGAACTCTATCTATCTATGGCAAATACCACTGACTCGTCACAAAATCTCCTGAACCATAAGGCTGGACTTACTTGCCAGTGGCAGTTACAGAGCAGTCCATTATTCAAATAGGGGAGCCACATTCAGCGATGTTTGACAGTGTTTAGGGGTGGCAGTTGATGTGGCTCCCTTATTTGAATAATGGACTGCTCTGCAACTGCCACTGGCAAAGAAGTCCAGGAACAGAGCATTATGTCCTCCCCACTCCGTGACTTGGTATAGCCGACACCATGCATTCTTTATAGCCCCGGCTGGGTGGGCTGTCTTAACTCTCCTCTGTGAGGGGGGAATTCCCCAATAACAATCTCACCCCTTTTAACCCCTTTGTGGGTGGAAGTTTGAAAAATCCCTTCTTCGTGGGTGCCTACACCACAAAAGCAAGCTACTGTCCAAATGTCAAGTTTCTAGTCCTTATGGTTCAAGAGATTTTGTGATGAGTCAGTGGTATTTGCCATATATATAATATTACTATATATACACACATATGCATACATACATATTGCGATGGTTAAGGGGTCGAAAGCCCCATGCAACGGCGTGAACAGCGCATGCAGGGCCTGATGAATCACCTAGTAGGTGCTGTAGTTGTGGGAGTGGCGGGTGCAGGGGAGACGCGGATGGGGTTCGGGGGTGCCGCAGGTGGGGAGGGGCGGTTGCGGGGGTGCCGTGGGTGGGGAAGGGGCTGGTGCGGTGGTGCCGAGGGTGGGGGAGGGTGCGTGGGTGCTGCGGGTTGGGGGTCTGGGGCCACAGCGGGTGGGGGAGGAGCAGTTGCGGGGTTGCCGCTGTGGGAGAGGGGCGGGTGCGGTGGTGCTGCGGGTGGGGGAGGGGGTCCGGGGCCACCGCGGGTGTTGAAGGACAGGGGGTGCTGCGGATAGGGACCGGAGGTATTGCGAGTGGGGGAGGGGTGGGTAATTTTCTCCTCCTGGAAGCAGCTAAGCTGCTGTCCTCCTTTTGGCAGTGGCTCTCCCGGAGACTCACACAGCAGCCAGTCACTATTGTTCGCGCCGGTGTCCCAATGCGCCACATTACAGGTAAGAAGATGCAATCAATAAACTACAGCTCCCAGCAGCCCTTAGCGCCGGAATGCTTTGGCGCTAAGGGCTGCTGGGAGCTGTAGTTTATTTAGTGCGTCTACTTCCCTGTAATGCGGCGCGTTGGGACACCGGCGCTAACAATAGTGACTGGCTGGCAGAACTGACTGACTCGCTGAATCAATGTAAAAGGTGAGAGTGCTGTGCAGTGTCAGTGACACTGCACACCCACTGCACTGCACAGCACTGTCACCTTTTACATTGATTCAGCGTCCAGACATTACCCTCCGCGATATCACCCACTCTATCCGTTACATTAGCCATCTCAGGGCTTCCAGGCCGACAGGTCAGGTGCTGTGTTGTGGAGTCAGGGCCTCTGGGGATCTGGGCGCGGCTGTGGCGGGGAGGCACTTCTGTGACATCACACGCAGAGGAGGCTCCAGGCTCAGAAAGTATGCAGCGCTGGGAGAGCTATGAAAGCCTTCCGCTGCGCCACTTTCATACACATCTATGCCGGTGGCCGCAGCAGCTTTTGTTCCACCTGTGCCACGGCTAAGGAGTGGGGATTGTTGATGCCGGAGGGGGCAGGCGGACATAGGGGTCATTCAGAGTTGATCGCTCGCTAGCTAGCTACTTCTTGCAGCCATGCGAAGGCATAGTCGCTGCCCACTGGGGAGTGTATATTTGCTGTGCATGGGTGCGATCGCATGTGCAGCCGAGCACTACAAAACTAGTTTGTGCAGTTTCTGAGTAGCTCAGAACTTACTCAGCCCTTACGATCACTTCAGCCTGTCCGGTCCCGGAATTGACGTCAGACACCCGCCCTGCAAACGCTTGGACACGCCTGCGTTTTTCCAAACACTCCCAGAAAACGGTCAGTTGACACCCATAAACGCCCTCTTCCTGTCAATCTCCTTGCGATCAGCTGTGCGAATGGATTCTTCGTTAAATTCATCGCCCAGCAACGATCCGCTTTGTACCCGTACGACGCGCCTGCGCATTGTGTTGCATACGCATGCACAGTAGTGACCTGATCGATGCGCGGCGAAAAACGATAGCGTGTGATCAGGTCGGAATGACCCCCATAGGACGCTGCAGTAAAAGGATTTTTTTCCCCCTATCTACAGCGCAGAGACTTGCTGCAGATGCAGTGGCACACCCTCCAGCTGGACCTTTTTGGCAGGTACAGTACCTTTTATTTATGGTCTGTACCGATTTTTGGCTCTCTAAACTACCATTGAGAGTATGCCCCCTTTTAGGATTTGTAGCGGTTTTTCTGTGTAAATTGTTGGAGGGTGTGTTGCTGCAGATGCAGTGGGCCTATTTTGGGGTGTGGACCTGGAGCTGCAGCTCCATCAGCCCCATTGTTAATCCTGCTCTGGGAACACACAGCAGCCAAAGGGCAGAGGCTCCCATTGGATGTAACCTGTTTGGGAGGGCGTTTCTCGCCCAATCAGCTGTGGACTGGGTGTGATAGACCTGCTGCTAACCCAATGAATGCTCCTAGCCACGCCCAGCATTATACACACAAAGTGACAGATCTAGGCTATTATATAGGATACACACACACACACACACAGAGTATATATATATATATATATATATATATAAAAATATGTATATATACATACAAACACATACACTGTAGACAACAAAACTATGACAGAACACATATGGAATTATGTTGTAAACAAAACAGTGTTACACAAATCAAAATATGTTTTATATATTAGATTCCTCAAAGTAGCCCCCTTTTGCTTTGATGACAGCTTTGCACACTCTTGGCATTCTGTCAATCAGCTTCATGAGGTAGTCTCCTGGAATGGTTTTCCAACAGTCTTGAAGGAGATCAGAGGTGCTGAGCACTTGTTGGCTGCTTTTCCTTCACGCTGCGGTCCAACTCATCACAAACCACCTCAATTGGGTTTAGGTCGGGTGATTGTGGAGGCCAGGTCATGTGACGCAGCACTCCATCACTTTCCTTCTTGGTCACGTAGCCCTTACATAGCCTGGTGGTGCATTTGGGGTCATTGGCTTGTTGAAAAACAAATGATGGTCCCAGTAAGCGCAAACCAGATAGAATGAGATGGCGCTGCAGAATGCTGTGGTAGCCATGCTGGTTAAGTGTGCCTTAAATTTTGAATAAATCAATAACAGTGTCACCAGCAAAGCACCCCCACACCATCACACCTCCTCCTCCATGCTTCACAGTGGGAACCACACATGCAGAAACCATCCGCTCACCTTCTCTGCGTCTCACAAAGACACGGCGGATGGAACCAAATATCTAAAATTTGGACTCATCAGACCAAAGTACAGATTTCCACTGGTCTAATGTCCATTCCTTGTGTTTCTTGGCCCAAACAATTTTCTTCTTCTTGTTGTGCACCCTCAGTAGTGGCTTCTTCGCAGCAATTAGGCCATGAAGGCCTGATTCACGCAGTCTCCATTGAACAGTTGATGTTGAGATTGTCTGCTACTTGAACTCTGTGAAGAATTTATGTGGGCTCTAGTCTGAGGTTCTGTTAAGTAGTGGTTTCTGAGGCTGGTAACTAATGAACTTATTCTCTGCAGCAGAGGTTACTCTTGGTCTTCCTTTCCTGGGGCGGGCCTCATGAGAGCCAGTTTCATTATAACGTTTGATGGTGTTTGCAACTGCGCTTGAGGATACATTCAAAGTTCTGGAATTTTTCGTATTGATGGACCTTCATGTTTTAAAGTAAAGTAATGATGGACTGTCGTTTCTCTTTGCTGAGTTGAGTGGTTCATACCATAATATGGATTACAACAGTAGTCAAATAGGTGTCCACTGTGTACTAAGTCCGACTGCCCAGTCTCAGTTAATCCTATTAAAGGTCAAGATAAACATTGACCCATCTGACAACACAACTCATGGTCTCAAACACATTAAGGCAAGTAATTCCACAGATTGACTCTTGACAAGGCACACCTGTTAATTCAAAACCATTCAGGAGACTACCTCATGAAGCTGATGCCAAGAGTGTGCAAAGCCATCATCAAAGCAAAAGGGGGCTACTTTGAGGAATCTAGAATATAAAACATATTTTGATTTGTTTCACACTGTTTTTGTTTACAACATAAGTCTACATGTGTTCTTCCATAGTTATGATGTCTTCAGTGTTAATCTACAATGTAGAAAATAACTAAAATAAATAAAAACTATTGAATGAGAAGGTGTGTCCAAACTTTTGACTGGTACTGTATATACACACACAGTAAAAGATAGATAGATAGATAGATAGATAGATAGATAGATAGATAGATAGATAGATAGATAGATAGATAGATAGATACAGGGGCGTATGTATACGGGGGCATAATATGACGGACCCCAGCATGCTACAGAACGGATTGCAGATTCTGCCGTACTGAATAGGGTCCTACAGATGTGTCCTCATGTATCCTTGCTGCAGATACGCTAAACATGCTGATTAAAAGTATATGCGGCATGCCTATATTGTGTGTAATTGCAGCTGTACCTGCATCCGAAATGCCACGTTACAGTGTGTTCCATGAAAACACTGAAGCATAGCATTTTGCATGCAAATACAGTCGCAGTCACACACAGAATATAGGCATGCTGCATATCCTTTTAATCAGCAGAAACTGGCCCTCACATGTTATGTGTAATGTGACTTACAGTGCACAGAGTAAAGATGTAAGAGGACAGATCTGTATGTACCAACACAGTGCCCTTCACATTACAATAAGCAGATCATATTATGGGGGAAATTCAATTGCAAGTGTTAAATTAACGTGTGTGAAAAAGGGTGGTAGCCTTGGGCTTTAACGTCTAGGGCCATTCAATTGCACACCCTTTTACACCCGACACCCTAACTAATGCCCACTAAATTAATGGGGGAGATTCAAATGTTTGAAATGTCAGTTGGGAGTCTTTTTTTCCCTATCTAATAGACAGGAAAAAACAGACACCCAACCGATTTTTCAAACATTTGAATCTCCCCCAATGTGTTAATGGGCGTTAACACACAGAATCCATGAAACGTTTATGAATCCATGCATTAACAGGGTCGAGCGCCCGTTAACCACCTAGTTTTCAGTGTTTTTTTGCCCCCCCCCACCATTATAACACATACTACACACGCTTCTCACTGACAATGTAGTCACACACAAAAGTCAGGCTGGACAATGGATCACACCCAATTGCTTAGCAGGCAAATCTGGGAAATTGGTATGCAACTGACATTTGTATATCTGTGTGCGGCCGAGGCTGAATCTGTGTAAGAAGTGCTGCGACAGCGGCTTTCCCTCACACCAGATTTCTCTGTGCTCCACCTGCGGCACTGTACGGGTTTAAAACTAATTCCTGTGCGGTTACAGACGCAGCCCAGTGTCTCTAGTACACCGAGTGGGGTTTCACTGCGTCTGCAAGGCGAACAAGACACAAAATGCGGCACGCTACACCTCTGGGAGAGTCTCAGTCACGCTGTATGGCGTATAGACGCCAGATGTACGAGGGCACATCTGTACCAGAGCCGTGTGTCATATACAAAGGGAGATCCCGAGGACTTACTGCAGACCGCAACAGGTTTCCCAAATATTCAGCACTAGTAGGAGCATATTCAATTAGGCGTGAGAATAGCATAAATCTCGCATCTACAAGGTTTCTCCCATGGGTGCAAGATTTTTGCTATTCAACGGAGTGCAGGGCTTTTTCATTATTGAGCGGCGGGGGATTTTTCTCTCGCAGCCCCAAGAGCACGACCAATTTTTCCTAAAATCCCTATTTTTTTGTAAAAATGGTTGTGAAATGCTCCGAATTGCTGGACCCTTCAATGACTAATTAAGCAGTTGGAATTTTCCAATTATCTCAATTAGTAGAGTTATTCACCTTCCGAAGCGATGCTTTCTCCTCCGGTTATTCCCTCCAGCGTCAGACAGCAGAGACAGCTCCCAGGTACCGGCCGGGTGCAGGACAGATACTACCCCTAACCCTACACACACTATACTACTAGCCCCGTCTGCAGGCTATCCGCTGTGTTAGAAAGAAAAAATTCCCCTCCAGCTGGATTTTGCCAGCAAAATACCCCGCAACTACATTTTTTAAATTTGATACCGCGGGTATCAGAAGCGCGCATACCCACGGTAATCCTAAATTGGTTGCGGGGTCCGCGCAATTTTTTTGCAACCAAAACCTTGCAGCCAATTGGATATGGGCCACAGCGTTACTGCAAAGAGGATCTATAAGTTCCCACTCTCCTCCTGTACACACGTGGCAGGCACGAGCTCACCTTACAGATTTATAAATCTCTATTTTATTTATTAATATTTATATTGTGCACACATATTCTGCAGCAGTTACCAGAGTGTCTTTCAGCCTATCACATCAGTCCCCGCCCCAGTGGAGCTTACACTCTATATTCCCTCTCACATGTACACGCACACATATACACTAGGATTCTTCTTTTTTTTTTTTTTTGTTACCGCCCAATGAATCCACCAGAATGTTTTTGCAGTATCGGAGCATTCAGATCAATACAAAATAAATACGGAAACCGCAAAGATCAGCCATAATAACGCTTTCGCTAATCTGTTTTAAGAAGGCGCATTTTAAAGCACTGAAATGCGTCCTGCCCTTATGGAGACTCAGTGCCCCCCTGGTTGCCCGGTGAACTTTTAACTATGTGTCCCCACTTTCTGGCTGCCGCGCTTCTACACAAACAAATAAAAGTGGTGGTGGGTAGTTAAAAACAGCTACTTTCTTTCCCCCTTTGCACAAAATGATGTAACTGCGCAATTTTGAGTTAACCTTTTTAGTAATTTTAAGCTTGGATTGGCGGCCAGTCGTGTACCTTTTTATACGTCACCTAATGCCAATCAATGCTTTTTCAGTTTCTTATGGTCTTATGCCCACAAATCCATTACCTACAGATGGCAGAAAACCGTCGGGCTCTGGAAAAAACAGATGAAAGAATCCTATACGACAAGAGAATGCTTTACAAACTCTTCTACAACTTGGATGCACGGATAAGCTGTCCTGGTGTAACCAGAAATACTGCTCCCCCTCCCAAATGTCTTCAGGGCGATTGAATGTGTGTCCATGTGGCTTAGATTCTACACGTTATGATGGGTGCAAATGGGGGGAAAACAGCTTTGATTGAGAAAAGATTTAAATTCTGTTTTTGATGAAAGCACCGTATAAATATAGCGCTTCTCGTAAATTCTGTCCTTACGCTCTTCCATAAAGCAAGCTCTGCAAAAGTCACATCTCCACCGTGGGCCATAAAACCCTAGCATCAGAGCAGATTGCGGAAAGCTGTGTTCTGCTAGTTCCCCCTATTTGCATTATGCAGAACACTGCGAAACTGGCTGTCTGGCTCTTCTCAGTAGACAACATTCAGCCGAGTCATGTCACTATGAACAGTCTATGCTTTTGTCATGCTATCATGTTTACCTTAGGCAGCTAGGCAAAACAGATCAGCGATTCTGAGAGAGAGACAGGAACTTCCATCAACAATGTCATCGAGGAACGAAAAGGAGGTCAACTAAAAGCAAAAAACATGCATTTTCTTTTTACTCCTGAAATTACATACAGCCCACGAGCCCCTTCGCGAAGGTTGACGGTAGACAAGTCAAAGCAACTCCTGGTCAGAAACACGGCCGTCCCCGAACAAGCTCGCTGGGGACAGGCCGCAGGGCGACCATCGAAGAGCATCCGGGTCATTTTCGCAACATCTTCAATATAGATAAACGTAAAACACCACTAATTGCGCCATCCTCCAGTGTCTTTTGTTTGAGCTTCAAATTAATTTAATAAAATACTAGAGACATTTTTATCTCTCACTTTTAAGTCCGGAAGAATAATTGCTTGTGCGTTACTTGAACAGTAAGTATTTTTTTAACAAAAAAAACAACAAAAAAACATAAAACAAGAAAAATGAGCGTTACTTCCTGTTTGGATGCTGCGAGGAACACATTCGTGTGTAAATTAAGAAGCGCTCTCTGCGGGATATCATGTCAAATAAAGAACACATGTGAGAGCTACAACTAGCTGGTGGCCGGGTTTAGAAGGTTATTTTTCTTTTAAACTGGGTCTTCTTGAATTATAAATATATATACATATAAAAAAAGAAAAGAAAAAATAAGATTTTACTTACCGATAAATCTATTTCTCATAGTCCGTAGTGGATGCTGGGGACTCCGTCAGGACCATGGGGAATAGCGGCTCCGCAGGAGACAGGGCACAAAAGCAAGCTTTTAGGATCACATGGTGTGTACTGGCTCCTCCCCCTATGACCCTCCTCCAAGCCTCAGTTAGGTACTGTGCCCGGACGAGCGTACACAATAAGGAAGGATCTTGAATCCCGGGTAAGACTCATACCAGCCACACCAATCACACCGTACAACTTGTGATTTGAACCCAGTTAACAGTATGATAACAATGAAGTAGCCTCTAAAAAAGATGGCTCACAACAATAATAACCCGATTTTTTTGTAACAATAACTATGTACAAGTAATGCAGACAATCCGCACTTGGGATGGGCGCCCAGCATCCACTACGGACTATGAGAAATAGATTTATCGGTAAGTAAAATCTTATTTTCTCTAACGTCCTAGTGGATGCTGGGGACTCCGTCAGGACCATGGGGATTATACCAAAGCTCCCAAACGGGCGGGAGAGTGCGGATGACTCTGCAGCACCGAATGAGAGAACTCCAGGTCCTCCTCAGCCAGGGTATCAAATTTGTAGATTTTAGCAAACGTGTTTGCCCCTGACCAAGTAGCTGCTCGGCAAAGTTGTAAAGCCGAGACCCCTCGGGCAGCCGCCCAAGATGAGCCCACCTTCCTTGTGGAATGGGCATTTACTTTTGGCTGTGGCAGGCCTGCCACAGAATGTGCAAGCTGAATTGAACTACAAATCCAACGAGCAATAGTCTGCTTAGAAGCAGGAGCACCCAGCTTTTTGGGTGCCTACAATATAAACAGCAAGTCAGACTTTCTGACTCCAGCCGTCCTGGAATTATATATATATATATATTTTCAGGGCCCTGACAACGTCTAGCAACTTGGAGTCCTCCAAGTCCCTAGTAGCCGCAGGCACCACAATAGGTTGTTTCAGGTGAAACGCTGACACCACCTTAGGAAGAAACTGGGGACGAGTCCGCAGTTCTGCCCTGTCCGAATGGAAAATCAAATATGGGCTTTTGTAAGACAAAGCCGCCAATTTTAACAATCGCCTGGCCCAGGCCAGGGCCAACAGCATGGTCACTTTCCATGTGAGATATTTCAAATCCACAGATTTGAATGGTTCAAACCAATATGATTTGAGGAATCCCAACACTACGTTGAGATCCCACGGTGCCACTGGAGGCACACAAGGGCTGTATATGCAATACTCCCTTGACAAACGTCTGGACTTCAGGAACTGAAGCCAATTCTTTCTGGAAGAAAATCTATAGGGCCGAAACTTGAACCTTAATGGACCCCAATTTGAGGCTCATAGACACTCCTGTTTGCAGGAAGTGCAGAAAACGACCTAGTTGAAATCTTTTCGTGGGGCCTTCCTGGCCTCACCCACGCAACATATTTTCACCACATGTGGTGATAACGTTGTGCGGTCACCTCCTTCCTGGCTTTGACCAGGGTAGGTATGACCTCTTCCGGAATGCCTTTTCCCTTAGGATCCGGCGTTCAAACCGCCATGCCGTCAAACGCAGTCGCGGTAAGTCTTGGAACAGACAAGGTCCCTGCTGGAGCAGGTCCTTTCTTAAAGGCCGATGCCACGGTTCCTCTTGGAACAGACATGGTACTTGCTGAAAGCAAATCCCTTCTTAGCTCCCGAGGCCATTAGTCCTCTGTGAGCATCTCTTGAAGTTCCGGTTACCAAGTCCCTCTTGGCCAATCCGGAGCCACGAGTATAGTTCTTACTCCTCTATGTCTTATAATTCTCAATACCTTGGTTATGAGAAGCAGAGGAGGGAACACATACACCGACTGTTACACCCACGGTGTTACCAGGACGTCCACAGCTATCGCCTGAAGGTCTCGTGACCTGGCGCAATACCTGTCCCATTTTTTGTTCGGGCGGGACGCCATCATGTCCACCTTTGGTCTTTCCCAACGGTTCACAATCATGCGGAAAACTTCCCGATGAAGTTCCCACTCTCCCGGGTGGAGGTCGTGCCTGCTGAGGAAGTCTGCTTCCCAGTCGTCCACTCCCGGAATGAACACTGCTGACAGTGCTATCACATGATTTTCCGCCTAGCGAAAAATCCTTGCAGTTTTGCCACTGCCCTCCTGCTTCTTGTGCCGCCCTTTCTGTTTACGTGGGCGACTGCCGTGATGTTATCCCACTGGATCAATACCGGCTGACCTTGAAGCAGAGGTCTTGCTAAGCTTAGAGCATTATAAATTTGCTCTTAGCTCCAGTATATTTATGTGGAGAGAATTCTCCAGACTTGATCACACTCCTTGTGTGACTACTCCCCAGCCTCTCAGGCTGGCCTCCGTGGTCACCAGCATCCAATCCTGAATGCCGAATCTGCGGCCCTCTAGAAGATGAGCACTCTGTAATCACCACAGGAGAGACACCCTTGTCCTTGGATATAGGGTTATCCGCTGATGCATCTGAAGATGCGATCCGGACCATTTGTCCAGCAGATCCCACTGAAGAGTTCTTGCGTGAAATCTGCCGAATGGAAGCGCTTCGTAATAAGCCACCATTTTTACCAGGACTCTTGTGCAATGATGCACTGACACTTTTCCTGGTTTTAGGAGGATCCCGATTAGCTCGGATAACTCCCTGGCTTTCGCCTCTGGGAGAAACACCTTTTCCTGGACTGTGTCCAGAATCATCCCTAGGACCAGCAGACGTGTCGTCGGAACAACTGCGGTTTTGGAATATTTAAAATCCACCGTGCTGTCGTAGAACTACTTGAGATAGTGCTACTCCGACCTCCAACTGTTCTCTGGACCTTGTTCTTATCAGGAGGTCGTCCATTTTCTTTGAAGACGAATCCTCCTTTCGGTCATTACCTTGGTAAGGACCCGGGGTGCCTTGGACAATCCAACGGCATCGTCTTGAAACTGATAGTGACAGTTCTGTACCACGAACCTGAGGTACCCTTGGTGAGAAAAGGCAAATTTTGGGACATGGAGGTAAGCATCCCTGATGTCCCGGGACACCATATAGTCCCCTTGTTCTTTGCTATCACTGCTCTGAGTGACTCCATCTGGATTTGAACCCTTGTAAGTGTTCAAATTTTCCAGATTTAGAATAGGTCTCACCTAGCCTTCAGTACCACCATATAGTGTGGAGTAATACCCCTTTCCTTGTTGTCGGAGGGGTAATTTTATTATCACCTGCTGGGAATACAGCTTGTGAATTGTTTTCAATACTGCCTCCCTGTCGGAGGGAGACATTGGTACAGCAGACTACAGGAACCTGCGAGGGGGGAAACCTCTCGACATTCCAATCTGTACCCCTTGGATACTACTTGTAGGATCCAGGGGTCCTGTACGGTCCCAGCGTCATGCTGAGAACTTGGTAGAAGCGGTGGAGGGCTTCTGTTCCTGGGAATGGGCTGCCTGCTGCAGTCTTCTTCCCTTTCCTCTATCCCTGGGCAGATATGACTCTTATAGGGACGAAAGGACTGAGGCTGAAAAGACGGTGTCTTTTTCTGCAGAGATGTGACTTAGGGTAAAAAACTGTGGATTTTCCAGCAGTTGCCCTGGCCACCAGGTCCCATGGACCGACCCCAAATAACTCCTCCCCTTTATACGGCAATACATCTTTGTGCCGTTTGGAATCTGCATCACCTGACCACTGTCGTGTCCATAAACATCTTCTTGCAGATATGGACATCGCATTTACTCTTGATGCCAGAGTGCAAATATCCCTCTGCGCATCTCGCATATATAGAAATGCATCCTTTAAATGCTCTATAGTCAATAAAATACTGTCCCTGTCAAAGGTATCAATATTTTTAGTCAGGGAATCCGACCAAGCCACCTCAGCTCTGCACATCCAGGCTGAGGCGATCGCTGGTCGCAGTATAACACCAGCATGTGTGTGTATACTTTTTAGGATATTTTTCAGCCTCCTATCAGCTGGCTCCTTAAGTACGGCCCTATCCGTAGATGGTACCGCCACTTGTTCTGATAAGCGTGTGAGCGCCTTATCCACCCTGAGGGGTGTTTCCCACCGCGCCTTAACTTCTGGCGGGAAAGGGTATACCGCCAATAATTTTCTATCGGGGGAAACCCACGCATCATCACACACTTCATTTAATTTATCTGATTCAGGAAAAACTACAGGTAGTTTTTTCACCTCACACATAATACCCTTTTTTGTGGTACTTGGAGTATCAGAAATATGTAACACCTCCTTCATTGCCCTTAACGTGTGGCCCTAAAAGAAAATACGTTTGTTTCTTCACAGTCGACACTGAAATCAGTGTCCGTGTCTGGGTCTGTGTCGACCGACTGAGGTAAATGGGCATTTTACAGCCCCTGACGGTGTTTGAGACGCCTGGACAGATACTAATTTGTTCGCCGGCCCTCTCATGTCGTCAACCGGCTTGCAGCGTGTTGACATTGTCACGTAATTCCATAAATAAGCCATCCATTCCGGTGTCGACTCCCTAGAGAGCGACATCACCATTACAGGCAATTTGCTCCGCCTCCTCACCAATATTTTCCTCATACATGTCGACACACACGTACCGACATACAGCACACACATAGGGAATGCTCTGATAGAGGACAGGACCCACTAGCCCTTTGGGGAGACAGAGGGAGAGTTTGCCAGCACACACCAAAACGCTATAATTATCCAGGGACAACCTTTATATAAGTGTTCCTCCCTTATAGCATTTTAATATATATACATATCGCCAAATCAGTGCCCCCCCTCTCTGTTTTAACCCTGTTTCTGTAGTGCAGTGCAGGGGAGAGCATGGGAGCCTTCCCACCAGCCTTTCTGTGAGGGAAAATGGCGCTGTGTGCTGAGGAGAATAGGCCCCGCCCCCTTTTCGGCTGGCTTCTTCTCCGGAGTTTTAGATATCTGGCAGGGGTTAAATACATCCATATAGCCTCAAGGGCTATATGTGATGTATTTTTCGCCATACAGGTATTATACATTGCTGCCCAGGGCGCCCCCCCCCAGCGCCCTGCACCCTCCGTGACCGCTGTGTGAAGTGTGCTGACAACAATGGCGCACAGCTGCAGTGCTGTGCGCTACCTGATGAAGACTGAGAGTCTTCTGCCGCCTGGTTCCGGACCTCTTCATCTTCAGCATCTGCAAGGGGGGTCGGCGGCGCGGCTCCGGGACGAACCCCAGGGCGAGCCCTGTGTTCCGACTCCCTCTGGAGCTATGTCCAGTAGCCTAAGAATCCAATCCATCCTGCACGCAGGTGAGTTGAAAATCTCTCCCCTAAGTCCCTCGATGCAGTGAGCCTGTTGCCAGCAGGACTCACTGAAAATAAAGAACCTAAAAACTTTTTCTAAGCAACTCTTTAAGAGAGCCACCTAGATTGCACCCTTCTCGGCCGGGCACAAAAACCTAACTGAGGCTTGGAGGAGGGTCATAGGGGGAGGAGCCAGTACACACCATGTGATCCTAAAAGCTTGCTTTTGTGCCCTGTCTCCTGCGCTATTCCCCATGGTCCTGACGGAGTCCCCAGCATCCACTAGGACGTTAGAGAAAAAAGGAAAATCGGCTGTTGATAAAACTGTTGCAGTCACTTCTCGTCATTACTCAGTGCTCGGACAAATGCTACAAGTGCGGCTTTTAGAGGAGCAGAAGGAAAAATTAGTCACAGCAGACGACTGAAATGATCTGACAAATGTAGAAGTATTTTGTGTTCTGTCTCATGTCCTAACACAATCCAGATGGAATACATCCCCCCCCCCCCCCCCAACAACAAAAGATTCCCACCCCTGCAATTAATTGAAGCCTTGAGAGAGATGCAATGGTTTAAAATCTGTCACTTTGACACTGACATCTCTGTAATTCTGCTGTAAATGAAGGATCCTGTGGTTCTTTACTTATCACCAGAGGCTTCTGGGTTACAGGGGAGGAGGGTGAAAAAATGGCTCCTACTATGCATGGTGCATTGGAAAGTATTGGCATTTGTGTGGTTGCTTTTCCTACACATGGAGAGTAGACGTAATTAGGAACACCTACCAGGCAGCAATAAGTTCTCTCCAGACGCCTTCAAACACGTCCTTCACTTGTCACGGCCTGCACAAAGTATTAAACCTTCTTCGGTGCAGGGATGTCGTCCCACGTCAATGCCTACAGATCTGGACTCAGGACAGCATGTTCCATCTAACCTCGCAGATGCAGGATTGCCTTGAGATTGGGGCAGCTACCGGGTTTCGCTAAGTTCACGGTCCTGTTCCTGGAACCGCTGTCATACCATTTCCTAGTCTTGTGGTACTTTATGGACAAAACTCATTGCCAGATGGTTGCATTGCTGCCATGAAGAGGGAGTCAACGGGTACAAAGATCCTTACACATTCAAAAGATGTCCTGCTTATATCAAGTGACAGTGTACCAGGAAATGCCCCTCTGGCACCATTATAGCACCACTCCCAGCCACCACCTGGCAGAATTTAGTCATGGTACACCACTCCGAAAAAGCAGAAACCAGGATTCAGCAGACCACCCAATAAGGGGAGATGTATCAAGCACTGGAGAGAGATAAAGTACTAACCTTTCGGCAACTGTCATTTTTCAAACACAGCCGGTGACATGACAGTTAGGAGACAATTGGTAGGTACTTTATCTCTCTCTCCAAGCTTTTCTCCTAACCAAACCAAAGGGGGGCTATGCACTAGGATAAGCCACTGGGCACTACTGTGGAGGTGACAAGCAGTAACTTTTATGTTACCCTGTACAATGTCCCTAGCCTCTGTGGGGCCCTCGAACAGACCGGCTTCCATCACAGGAGTGTCTTGGATAGAGCAGCTGTTAATGTCTGTATTAGATAGTAACACAGCGTTGCTTGTACCCAAACTCTTCTGACAATCACCAGCGGAGACATGGAGCAGGCACAGCGCCACCAGTGGTGAGCCCCGGCACTGCAGTACGTAAATTCAATTTAAGAACAGATACTGAGAGCTGCACACGGGGATTAGAAATAAATAATATAATATTGTATAAGCAGTATAACAAAGAGGAAACCAATGAGACCAGACCCACAAGAATCCGTCATGGAATCAGATGTCCCCAGTCTGGATGACTGATGTACCAGCTAAGGAGATTTTCATCTTCTTGGTAATATCTATATTTGCTGTATATCTGTCATGGTTTCAAGACTGTCTTTGCATGCGGATTTGCACTCCATGGTGAGACTTATGAAGAGATGACTGGCATTTTGTTTTAGTCCATCAACATAACAAAATATTAATAACCTGGCTGTTACAGTCAGTGCAAAAATACACCAGCATTATCTGAATGCCCCCCTTCTGGCTGGCAGCATCATATATTATAGTTACTAGGAAACGAGGTCTGCGCCTCAGTGATGTCACCGCTTTTTATTTTAATTACGGTTATGTAGGATGATACAAACAGGGAAGACATAGTAACAAAATATTACCTGGTACCCACCAGCCTACCTACACAAGCAAAACCAGCTGCGTGCCTATTCATATTGACGTAGTTAGTGAGCTATCTGGGCAGGCATGAAACAAGAAGATCGGAGGGTCCTGCTCATAACCATTTACAATCTAAAGGGGAGAGATGGGAGTGGCGTTACTAGGGTGGCACAAAGCAAGCAAGGGGGCAGCAGGGGACTAGGAATCACAAGGTTGTTGGTAGACTTGAGGGAATAAGGGAGCTTTGAGGAAAGGTAACAGTGAGGCATTCAACTTGAATTCTGAAGGGGATAAGGAGCCAGTGGATGTACAGACAGAGAGGAGGCAAAAGCAGAGTGGTCTGAAAGAAGGAAGAGTTTGGCAGCAGAGTTATGGAGGGGTTGAAAAGGAGAGAGGAAGGTGAGGGCAAACCAGAGGGAAGGTTACAAGAGTTGAGGTGGGAGATGATGAGAGGTGGGGTGGTAGATCTATTTAGGTGGTGTAGAGTGAGAGGAAGTGTCTAATAAGGGTAATGTTCCAAAGATGGATCCAATGGAAGCTGAAGAGCGACTAGATATGAGGAGTTAAGTCAAAGATTATGCCCAGGAAGAACATGGGGACTGAAGAGACATCCAAAACGAAAGAACACATAGTTTGAAATAAAAGAGAAGAGGAATGGGGATAGGTCAGATGAGGGCAGGAAGAGTTCGCATAAAGATGGTACTGCAGATGGAAAGGAGCTTATAACATCAAATGATGAGGTGTAGAGTGAAAAGAGAAAGTTGTCTACAGCATCAAAGGCAGCATAGAGGTTAAGGAGAATAAAGGCAGAGAAATTACCCTTGGACTTGTCAAAGAGAAGGTCATCAGTGACAGAGGTTATGGTTAAGGGAGGATGACCATTGTGACTAAGGAGGCAAATCCCGGGATCGGGATCGGCGGGATCCCGGAATTTGGGCCCAAAAAAGCCGGAATTTGAATCCCGGAATTGGAGCATCCAATCCCGGGATTCATGGGATTACATTGCGCATGTGCGGGAGGGTGGGTGTGTAAGTAATACTACTTATATTAGGCGGGCGGCAGCCATAGACAAACGCTGAACGCGGTGGCACTTCAAATGTAGCACCGGCCGCCAGCCAATCAGAGCTGGCGGACCGGCAGCCAATCAGGGAAGCTGCCGCAGCAGCGGCAGCCAATCAGGAGCGACTGCTGTGGCCGCTACCCTGATTGGCTGCTGGTCCACCAGCTCTGGTTGGCTGGCGGCCGGCGCTTCATTTGAAATGCCGCCGCGTTCAGTGTGTCCATAGCTGCCGTCCACCTAATAGTAAGTGGTATTACTTACACCCACCCTCCCTCTGTGCAGTGCTAACAGCCTCCCTCCCACGCCGCTACCAACCCTCCCCGCTACCTACACCCTCCCGCCCAGCTACCTACACCCTCCCGCCCAGCTACCTACACCCTCCCGTACCGCTACCTACACCCTCCCTTCCGCGCCGCTACCTACACCCTCCCGCACCGCTACCTACCCTCCAGATGCTCTCTACAGCCTTTTTCACTGATCCCTACTGCAATACCAGGATCCCTAATTGTGACAAGCCAAAGGAGTGTATGAGGGAAAGTCTAGAGGTAGCAGAGTTGAAGAGTTGTCAATGGGGATATTGATGCTGCTAAGATGTTCAGAAGGTCTGAGAATAGAAGTGAGGGGCCATGCTGCAAAGTTAACAAGGAAGTGGGGTGAGAGAACAGGAGGATGGTCGATAAACACAACATGAAGGTGGTAGAGTTGGAGCAGAATGACAGGGTAGGTTCAGGTGATGTCATGTAGATGGTACAGGAGGAAAGAAGCCACCAGATGGTCAGTTCCCAGGCATGGCAGAAAGGGTAAAAGAAATGCCTCTGTAGGATAACGCAGCAGCAGATGTGAGATTGGAAGGGGAAAAACAGGTTTCAGTGATGACGAGGAGGCAGAGGGAATAGGAGATGACTAGGTCATGTGTAAGGGTTTGACAGACCACCTCTGCAGTGCTTGAGAGAAAGAAGATTCTAGACCGCTCTTCAACTTGTTACCAAGCTCGAAAATTTACGATAAATTCTCTAGACTAAAGCCCCATACACACTGGGCGACAGCACAGGACGATATAACGCATACACACTGAGTGACAGCACAGGACGATATAACACATACACACTGAGTGACAGCACAGGACGATATAACGCATACACACTGAGTGACAGCACAGGACGATATAACACATACACACTGGGTGACAGCACAGGACGATATAACGCATACACACTGAGTGACAGCACAGGACGATATAACACACACACTGAGTGACAGCACAGGACGATATAACGCATACACACTGGGTGACAGCACAGGACGATATAACGCATACACACTGAGTGACAGCACAGGACGATATAACACATACACACTGAGTGACAGCACAGGACGATATAACGCATACACACTGAGTGACAGCACAGGACGATATAACGCATACACACTGAGTGACAGCACAGGACGATATAACGCATACACACTGAGTGACAGCACAGGACGATATAACACATACACACTGAGTGACAGCACAGGACGATATAACACATACACACTGAGTGACAGCACAGGACGATATAACGCATACACACTGGGTGACAGCACAGGACGATATAACGCATACACACTGAGTGACAGCACAGGACGATATAACGCATACACACTGAGTGACAGCACAGGACGATATAACGCATACACACTGGGTGACAGCACAGGACGATATAACGCATACACACTGAGTGACAGCACAGGACGATATAACGCATACACACTGAGTGACAGCACAGGACGATATAACGCATACACACTGAGTGACAGCACAGGACGATATAACGCATACACACTGAGTGACAGCACAGGACGATATAACACATACACACTGAGTGACAGCACAGGACGATATAACGCATACACACTGAGTGACAGCACAGGACGATATAACGCATACACACTGAGTGACAGCACAGGACGATATAACGCATACACACTGAGTGACAGCACAGGACGATATAACGCATACACACTGAGTGACAGCACAGGACGATATAACGCATACACACTGAGTGACAGCACAGGACGATATAACGCATACACACTGAGTGACAGCACAGGACGATATAACGCATACACACTGAGTGACAGCACAGGACGATATAACGCATACACACTGAGTGACAGCACAGGACGATATAACACATACACACTGAGTGACAGCACAGGACGATATAACGCATACACACTGAGTGACAGCACAGGACGATATAACGCATACACACTGAGTGACAGCACAGGACGATATAACGCATACACACTGAGTGACAGCACAGGACGATATAACGCATACACACTGAGTGACAGCACAGGACGATATAACGCATACACACTGAGTGACAGCACAGGACGATATAACGCATACACACTGAGTGACAGCACAGGACGATATAACACATACACACTGAGTGACAGCACAGGACGATATAACACATACACACTGAGTGACAGCACAGGACGATATAACGCATACACACTGAGTGACAGCACAGGACGATATAACGCATACACACTGAGTGACAGCACAGGACGATATAACGCATACACACTGAGTGACAGCACAGGACGATATAACGCATACACACTGAGTGACAGCACAGGACGATATAACGCATACACACTGAGTGACAGCACAGGACGATATAACGCATACACACTGAGTGACAGCACAGGACGATATAACGCATACACACTGAGTGACAGGACGATATAACACATACACACTGAGTGACAGCACAGGACGATATAACGCATACACACTGAGTGACAGCACAGGACGATATAACGCATACACACTGAGTGACAGGACGATATAACACATACACACTGAGTGACAGCACAGGACGATATAACGCATACACACTGAGTGACAGCACAGGACGATATAACGCATACACACTGAGTGACAGCACAGGACGATATAACACATACACACTGAGTGACAGTACAGGACGATATAACGCATACACACTGAGTGACAGCACAGGACGATATAACGCATACACACTGAGTGACAGCACAGGACGATATAACGCATACACACTGAGTGACAGCACAGGACGATATAACACATACACACTGAGTGACAGCACAGGACGATATAACACATACACACTGAGTGACAGCACAGGACGATATAACGCATACACACTGAGTGACAGCACAGGACGATATAACGCATACACACTGAGTGACAGCACAGGACGATATAACACATACACACTGAGTGACAGCACAGGACGATATAACACATACACACTGAGTGACAGCACAGGACGATATAACACATACACACTGAGTGACAGAACAGGACGATATAACACATACACACTGAGTGACAGCACAGGACGATATAACACATACACACTGAGTGACAGCACAGGACGATATAACATACACACTGAGTGACAGCACAGGACGATATAACGCATACACACTGAGTGACAGCACAGGACGATATAACGCATACACACTGAGTGACAGCACAGGACGATATAACGCATACACACTGAGTGACAGCACAGGACGATATAACGCATACACACTGAGTGACAGCACAGGACGATATAACGCATACACACTGAGTGACAGCACAGGACGATATAACGCATACACACTGAGTGACAGCACAGGACGATATAACATACACACTGAGTGACAGCACAGGACGATATAACGCATACACACTGAGTGACAGCACAGGACGATATAACGCATACACACTGAGTGACAGCACAGGACGATATAACACATACACACTGAGTGATAGCACAGGACGATATAACGCATACACACTGAGTGACAGCACAGGACGATATAACACATACACACTGAGTGACAGCACAGGACGATATAACACACACACTGAGTGACAGCACAGGACGATATAACACATACACACTGAGTGACAGCACAGGACGATATAACACATACACACTGAGTGACAGAACAGGACGATATAACACATACACACTGAGTGACAGCACAGGACGATATAACACATACACACTGAGTGACAGAACAGGACGATATAACACATACACACTGAGTGACAGCACAGGACGATATAACACATACACACTGAGTGACAGCACAGGACGATATAACACATACACACTGAGTGACAGCACAGGACGATATAACGCATACACACTGAGTGACAGCACAGGACGATATAACGCATACACACTGAGTGACAGCACAGGACGATATAACACATACACACTGAGTGACAGCACAGGACGATATAACGCATACACACTGAGTGACAGCACAGGACGATATAACGCATACACACTGAGTGACAGCACAGGACGATATAACACATACACACTGAGTGACAGTACAGGACGATATAACACATACACACTGAGTGACAGTACAGGACGATATAACACATACACACTGAGTGACAGCACAGGACGATATAACGCATACACACTGAGTGACAGCACAGGACGATATAACACATACACACTGAGTGACAGCACAGGACGATATAACGCATACACACTGAGTGACAGCACAGGACGATATAACACATACACACTGAGTGACAGGACGATATAACACATACACACTGAGTGACAGCACAGGACGATATAACACATACACACTGGGTGACAGCACAGGACGATATAACGCATACACACTGAGTGACAGCACAGGACGATATAACACATACACACTGAGTGACAGCACAGGACGATATAACGCATACACACTGAGTGACAGCACAGGACGATATAACGCATACACACTGAGTGACAGCACAGGACGATACAACGCATACACACTGAGTGACAGCACAGGACGATATAACACATACACACTGAGTGACAGCACAGGACGATATAACACATACACACTGAGTGACAGGACGATATAACACATACACACTGGGTGACAGCACAGGACGATATAACGCATACACACTGAGTGACAGCACAGGACGATATAACGCATAGACACTGAGTGACAGCACAGGATGATATAACACATACACACTGAGTGACAGCACAGGACGATATAACACATACACACTGAGTGACAGCACAGGACGATATAACACATACACACTGAGTGACAGCACAGGACGATATAACACATACACACTGAGTGACAGTACAGGACGATATAACACATACACACTGAGTGACAGCACAGGACGATATAACGCATACACACTGAGTGACAGCACAGGACGATATAACACATACACACTGAGTGACAGCACAGGACGATATAACGCATACACACTGAGTGACAGCACAGGACGATATAACACATACACACTGAGTGACAGGACGATATAACACATACACACTGAGTGACAGCACAGGACGATATAACACATACACACTGAGTGACAGCACAGGACGATATAACACATACACACTGAGTGACAGCACAGGACGATATAACGCATACACACTGAGTGACAGCACAGGACGATATAACGCATAGACACTGAGTGACAGCACAGGACGATATAACGCATACACACTGAGTGACAGCACAGGACGATATAACACATACACACTGAGTGACAGCACAGGACGATATAACACATACACACTGAGTGACAGCACAGGACGATATAACGCATACACACTGAGTGACAGCACAGGACGATATAACACATACACACTGAGTGACAGCACAGGACGATATAACACATACACACTGAGTGACAGCACAGGACGATGTAACGCATACACACTGAGTGACAGCACAGGACGATATAACACATACACACTGAGTGACAGCACAGGACGATATAACACATACACACTGAGTGACAGCACAGGACGATATAACGCATACACACTGAGTGACAGCACAGGACGATGTAACACATACACACTGAGTGACAGCACAGGACGATATAACGCATACACACTGAGTGACAGCACAGGACGATATAACGCATACACACTGAGTGACAGCACAGGACGATATAACACATACACACTGAGTGACAGAACAGGACGATATAACGCATACACACTGAGTGACAGCACAGGACGATATAACACATACACACTGAGTGACAGCACAGGACGATATAACGCACACCTGATGGTCATTCTCGTTCATCTATAATCTATTGAATATGCAGCTCAATGTTAACTATATCGTTGAGCTGCATGTTCGGGGGGTGCGGGGGATGACATCACTGAAATATATCGTACATCGATTATCGTTCAGTGTGTATGCACTGGAGATCTTCCCTAATTAGCAATCAGTGATAAAGCGCTGATTGCTAACTAGGGGAGAACGCCCAGTGTGTACCCGGCTTAAACCCTTTGAGCTAAATTTGAACAGGTTTGGCCATGTCTGGGCCAGTTCCAAAATGAGACCGCTTGTTCGAGCTTATCGAAAACATTACACAGAATTTTCCAGAAATAATCCCCCCCACACCCCCATAGGAGCAGCGTATTAGACCACCATAACGATTCCTGTTCAAATACAATAAATTTCCTATTAGAAAATGTTGCCTTTTAAGCTTGAATGTTCAGGACACTTTATAGTCTCAACTGCAGGCTGAGAACATCACGATTAAACATCTTAGCGGTTACAAAATCCACTCTACGATGGTCAACACAAAAACTAATTTTCACATTTGCGAGTGGCTGAAATAGTTTCCACAGCGCCAGAGAGACAGGTGCACTAGCATACAGTACAGACAGTGATAACACGGACGCGCACTTTACAAGCTGCGCTCTGCATTACGCTCACTGCAGACCATTTAGGCAATAAATGTGATTTCAGACAGGAATGAATCACTGAGATGGAGCACAAGGCAGACAATAGGTCGCACAGCAGCGAGACTGTCTCTGTAGATACATTTTCCCACGAATCTATTTTCATGACTGGTTTCTTAAGCTCGGGATGTGTCTGCATTTACATTTTCCTACATATACGTTCCATTTCCTTCCAAGTTTTGGGGTAAATGAGAGAACACGCCCAGCTCTGTCTATGAACTGAAGTGGGAAAGGAAGAGTGAATGGAGACAATACAGGAATGGAGACAGCTAATGTAGAAGTGTGAGCAGCCCCTTAATTTACCTCACACCTATTACTAAAGAACGGTTCTCCGACTCTCCAGACTAGTATGTGCATTAAGGAGCACTGTTGTCGCGAATCAAATAGACCGTAAGCTCTAAAGCCACATATACTTACAGAGCTGTGATAGTCCACAAAAAACGTAAGCGAATGGGCAAGGATGCCGATAAGCTTCTGTGTACGCAACCAATTCAACGCTTCCATAACACGCCCATTAGAGAGACCATCCACATGCGTCTGAATAGTCGCCTCCAAGATACCGCCCAGCACATTTTCAACACTTCGTATACCATGGGGCAATTCAATTAGCCGCAGGGGCACCTGCCGCTCTGGAGGTATTCAATTAGCAGGGATTACATGACGCACGAGTCTCTGCAGTTGGACGGTACCTCGCAAAGTTAGTGGAAAAATAACAACACAATACAGAGTTCACAAATGGGGGGAGGGGGGGGGGGGGGGGGAACCATTGATTCCGTAGTTTACATAGCTGAATTCTCATTTATTGGCACGGGAAAAAAGCTATTTTATTAAATAGCCTTTCACTGTGCTGCTGGGATTTTTGCCGCCAATTAGTCACAGGATAAAGCCCATGGCTAATTGAATACCCCCTATACGTCTCAATGACGGCTGTGTCTCTGTGCGTCCACACCAGGGAGGCACTCAGGCGGTGACTGCTCAGCAAATTAGGCCCATGCACAATGATAAAAAAAAAGTATTTCGACCCCACCCTTAATGCCTAATTGTTGCAAATCGCACTTCTAAAAGTGTTGCTAAAAAAAGGTCTCATTAACTGCAGGAGCAAACGGAACAAGTTGCATCACTGTAAATAAAATAATGTTTGTACTATCCATGTGCTTGTTCCCTAATTAGGAAGTATATTCATTAACATCACAAGTAGTAATAGACAGCAGTACTGCAGCTAGCAATTGCCCAGTCAGGTCAGTTTATCCAATGTATTCCCTTGGGCAGGTTAAATTAGCCGCTGGTATAGATCAGATCAGGATCTGTGTGTAATAAGTAGGAGACTGGAACAATATGTATAATTGTATGTCATGTGTTTGCAATGTCCGTTACTTACCACAGCTACAAAGTCTTCTGTATTCTTCAATAAATACTCAAAGCAGGAAGTCATTAGTACAATAACGCTTCTCTAATGGAAAATAGGCTCAAACATGAATGTAATAAACGTCGTTACTGTCTGAGCTTATTAAACAGCTTGGTTTTGTTAATTTGCATGTAGAAGTTCAGTAAGCATTACAAAGTTCATATAAGAAGCAGGAATAAAATGGATGGTGGCCTATTTCCTCCCAACGCCAAACCGGTGAGAGACATAACCACAACTTGTACCAAATGTATAGGTAAAAAGCTGAAACGGCAAAGCTGGCCAGTCACTTCCCTGCCAAAATACCATGTGTATTTTATTTCAACATTCTTCGGTAAATTTAGTAGTGGGACCCACAAATATTTAGTTAACAAGACAACGTGGTTATTTCTGGTACAGGAATGGAATCGATTGCGAAATGCTTGGTACTTGGTTTTCGAGATGAGTTTTTGCAGCACCATGCCAAAATGGACCCTGCCTTTTCCCGTACTGCCGGTGGAATCCGCTCCTTAGCGGTCTAGTAGAGCTCCTCACAGTAGCTGGAGGAAGCACTCCCTCGTGAGCAGGTCTGTGCGACACAAAACTCGCTGAGCGGCGGTAACCGTTCTCATTAATATCTCATTGCGAAACGCAACACAATATGCTGGCGCTATATAAATATTTGCTAATAATTTCTGAAAATGTGAATTATTTATAACGCAACACAATATGCCACGCTACATAAATAATTGTCAAAGTCTAAAAATGTGAATTATTCTGGTTAAATCATTATTATCCATTACTTCTGCATAGCGACCAGAAGATCGAAACGGTCCCAGCAGCAGGAGAGGAGTGTGGCGACATTACGGGTGCAGTGACCTGTCCAGTTCCGCAGTGGGTACAGCGCCGCACGTGATAAGTTTTCGTGGCACCATGGGAGGATAAAGTGTTACGACTTAGGAGCAGACGCTGACTACTAAGCTGACACACACACGGGTCAAACAACGCCCATTTTTCAATAAAATGCTCAGTAAAGAAGAGTCCTTATTACCGGATCCCCTTAATACAATTCATTTATACAGTTTTCACATGTTCCACAACGCCCTGTATAACGCAGGGAAGGAAATGAAAAGCAGAACGTTCTCCGCGGTTTGACGTGTATAATTTCTATAAATCTTTCCATGAAGGGAATAGGAGGCTGCGTGCACGACAGGCCGTCCTGCCCACTAAGGAGACAATATGTGCAGCATGCAAGGCCCACGTTGTACGTCCTAACCTCAGGCAGGGGGAGAGACGTGACCGCCAGACCTCTAGCACACGGATGCGAGCCTGGCCGACACAGACGTTTCTGACATTCAATAAAAGAAAGCGAAAAACAACCAAAACAAAAGAAGTGTGTATGCGTTAAGGTGACGGTTCCTGCCCTGTCCTATTATTCTGAAAGTATTTACATTCCTGACTTATTGTCCAGAAGGTATATTCACCTGGATTTACGGTTTACTGTTACATCTCACTTGTCATCACTATGAAGTTGTGCTCTTAACCACTGAGCCTTCTTCTAGGAATTAACCACCATTTAAATAATAGGAAGTACAGATGTGTCCTCTGCAGTCACGCTAAACAGCCCTTGAAGTCGCGCCATGTTGGTAGTGCAGAGCATATTTTTTTGTGTATTAGATGCAAAGTAATGTAACAGGACGCACGAGCAGCTTCTGCTGTTTAAAATGATATGCAGCATGCCTATATTCTGTGTGTAACTGCGGCTGTATCTGCATACGAAATGACACGTGACAGTGTGTTCAAGGAAAACACTAGCATAGCATTTTGTATGCAGTCGCACACAGAATACAGGCATGCTGCATATCATTGTAATCAGCAGAAGCTGATCGTGCGTCCTATTGTATTACTTTGCGTCTAAGACGCATTTTCACGTAAACAAAATCCCCAAAATTATGCTTGGCGCTACAGAGTCGCACAGCACTCACGTGTTATGTGTAACACAACTTGTAGCGCACAAAGCAAAGATGTAAGAGGACACATCTGTAGACATTGTCCCTGGCACTGCGTGGGGTTATTTTCTCTCCTCCCTCTCTTTTCCTCCTTTCTCTCTTCAGCACTCCCCCCCCCCCCCCTCTTACGCCATCTCTCTCCCTTCCACATCTCCCTCTCCGACACTCCTCCCCTCTTTCTCTCCCCTTTTGTTCACGCTTTCTATCTCTCCCACTACTTTCTCTCTCTTTTCCGGTCTCTCTCTTTTCCTTCAGTCTTACTCATATTTTCCCCTCTCGCTCTCTTTTTGTCAGACTTCAGTGCCTCCTACAGCTCTTCCAAATGTTTATGCGCCAACCAGACAGTGACTTGCGACATCAATGCGTCGTCTTGCATGCAAGTACACCGCGGACCTGACGCGATGAATTTCTGATATAGATTATCCATTTTTTTTTAATCTTTCCTATTGTACTTTTTGGGACGTCCTGGCTTTTTCCGTCTGCCTACGACCTGTGCACTTTCTTCCTTTCTGTTTTACCTTAACACATTTTTGATTGTGGATGATGCTGTGCTGTCACTGGGTGATTTTCCGGAGTGTCTGTGTGTTTTTATCATGAGGTGGTGTGTGATAAGTAATTATCTATATAACGTCCCTTCTCCCATTCCGCACAGAATGGTTTACAGTGAAGGTGTCATCTTTGTAACCATATTATATAAAGGGTCATCTGAGCACTGCTCTCTATTATAGTTGGTCATACTGAGTTGTTCGCTCGCTAGCAGTTTTTAGCAGCCGTGCAAACGCTATGCCGCCGCCCACCGGGAGTGTATTTTAGCTTAGCAGAAGTGCGAACGAAAAGGATCGCAGAGCGGCTACAAAGTTTTTTTGTGCAGTTTCTGAGTAGCTCAATACCTACTCAGTGCTTGCGATAACTTCAGACTGGTCAGTTCCTGTTTTGACATCACAAACACGCCCTGCGTTCTCCCAGCCACGCCTGCGTTCGGCCAGCCACACCTGCGTTTTTCCCGGCACGCCTGCGTTTTTACGAACTCACTGAAAACGGTCAGTTGACACCCAGAAACGCCCACTTCATGCCAATCACTCTGCGGTCAGCAGTGCGACTGAAAAACTTTGCTAGACCTTGTGTGAAACTACATCGGCTGTTTTAATAGTACGTCGCACGTACGCATGCGCAGAAGTGCCGTTTTTTTGCCTCATCGCTGCACAGCGAACGAATGCAGCTAGCGATCAACTCGGAATGACCCCCATAGTCCGGTGTGTGCATATAAACCCGTTGTGTCAGCCCGGCACATCCGCTTAGTAAATCCTGGCTCCCGTCCAAATCGTGCGTTGAGAGTGGCTTTAAAAAAAATATCCTTTAATCATGAGGAGGAATGAAAGGAGTTACGAGCACAAGCTGAACATGTAAAAGAAGAGTTCCTCTTTATGGAAAGAATATGAATCCCGCTAATTAATGGCATGTGTGAATCCTTTTCAGGCCATACAGGCTGAGACAAGCCCACAGTCCACACGCTGCACTCCCCAGCTGTCAGATCTATAGGATAGTAAATTAAAAACTACCATTTTAATTTTTTTAAAGGAACTTTCATCCCTTAATAATGATGGTTCAAGAAAAGAACTTTCAGCACAGGGCCAGACTGACGATGGGGCAGAAAATGCTCCAGCTCCAGGCCACTACATGAAAATAGGCCCACCAAGACAGAATGAGCAGTGACCAGAGGGCCACACGGTCAGCAAGAAAACATATGCACTGAAATCGTATTTCTATTTACCTCACAAAAATAATGCAATTTTGACACTTTTACATATTTAGAGATACTGTAAAGAGTGCACACTCCCACAAGACTGACCACACCCACCTGACACTGGCCACACCCACACGGCACGGGTGATTGCTCCTCTCATAATACAGTAGAACCTTAAACAACGTCAGCCCCAGGCTCACACGGTCCTTAATCTGGACCTGTTTTGTCCGAAAATGAAACCATTTGACAACGGAAAGGAGTGATTTTTTTTTTTTTTTTTGTTGCAAAAACTTCCAGAAGGGCATCTGTCACCCACAGAGAGGTGCCATTTTGTGCCTCAAACCAATATTAATCCAGGACTAAGTGTCTTATGTGTGGTGAATATTAATTCAAATTAATTCTGTCTGAAAACAATATCTTGAAGTGACGTATAAAACAAAGTAAAATAAAAAATGTTAAATTAAAACATCAAGTTTACATCTGTCAAAGTATGGAAACCTTTACATATACAATTGGGTTTCATAACAATGCTTTTACCCTTCTAACATGGGAATAAGTTTTGCTGCCTGATATCAGTTTTCTCATAGTCTATCTATTACATGGGCAGGTGTATTTTGGTTAATAATTCACTTTAAAGCAGCAATTTCAAAACATTCCTTTCGTTTGTGGTTAAGCACCTTTTAAGCATGCATCTGATAGCTACTGTTCTTAGGTGTCCTTCTACAGATCATTACCTCTTTTTTCAACACCTCTCTGGTGAGAAAACAAGTATGGCTTCCAGATTCAAAGATCTTAGCATGTCATGTGATAGCATGTGAAGGAAGTCACACAGGCTCTCAGCTTTTCATAGTGACAGCATAGGTGAGGGATGATTTCTCAGTGAAAACACAGCTAAGAGGATGATCCAAAGCCTCTCCTCTGCTCGCTACACCATGTGCCGTGTGACTGTGGTTGCCACGGCAGTCCCATACCATGGGGAAAATCTGAATGGTCTGAAGTCCAAACCAATGAGAAAGGCAATTACAAAGCTACTACTTATAACCTGCCACAGTGATTGATGTTACCAGAAAACTACCCCTCATTATTTCACACTATTGCTGCTTTAAGAGCCATTAATCACCTGGCAATTACAGATTTTTATTTTCAAAAGCTACAAGAACGTGCTCTGTTTAATGGAACTGGATTTGTGCCTTGATAACAGTTCTGTGACTCTGACCAGGGGCCTCAGAGGGAGGCGCAAGGAGAACCCTGCTTCGTATCACACCAATGTAAACACAAGACGAGAGAATACGGACGGGGCCACTCTACATTAGTCACTAGGCTGCAATCTATTTTGTGTGACGGCGTCTATAACTCCAGAGAGCAAAATGTGCAGCAGTTATCCTGAACGCACAAGGCCAGATCGCAACGTTCAGTGTCAGGAACGTTGGGCCAGAAGGCTGGGCGCTTGCCAAATAACGGTCGTGGGGCCATATCAGCCTACAAACCCATCCGCTTCTCCGACAAACAGGTAGTTAGTTACTGTAACATAAGTCCTCTAGCCAACCATGGAGCACAACAGGTTCAATGAGTAGAAGTGCAATAAAAGTAACAAGAAGCCGTATTGGACGGCGGGTTCTAACGCTTACCTTCGGTCGTTTCTTTTTCTCCTGAATAACTTTTTGGTGTGTGCGATCTCGGCTTCATTGGGCAGAGGGTGATACGCCTGGGGGGGGAGAGAAGAGGATGGGAGAGTTACTCACCATTAGAGAAACATCACTTCAAGTAACTTAGGGGGACATTTACTAAGCAGTGATAAGAGTGGAGAAGTGAGCCAGTGGAGAAGTTGCCCATGGCAACCAATCGGCACTGAAGTAACATCTATAATTTGTATATTATAAAAGGATTCAGAGCTGCCGATTGGTTGATGGGGCAATTTCTCCACTGGCTCACTTCTCCGCTCTTATCACTGCTTAGTAAATGTTCCCCCTAGACTTCTATAAGAAGACTCATAGGGGCAGATGTACTGTATTAACCTGGAGAAGTGATAAAGCAGTGATAAGTGCAAGGTGATAACGCACCAGCCAGTCATTACAGTTTTGAAAAATGACAGTTAGGAGCTGATTGGTTGGTGCGTTTTCACTTTCCACTTATCACTTCTTTACCCTTTTCCAGGCTTAATAAATCTGCCACAAATAACCTAAGATGCTGGAATTTTGTGTGAACATAGATACAACAGGAAAATCAGCGATTTCTACAACTCTATAAAGATCTTTTCAATATACGGGGAGAACACATTACCAAGGTAACGCTAGCGGAGAGTTCGGCCACCTCCGAGAACATCTTCAGAACACGAAATAAAGCCAGGAGAAGTGGTCTCCCATTGCTACTGAATAGATATGTCCTTGTGTGGATTTATAGACCCAGGCTTTTGTACACACAATACATCTGCTTAGTTTACAGACAATAGTCCAAGACATTATTCCATGTACCTTAAGGTCCCTGGTTTGAAGGTTAACAAGGAGCCCACACAGAGTTAGATAATAGTGGGGCAGATGTATTAACCTGGAGAAGGCATAAGGAAGTGATAACTCGGTGATAAGTGGAAGGTGATAAGGGCACCAGCCAATCAGCTCCAACATGTAAATTAACAGTTAGGATCTGATTGGCTGGTGCGTTTATCACCTTGCACATATCACTGGTTTATCACTTCCTTATGCCTTCTCCAGGTTAATACATCTGCCCCTCTGTTACATACCGACAGTCACTTAACATGTTACCAGCCAACTTGCAGGAACACTAACGGGCAGATATATTAAGCCTGGAGAAGTAATAAACCAGTGATAACGCACCAGCCAATCCGCTCCTAACTGTCACTTTACATATTGGAGTTGATTGGCTGCTGCACTTATCACTGCTTTATCACTTCTCCAGGATTTAACACATCTGCCCCTAATTCAAGCAACATTCTTTGGGTGAGACCGTTATCAAAACCGTAGTTAGGGTTTCTTACCTCCCGTCCGCAAGTACTGGTCATGTTTTCTGGATGTCGATAATCATGCTCGGGTGAGCTGATCTGTTTTACTGGGTCAGTAATTATCCCACCTGCATCCACAGAGAGACATCAGAAAACATGACCTGTTGGGAAAACTTGAGTTGGGGT
Organism: Pseudophryne corroboree; assembly: GCF_028390025.1. Lineage (NCBI taxonomy): Eukaryota > Metazoa > Chordata > Amphibia > Anura > Myobatrachidae > Pseudophryne > Pseudophryne corroboree. Next base: position 45,552,599 of record NC_086444.1, on the reverse strand, counting down.
TGAGAACCACTGCCTGTGGCACTCCAGCTGCTAGGCAATTACATATCTGAGCAAGCCCTGCCTCATTATTAACAGGATCTATTTGCAAAATTCTGGCAGGGCATGCTGGTACGTATAGTTTCACAACAGCTGGAGTGCCACATGATGCCTACCCCTGTAATAAGTAATGCTCAGACGGAGAGCAATTAACATATCAATCCAGGTAGTAAAATGTGAATATATCGCACACAAAAAAACACCCAATTGTATCACAGCGAGGAAACGGCTCCGATGCTGCGTTTATATTTTACCGGTATATATTGGTGAAAGTAAGAGCTAATGGACAGGGATGAAACGTTCTCTTACTACAGCAGACAAGTGGAGGTAAGAGAGTAGAAAACTTTTTCAAATAAACACAAAGTCGATTTAAAAGTCAATACATTGTAAGGCTAAACAGAGCGGAAATCGCTGCAGGCTTTCAGGGACGTAACGTCTCTCTATATGGCAGATTATCGCTCTCTGTCACGGGGAACTGGCCAATAGAACGGTTCTGCAGACTATAGGGAAATAAACGTAAATTCTCAGGACAATATGTAGAAGGGGATGCAGGAAATGAAGTGAATTAATTTGATATATTTTTACGTACGAAGCTCTACGGCTGAAGCCCCAATATTTAAAAGATCCCCCAAAGAAAAGTGATGACGACAAAGTGATGGTAACAAAGAGAATATTGGATCAAGTCCAGTAATAGATTATTAAACGAATTGGACAAATAGTGGGAGAGACAAAACGCAGCGAGAATTGCTCCTTAGCGATATCACTTCCCTACTTATTTATGCGCCACTGCATTGACCTTCACATGAAAATGGCAGGCTGCGTGCACCGGCAATAGAGAGCGCTCTCAAAGCCTTTAGGTAACGTTGGTAATTTATTTCTGGGAGTTCTGTTCCGTCTTCTCCGCTCTTACCACTGGGTAAATGATTTTCCTCTGGATAAAGGTACGGCAGTAAGGGATAAGAATAAGTGCAGAATAAGGGTATAAGAAAGTGATATATAAAATCTGACCTTACAAAACATGTGTGTGTATTTACTGATTTACACAATGCAGGATTTTCCTGGACATCGCCATAGAGACTGCAGCCCGCTCTGATCCGCCTGTTGCGGCGTGGCACCTGGTTACAGTGGGAAGGACCTGGCCCGCCAAGGTTGGTACACATCTCACCTCAACACGGATATGCACATATATAGATATACAGACATGTTATATATACTGTATATTAGTCTGAATGTACAGGATCAGAGCGGGACGCAGTTGTCCACTTGCCAGGACCAGCTCACTAATTGTACGCCTCCAAGACACTCGCAAATATGAAAAACATTATTCCTTAAAGCGAATCAAAAGCTACAGGAGGCCTAAACAATCACAGGAAGTAAGTCTGTAAAGTATGTACTTCCAGCATCGGCCAGCTAACGTTACCTCACAATCACTACTGTGCGCCATTTACCTGAGGCGTCAAAGACATTACATAGAAATACAGTCTACGAAATGTCATCTCCACTGGAATTACAGCAACCCACTGTGCGCTCGTCTGTCCCGGCTGTACCTGTATATACTGATGGACAGCGACTGACTGTGTGCTCACCTGTCCTGGCTGTATATACTGATGGCCAGCAAATAATTGTGCGCTCACCTGTCCTGGCTGTATATACTGATGACCAGCAAATGATTGTGCTCTCATCTGTCCTGGCTGCATATACTGATGGCCAGTGACTGACTGTACGCTCACCTGTTCTGGCTGCATATACTGATGGCCAGTGACTGACTGTACGCTCACCTGTTCTGGCTGCATATACTGATGGCCAGCGAGTGACTGTGCGCTCACCTATCCTGGCTGCATATACTGATGGCCAGTGACTGACTGTACGCTCACCTGTTCTGGCTGCATATACTGATGGCCAGTGACTGACTGTACGCTCACCTGTTCTGGCTGCATATACTGATGGCCAGCGAGTGACTGTGCGCTCACCTGTCCTGGCTGCATATACTGATGGCCAGCAACTGACTGTACGCTCACCTGTCCTGGCTGCATATACTGATGGCCAGCGAATGACTGCACGCTCACCTGTTCTGGCTGCATATACTGATGGCCAGCGAATTACTGTGCTCTCACCTGTGCTGGCTGCATATACGGATGGCCAGCGAATGACTGTGCGCTCACCTGTCCTGGCTGCATATACTGATGGCCAGCGAATGACTGTGCACTCACCTGTGCTGGCTGCATATACTGATGGCCAGCGACTGACTGTGCGCTCACCTGTGCTGGCAGCATATACTAATGGCCGGCGACTGACTGTACGCTCACCTGTGTTGGCTGCAGATACTGATGACCAGCGACTGACTGTGCGCTCACCTGTCCTGGCTGCATATACTGATGGCCAGCGACTGACTGTGCGCTCACCTGTGCTGGCTGCATATACTGATGGCCAGCGAATGACTGTGCGCTCACCTGTCCTGGCTGTATATACTGATGGCCAGCGAATGACTGCGCGCTCACCTGTCCTGGCTGCATATACTGATGGCCAGCGAATGACTGCACTCTCACCTGTGCTGGCTGCATATACTGATGGCCAGTGACCGACTGTGCACTCACCTGTCCTGGCTGTATATACTGATGGCCAGCGACTGACTGCACTCTCACCTGTGCTGGCTGCATATACTGATGGCCAGCGACTGACTGCACTCTCACCTGTCCTGGCTGTATATACTGATGGCCAGCGAATGACTGCGTGCTCACCTGTCCTGGCTGCATATACTGATGGCCAGCGACTCACTGTACTCTCACCTGTGCTGGCTGCATATACTGATGGCCAGCGAATGACCGTGCGCTCACCTGTCCTGGCTGCATATACTGATGGCCAGCGACTGACTGTGTGCTCACCTGTCCTGGCTGCATATACGGATGGCCAGCGAATGACCATGCACTCACCTGTCCTGGCTGCATATACTGATGGCCGGCGACTGACTGTACTCTCACCTATGCTGGCTGCATATACTGATGGCCAGTGACTGACTGTGCGCTCACCTGTGCTGGCTGCATATACTGATGGCCAGCGACTGACTGTGCACTCACCTGTCCTGGCTGCATATACTGATGGCCAGCGACTGACTGTGCGCTCACCTGTGCTGGCTGCATATACTGATGGCCAGCGACTGACTGTGCGCTCACCTGTGCTGGCTGCATATACTGATGGCCAGCGACAGACTGTGCGCTCACCTGTCCTGGCTGTATATACTGATGGCCAGCGACTGACTGTGCGCCACCTGTGCTGGCTGTATATACTGATGGCCAGTGACTGGCTGTACGCTCACCTGTGCTGGCTGCAGATACTGATGGCCAGCGACTGACTGTACGTTATAAATGCTATTATATTATGGTAGGATTGCAGCATTTGTACGAGAGCCAGACATCCCCATGAATATGAAGTGTCTAGTATAATGGTAGAGAAACCTACAACACTCACTCTCTATGTCCAGAGAGTGTTACAGCCCATGGCCAAGGTAAAGAACAGCATAAAGTGCAGAGCAAACCGTTGCCTGACTCCCCTCTGCAGCGTTCCTTATAAATTCCATATAGGCGGAGAAGCTGAATTAGAGATGGACAGTGAGTCACATTTCCGAACGCTGGCAATCGAAAGCTGAAAGATCTGTGTAATTGAGGAAGTCAGACTGTAGACATAGCGGTTATATGAACTCTCTGGACCACAGCTGTCTGTCAGGCTGCAGGGTTCCTCTGCTGTACACACAGCACAACTTCCACACAACTGAATCTGGAACACTGGGAGACATTAATCTCTTCACATCAGAGGATCTGGTTATTCTGGAGTCTTACATGTCATTTTAATACTCTAGTACATAATGTTTTTTCGAAAATGTACATTGGCTTGCAAAAAAGAAAATAAAAAAAGGGGTGGGGGGTTTACACTGCAAAGCCACCCACCCGGTCAGAATCAGCAGTCTTCAAATAGCTTCTGAGGTAAGTGACCCACTCAAAGGGCTGTATGTGACAGGAACAGTGACATGATGTGAGAATGGAGGTGGCAGGAAGCCACAGACAGACTTATATAGTAAAAGAAACAGGGTCTCCCAGCAGCACAGAGTATATCAGGAGATGAGTGATGTGTCAGTGAGGAAAGGACTGCATGTGACGGGGCAGTGACATGATGTGAGGAGGGGAATGGAGGCAGCAGGAAGTCACAGACTGAGAGTTATATAGTGGGAGGAGCAGGTTCCCCAGCAGCACAGAGTGTATTAGGAGAGGAGTGATGTGTCAATGAGGACAGGGCTGCATGTGACAGGGGCAGTGACATGATGTGAGGAAGAGAATGGAGGCAGCAGGAAGTCACAGACTGAGAGTTATATAGTGGGAGGAGCAGGGTCCCCCAGCAGCACAGAGTATATCAGGAGATGAGTGATGTGTCAGTGAGGACAGGGCTGCATGTGACAGGAGCAGTGACATGATGTGAGGAGGGGAATGGAGGCAGCAGGAAGTCACAGACTGAGAGTTATATAGTGAGAGGAGCAGGTTCCCCAGCAGCACAGAGTATATCAGGAGATGAGTGATGTGTCAGTGAGGACAGGGCTGCATGTGACAGGGGCAGTGACATGATGTGAGGAGGGGAATGGAGGCAGCGGGAAGCCACAGACAGAATTATATAGTGGGAAGAGCGTGGTCACCCAGCAGCACAGAGTATATCAGGAGATGAGTGATGTGTCAGACATTTCATGCTCTGGACACAAAAGGCTGTTAGATTCAGAGTGGGATCTGTCTGTACTGGAATAATATTAGCACAGGTCACCCAGCACCTGACTTATAAAGTGGAGAAGATGTGCAGGGTAAGCCAGTTACTGGGCTACAAGTCAGGACAGCGGTCCGACTCCTGAGGAAGATGCTGTGTGTTTTCTGGCCAGTGTATCCTAATCAATTAAGAAAGACAAATCCACCACACACACTTACACAAATGGCTGCCTATAATATGTATGGCAGATGTACACTAAGTGAGCAGCGCAGGACAGGCTGCGAGCTCCAATACTTTTTGAACCTGTCACTAAAACTTGCTATGCACTTGGTAAACTCTGTCCAGCAGTCATAAGCAGCCCACACCAGGGACCCACACATCCCCCTGACAATGGGAGGAAGAGGGTGTAAAAGGGAATTTCATATGGCTGACCGCAGTATTGTTCCAAGTCATGGAAAAAAGCTTCCTCCAGACTAGCACTGACCACATGCCGCTAGGAGTCAAAACGCGTCGCGTCGTTTTCTGATACTGAGTCGGAGGGACAGCGACCCAGTCACAGGTACCTGCGGACAATCACGTATACAGAGTTCTCTGCTTGTGAGGAAACGAAAACACACTGGACTCTCATTGTCGGAATGATTGTTCAAAAATACTGGCAAATTATCAAAGATTCCGTACTTCTCAAAATAAGACGAGAAACAAAGGTAATATAAGGATAGACGTTAGAATTTTAAATCGCTTTGTGAAAATGGCGTTTAGCAGAGCTCCTCGTAGTGACTAGGAAAAGGATCTCGCCAATCAGCTCTGCAGGTATGCCATTTTAATAGAGCAGAGGTCAATTATTTATGGTTTATATGTGTATCTGACCAAGAGCAGTGTCATGAGGTAAGGAGGGGAAAAAGGCGGGAAAGCGGAAGCCACAGAGAGATAGCACAAGGACCACTAGTAGCACCAAGTAGTGATGCCAGGCTTTGGTAACATGGCGGCAAATGCCGCCATGTTGGTGCCTGTTATCAATTACAGTTGGGAGCTGTAGGCTAGCACCCCTTGCGACAAAAGGTGGATCTTACCCAAAGTCAATGCACCCTTTGGCTTTTTGTGCAACTTCACTATTTTCAGATGCAGGTTAATTTTTACCTCACATCTTGGCTTTTTCAGCCGGCCTACATACAAATCAGGGGTGGATAAACTAATGTACTAATCAATAGCCAGATCTAAGAAACAGTATGATCTTTCAGGTGTAAAAAGGCATCCGCTTGGAAGGCAAGCATACTCCTAGGTGCTCTGCGGTTTGTAGTGCACCCATACCTGGGCTGTCTAATATTGCTAAGCATTACAACTCTTCAGCGAGGCTTTAAGCGACCCTAAGGGGTTAATAAATGGTCAAACATCCAGTCGCATCATGAAGGCCAGAATGGGTCCATCCGGTGTCCCCTGTTGCTGTAGCATTCAGCAGGTCACGTACTGCGGCTCGATAATGGCCCTTTACCTGGCGGCAGCAGACAGGAAGCTCGTGGTGTAAAGAACCTCCAGTCTCTTACATTGTAACCGAGTCTATTTATAAACCCAGCGAGGAAATGATGGAGGGAGAAGGGGGGTCGGGGCTCTCCTACCAACGCTCTCATTTAGAGGTCCAGGAAACGCTTTGCTGCATTATTTCCTCCAGCGAACTATGAATGTCAGATTGGATTGAAGAAATAAGGTTTCCCAAGATAGATAAAACTCAGAATTTATTTCCCATAGACACAAACACAGAGGGGAGGGGGTCTCAGGGGCGCCGGGGAGGACAATGGGAAGTACACAGAGTCGGAGCAGATATTGACAGCCCCGTCACTGAAGACCACCGCTGGACGGCCTGGGAAAATGAAACAATAACAGCCATTAAGGGACCTTTTTTTTTTTTTACTGAATGGAAGCAGGACAAAGGGAAACTATGTTAAGTCTTGTTTTAGTGGAGGCAGCCATTCATGAGCGGGCAACCGCCCTGTGGGTAGCACCAGTCTACAAATGCCACCTTCAGGACTTAGTGGCACCACTAAGGCATGTAGATGGATAGCGGGCGCCTTCTCTGTGTGTAAACAGGTTGTTCACTAGAATCAGGTCCCGCTTAAAAAAAAAAAACACCTAACAAAAACAAACCTAATCCTTACCCTCTCCTCCATTCGTAGGCCCAGATTTATCAAGCCTTGGAGAGTGATAAGTTGCACGGAGTTAAAGTACCAGCCAATCAGCTCCTAACTGCCATTTTTCAAACCCAGTCTGTAACATGGCAGTTAGGAGCTGATTAGTTGGTACTTTATCGCCGTGCAATTTATCACTCTCCAAGGCTTGATAAATCTGGGCCTTAATGCTTCAGCTGTGACTTCCAGACTTATTGTTGGGCACATGGGTGTGGATTATTAGAGCTACACTAAAAAGGTCTACAGTCAAAAGGTCTGCCACTAATGGTAGACATGCATAAGGTCATCAGGGTCAAAAGGTCAACATGGAATAGGTAGACTGTAGGAAAGGTCGAGAGGTTCAAAAGGTCGACATGGAAATGGTCAACACAAAAATGGTAGACAGGTTTTTTTGTTTTGTTTTTGGGGGGGGGGGGGGGGGTGTTTTGTCACTATTCTACCACAAACAAGCCCCATTAGTATACCACGGTTCCCTTGCATGCTTCGGGCAAGGTTACTATTCCCAATTGTAGTCCATGTGGATGGTAAAGTGTCAAAACGTAAAAAAATATTATTATTATTTTTAAAACGTGTGTCTACCACATGTGTGTCGACCATTGTCATGTCGACCTTTTGACCCTGTCGACCTAATGCATGTCTACCATTAGTGGTAGACCTATTGCCTGTAGACCTATAGTCCGGATACCTGGGCACACTAACCCCAGTGGCATCACTAGAACTATCAGACATCTCAGGAAAGGAGCGTCCTCTGACAGATCTCCGCCCACAACTCGCCACCTGTCTCTGACACCAGTATAAGCCACAGGAAGTCTCATTTATACAAATCATTTTAACTGAACAAAAAGTGTTTTGAAATTACACATTAAACCGGTAATTGATTTTCTATTCCCCAAAAAGTACAAATCAGATTTCTATAGAAATCATCTTTTACTAATATTAATTTCAGTGGAGCGAGAGAGAGAGAGAAAGAGAGAGAGAGAGAAAGAGAGAGAGAGAGAAGGGGTGCAGGGGGAAGGGCGCATGTGAATGAGTAAGGGTGGAAAGAGGGGAGAGAGAGGAAAAGGGGACAGCATAGGAAGGAGAGAGAGGGGGAGTGGGAAGAGGAGGCTGAGAAAGAGAAGGGGACACAGAGGGGGAAGACAGCGGGGTGTGTGTGAATGAGTAAGGGTGGAGAGAGAGGGTATGAGATGGAGTAATGATGGGACAGAGGGTTGTGAAGGAAAGAGAGAGAGACAGGGTCGAGAGGGAAGGAGATAGAGAGAGAGACAGGGTCGAGAGGAAAGGAGAGAGAGAGAGAGAGAGAGAGAGAGACAGGGTCGAGAGGGAAGGAGAGAGAGAGAGAGAGACAGGGTCGAGAGGGAAGGAGAGAGAGAGAGAGAGACAGGGTCGAGAGGGAAGGAGAGAGAGAGAGAGACAGGGTCGAGAGGGAAGGAGAGAGAGAGAGAGACAGGGTCGAGAGGGAAGGAGAGAGAGAGAGAGAGAGAGACAGGGTCGAGAGGGAAGGAGAGAGAGAGAGAGAGAGACAGGGTCGAGAGGGAAGGAGAGAGAGAGAGAGAGGGTCGAGAGGAGGGCAAGCGGGAAGGAAAGAAAGAGGAGGGCGAGGGGGAAGGAGAGAGAGAGAGGAGGGCGAGGGGGAAAGAGAGAGAGAGGAGGGCGAGGGGGAAAGAGAGAGAGGAGGGCAAGGGGGAAAGAGAGAGAGGAGGGCAAGGGGGAAAGAGAGAGAGGAGGGCAAGGGGGAAAGAGAGAGGAGGGCGAGAGGGAAGGAGAGAGGAGGGCGAGAGGGAAGGAGAGAGAGAGAGAGAGAGAGAGAGAGAGGGCAAGGGGGAAAGAGGAGGGCGAGAGGGAAGGAGGGAAAGAGGAGGGCGAGAGGGAAGGAGAGAGAGAGGAGGGCGAGAGGGAAGGAGAGAGAGAGGAGGGCGAGAGGGAAGGAGAGAGAGAGGAGGGCGAGAGGGAAGGAGAGAGAGAGGAGGGCGAGAGGGAAGGAGAGAGAGGAGGACAAGGGGGAAGGAGAGAGAGGAGGACAAGGGGGAAGGAGAGAGAGAGGGAGAGAGAGAGAGGAGGGCGAGAGGGAAGGAGAGAGAGAGGGAAGGAGAGAGAGGAGGGCGAGAGGGAAGGAGAGAGAGAGGGAAGGAGAGAGGGAAGGAGAGAGGGAAGGAGAGAGGGAAGGAGACAGAGAGAGGGAAGGAGAGAGAGAGAGGGAAGGAGAGAGAGAGAGAGAGAGAGAGAGAGAAGGAGAGAGAGAGGGAAGGAGAGAGAGAGAGAGGGAAGGAGGGAGAGGGGGAAGAGAGGGCGAGGGGGAAAGAGGAGGGGGAAAGAGGAGGGCGAGAGGGAAGGAGAGAGGGGAGGACAAGGGGGAAGGAGAGAGAGAGAGAGAGAGAGAGGAGGACGAGAGGGAAGGAGAGAGAGAGACAGGGTCGAGAGGGAAGGAGAGAGAGGGAAGGAGAGAGACAGGGTCGAGAGGGAAGGAGAGAGAGAGAGAGACAGGGTCGAGAGGGAAGGAGAGAGAGAGAGACAGGGTCGAGAGGGAAGGAGAGAGAGAGAGACAGGGTCGAGAGGGAAGGAGAGGGCGTGAGAGGGAAGGAGAGAGGAGGGCGAGAGGGAAGGACAAGCGGGAAGGAGAGAGAGAGGAAGGAGAGAGGAAGGTGAGAGGGAAGGAGAGAGAGAGAGGAGGACAAGCGGGAAGGAGAGAGAGAGGGAAGGAGACAGAGAGGGAAGGAGACAGAGAGAGGGAAGGAGACAGAGAGAGGGAAGGAGACAGAGAGGGAAGGAGAGAGAGAGAGGGAAGGAGAGAGAGAGGGGGAAGGAGAGAGAGAGAGAGAGAGGGAAGGAGAGAGAGAGAGAGAGAGAGAGAGGGAAGGAGGGAGAGGGGGAAGAGAGGGAGAGGGGGAAGAGAGGGCGAGGGGGAAAGAGGAGGGCGAGAGGGAAGGAGAGAGGGGAGGACAAGGGGGAAGGAGAGAGAGAGAGAGAGAGAGGAGGACGAGAGGGAAGGAGAGAGAGAGACAAGGTTGAGAGGGAAGGAGAGAGGGGGAAGGAGAGAGAGAGAGACAGGGTCGAGAGGGAAGGAGAGAGAGAGAGAGACAGGGTCGAGAGGGAAGGAGAGAGAGAGAGACAGGGTCGAGAGGGAAGGAGAGAGAGAGAGAGAGACAGGGTCGAGAGGGAAGGAGAGGGGGTGAGAGGGAAGGAGAGAGGAGGGCGAGAGGGAAGGACAAGCGGGAAGGAGAGAGAGAGGAAGGAGAGAGGAAGGTGAGAGGGAAGGAGAGAGAGAGGAAGACAAGCGGGAAGGAGAGAGAGAGAGAGAGAGAGAGGAAGGAGAGAGGAGGGCGAGAGAGGAGGGCGAGGGGGAAGGAGAGAGAGGAAGACAAGCGGGAAGGAGAGAGAGAGAGAGAGAGAGAGAGAGAGAGAGAGAGAGAGAGAGAGAGAGGAAGGAGAGAGGAGGGCGAGAGAGGAGGGCGAGGGGGAAGGAGAGAGAGAGGAGGGCGAGGGGGAAGGAGAGAGAGAGGAGGGCGAGGGGGAAGGAGAGAGAGAGGAGGGCGAGGGGGAACGAGAGAGGAGGGCGAGGGGGAACGAGAGAGGAGGGTGAGGGGGAAGGAGAGAGAGAGAGGAGGGGGAAGGAGAGAGAGAGGAGGGCGAGAGGGAAGGAGAGAGGGAAGGAGAGAGAAAGAGAGGAGGGCGAGAGGGAAGGAGAGAGGAGGGAGAGAGGGAAGGAGAGAAGAGGGAGAGAGGGGTAAGGAGAGAGAGAAGGGCGAGAGGGGTAAGGAGAGAGAGAAGGGCGAGAGGGGTAAGGAGAGAGAGAAGGGCGAGAGGGGTAAGGAGAGAGAGAAGGGCGAGAGGGGTAAGGAGAGAGAGAAGGGCGAGAGGGGTAAGGAGAGAGAGAAGGGCGAGAGGGAAGGAGAGAGGGGGAAGGAGAGAGGGGGAAGGAGAGAGGGTTAAGGAGAGAGGGGAGAGAGGGGTAAGGAGAGAGGGGCGAGAGGGGTAAGGAGGGAGAGAGAGGCGAGAGGGGTAAGGAGGGAGAGAGAGGCGAGAGGGGTAAGGAGGGAGAGAGGGGAGAGAGGGGCGAGAGGGGTAAGGAGGGAGAGAGGGGCGAGAGGGAAGGAGAGAGAGAGAGGGGCGAGAGGGAAGGAGAGAGAGAGAGGGGCGAGAGGGAAGGAGAGAGAGAGAGGGGCGAGAGGGAAGGAGAGAGAGAGAGGGGCGAGAGGGAAGGAGAGAGAGAGGGGCGAGAGGGAAGGAGAGAGAGAGAGGGGCGAGAGGGAAGGAGAGAGGAGGGCGAGAGGGAAGGAGAGAGGAGGGCGAGAGGGAAGGAGAGAGAGGGGAGGGCGAGAGGGGGGGAGGGCGAGAGGGAAGGAGAGAGGAGGGCAAGAGGTAAGGAGAGAGAGAGGAGGGCGGGAGGTAAGGAGAGAGAGAGGAGGGCGAGAGAGAGAGAGGAGGGCGAGAGGGAAGGAGAGAGAGGAGGGCGAGAGGGAAGGGGAGAGAGAGAGAGAGAGAGAGAGAGAGAGAGAGAGGAGGGCGAGAGGGAAGGAGAGAGAAGAGGGCGAGAGGGAAGGAGAGAGGAGGGCGAGAGGGAAGGAGAGAGAGAGAGAGGAGGGCGAGAGGGAAGGAGAGAGAGGAGGGTGAGAGGGAAGGAGAGAGGAGGGTGAGAGGGAAGGAGAGAGAGAGAGAGGAGAGAGAGAGAAGGAGAGAGAGAGGGGGGGGCGGTGAGAGAGAGAGGGGGGGGCGGTGAGAGAGAGAGGGGGGGCGGTGAGAGAGAGAGAGGGGGGGGCGGTGAGAGAGAGGGGGGGGCGGTGAGAGAGAGAGAGAGAGAGAGAGGGGGGTGGTGAGAGAGAGAGGGGGGGTGAGAGGGAAGGAGAGAGAGAGAGAGGGGTGAGAGGGAAGGAGAGATAGAGGGGTGAGAGGGAAGGAGAGAGAGAGGAGTGAGAGGGAAGGAGAGTGAGGGATGGAGAGAGAATGGGGAGAGGGAGGGGGGAAGGGTCTGTGAGTAAGGGGAAACAACAGTGTTGGCATGATGCTGCTCTCAGCAAAAAAAGGCAGGTTGTGAATGTTTCGGGATTATAATGCCAGTTCACAGTAAATACATCCTTTATATAAAGGATTTTCAGTCCGTCTTGTTGCTACTTTGGCAGTCAGCGCACACGTGTGAATGAGTCGGGCACATAGCGCACTTCTCACTGACAGCACTCTCTATGATGAATGGGATCGGGGATTATATACAGACGAGAGGTGCAGTGCTCTGCTTGGAGACATGGGACAATTCCTGTGCAGGTTACCCAGGTCCTGTCCCCGATTCCGGCAGAGGGATAGATACTGTAGCACACAGAAGCCCAGGATTTCCAAACCTCATACCCAGTAGTCTGCTTAATGAGGTCATCTTAGGTCTGATGGTGATCTTACCACGGGCCGTCTTCAAATTACCCCAAAAAAGCATCTGGGACAGTGACATTTGGGCTGATATGAAATGTTTGATGCACATAGTGGGGAAGGACGAGAACAGATGTCCAGTAATAATAAGATTTTACTCACCGGTAAATCTATTTCTCGTAGTCCGTAGTGGATGCTGGGAACTCCGTAAGGACCATGGGGAATAGACGGGCTCCGCAGGAGACTGGGCACTCTAAAAGAAAGATTAGGTACTATCTGGTGTGCACTGGCTCCTCCCTCTATGCCCCTCCTCCAGACCTCAGTTAGGATACTGTGCCCGGAAGAGCTGACACAATAAGGAAGGATTTTGAATCCCGGGTAAGACTCATACCAGCCACACCAATCACACCGTATAACTCGTGATACTATACCCAGTTAACAGTATGAAATATAACTGAGCCTTTCAACAGATGGCTCAACAATAACCCTTTAGTTAGGCAATAACTATATACAAGTATTGCAGACAATCCGCACTTGGGATGGGCGCCCAGCATCCACTACGGACTACGAGAAATAGATTTACCGGTGAGTAAAATCTTATTTTCTCTGACGTCCTAGTGGATGCTGGGAACTCCGTAAGGACCATGGGGATTATACCAAAGCTCCCAAACGGGCGGGAGAGTGCGGATGACTCTGCAGCACCGAATGAGAGAACTCAAGGTCCTCCTCAGCCAGGGTATCAAATTTGTAGAATTTAGCAAACGTGTTTGCCCCTGACCAAGTTGCAGCTCGGCAAAGTTGTAAAGCCGAGACCCCTCGGGCAGCCGCTCAAGATGAGCCCACTTTCCTCGTGGAATGGGCTGTTACTGATTTAGGATGCAGCAATCCAGCCGCAGAATGCTCAAGCTCAATTGTGCTACAAATTCAGCGAGCAATAGTCTGCTTAGAAGCAGGAGCACTTATTTTGTTGGGTGCCTACAGGATAACAAACGAGTCAGTTTTCCTGACTCCAGCCGTCCTGGAAATATACATTTTTAAGGCCCTGACTACGTCCAGTAACTTGGAATCTTCCAAGTCCCTAGTAGCCGCAGGCAATACAATAGGTTGGTTCAAGTGAAAAGCTGATACCACCTTAGGGAGAAACTGGGGACGAGTCCTCAATTCTGCCCTATCCATATGGAAAATCAGATAAGGGCTTTTACATGACAAAGCCGCCAATTCTGACACACGCCTGGCCAATAACATGACCACTTTCCACGTGAGATATTTCAGATCCACAGTTTTAAGTGGCTCAAACGAATGTGATTTTATGAAACTCAACACCACGTTGAGATCCCAAGGTGCCACAGAAGGCACAAAAAAGGGGCTGAATATGTAGCACTCCCTTTACAAATGTCTGAACTCCAGGCAGTGAAGCCAGTTCTTTCTGGAAGAAAATCGACAGAGCCGAAATCTGGACCTTAATGGAACCCAAATTTAGGCCCATGGTCACTCCTGACTGTAGGAAGTGCAGAAAACGACCCAGCTGAAATTCCTCTGTTGGGGCCTTCCTGGCCTCACACCACGCAACATATTTTCGCCAAATACGGTGATAATGGTTTGCGGTTACTTCTTTCCTGGCTTTTATCAGCATAGGAATGACTTCCTCCGGAATGCCCTTTTGCTTTAGGATCCGGAATTCAACCGCCATGCCGTCCAACGCAGCCGCGGTAAGTCTTGGAACAGACAGGGCCCCTGCTGTAGCAGATCCTGTCTGAGCGGTAGAGGCCATGGGTCCTCTGATATTATTTCTTGAAGTTCTGGGTACCAAGCTCTTCTTGGCCCATCCGGAACCACGAGTATCGTTCTTACTCCTCGTTTTCTTATTATTCTCAGTACCTTTGGTATGAGAGGCAGAGGAGGGAATACATAAACCGACTGGTACACCCACGGTGTCACTAGAGCGTCCACAGCTATTGCCTGAGGGTCCCTTGACCTGGCGCAATATCTAGTTTTTTGTTTAGGCGGGACGCCATCATGTCCACCTGTGGCCTTTCCCAACGGTTTACCAACAGTTGGAAGACTTCTGGATGAAGTCCCCACTCTCCCGGGTGTCGGTCGTGTCTGCTGAGGAAGTCTGCTTCCCAGTTGTCCACTCCCGGAATGAACACTGCTGACAGTGCTAAGACGTGATTTTCCGCCCATCGGAGAATCCTTGTGGCTTCTGCCATCGCCATCCTGCTTCTTGTGCCGCCCTGTCGGTTTACATAGGCGACTGCCGTGATATTGTCTGATTGGATCAGTACCGGCTGGTTTTGAAGCAGAGGCCTTGCCAGACTTACGGCATTGTAAATGGCCCTCAGTTCCAGAATATTTATGTGTAGGGACGACTCCTGACTTGACCAAAGTCCTTGGAAATTTCTTCCCTGTGTGACTGCCCCCCAGCCTCGAAGGCTCTGCATCCGTGGTTACCAGGACCCAGTCCTGTATGCCGAATCTGCGGCCCTCTTGAAGATGAGCACTCTGCAGCCACCACAGTAGAGATACCCTGGTCCTTGGAGACAGGGTTATCAGCCGATGCATCTGAAGATGCGATTCCGACCACTTGTCCAAGAGGTCCGACTGAAAGGTTCTTGCATGGAACCTGCCGAATGGAATTTTGCTTCGTAAGAAGCTACCATTTTTTCCCAGGACTCGTTGCAGTGATGCACCGATACCTGTTTTGGTTTCAGGAGGTCTCTGACTAGAGAGGACAGCTCCTTGGCTTTCTCCTGTGGGAGAAACACTTTTTTCTGTTCTGTGTCCAGAACCATCCCCAGGAACAGCAGGCGTGTGGTAGGAACCAGCTGTGACTTTGGAATGTATAGAATCCATCCGTGCTGTTGTAGCACTTCCCGAGATAGTGCTACTCCGACCAACAACTGCTCCATGGACCTCGCCTTTATAAGGAGATCGTCCAAGTACGGGATAATTAAAAATTCCCTTTTTTCGAAGGAGTATCATCATTTCTGCCATTACCTTGGTAAAGACCCTCGGTGCCGTGGACAGTCCAAACGGCAGTGTTTGGAATTGGTAATGGCAATCCTGTACCACAAATCTGAGGTACTCCTGGTGAGGATGGTAAATGGGGACATGTAGGTAAGCATCCTTGATGTCCAGTGATACCATGTAATCCCCCTCCTCCAGGCTTGCAATAACCGCCCTGAGCGATTCCATCTTGAACTTGAATTTTTTTATGTATGTGTTCAAGGACTTCAAATTTAAAATGGGTCTCACCGAACCGTCCGGTTTCGGTACCACAAACAGTGTGGAATAGTAACCCCGTCCTTGTTGAAGTAGGGGCACCTTGACTATCACCTGCTGGGAATACAGCTTGTGAATTGCCTCTAGCACAGCCTCCCTGCCTGAGGGAGTTGTCGGCAAGGCAGATTTGAGGAAACGGCGGGGGGGAGACGCCTCGAATTCCAGCCTGTACCCCTGAGATACTACTTGAAGGATCCAGGGATCCACCTGTGAGCGAGCCCACTGATCGCTGAAATTTTTGAGGCGGCCCCCCACCCTACCTGGCTACGCCTGTGGAGCCCCCGCGTCATGCGGTGGACTCAGAGGAAGCGGGGGAAGAATTTTGATTCTGGGAACTGGCTGACTGGTGCAGCTTTTTCCCTCTTCCCTCGTCTCTGTGCAGAAAGGAAGCGCCTTTGACCCGCTTGCTTTTCTGAAGCCGAAAGGACTGTACCTGATAATACAGTGCTTTCTTAGGCTGTGAGGAAACCTGAGGTAAAAAAATTTCTTCCCAGCTGTTGCTGTGGATACGAGGTCCCAGAGACCATCCCCAAACAATTCCTCACCCTTATAAGGCTCTATGTGCCTTTTAAAGTCAGCATCACCTGTCCAGTGTCGGGTCTCTAATACCCTCCTGACAGAATGGACATTGCATTAATTCTGGATGCCAGCCGGCAAAATATCCCTCTGTGCATCCCTCATATATAAGATGACGTCTTATGTTCGCAAAATAGTATCCCTGTTTGACAGGGTTACAGACCACGCTGCAGCAGCACTATCTGCAGGTCTCAGTCTAGTACCTGAGTGTGTAAATACAGACTTCAGGATAGCCTCCTGCTTTTTATCAGCAGGTACCTTCAAAGTGGCCGTATCCTAAGACGGCAGTGCCACCTTTTTTGACAAACGTGTGAGCGCCTTATCCACCCTAGGGGATATCTCCCAGCGTAACTTATCCTCTGGAGGGAAAAGGTACGCCATCAGTAACTTTTTAGAAATTACCAGTTTCTTATCGGGGGAACCCACGCTTTTTCACACTTCATTCACTCATTTGATGGGGGAACAAAACACTGCCTGCTTTTTCTCCCCAAACATAAAACCCTTTTTTAGTGGTACTTGGGTTAATGTCAGAAATGTGTAACACATTTTTTATTGCCGGGATCATGTAACGGATGTTCCTAGTGGATTGTGTATATGTCTCAACCTCGTCGACACTGGAGTCAGACTCCGTGTCGACATCTGTGTCTGCCATCTGAGGGAGCGGGCATTGCCTGGGCAGGCGCGGGCTGAGATGCCGGCTGTCCCATAGCTGTTACGTCATCCAGCCTTTTATGTAAGGAGTTGACACGGTCGGTTAATACCTTCCACCTATCCATCCACTCTGGTGTCGGCCCACAGGGGGCGACATCCCATTTATCGGCATCTGCTCCGCCTCCACATAAGCCTCATCAAACATGTCGACACAGCCGTACCGACACCGCACACACACAGGGAATGCTCTGACTGAGGACAGGACCCCACACAGCCCTTTGGGGAGACAGAGAGAGAGTATGCCAGCACACACCAGAGCGCTATATAATGTAGGGATAAAAACTATCACTGAGTGAATTTTCCCCAATAGCTGCTTGTATAAACAATATTGCGCCTAAATTTTGTGCCCCCCCCTCTCTTTTTAACCCTGTGAGCCTGAAAACTACAGGGGAGAGCCTGGGGAGCTGTCTTCCAGCTACACTGTGAAGAGAAAATGGCGCCAGTGTGCCGAGGGAGATAGCTCCGCCCCTTTTTCACTGACTTTTCTCCCGCTTTTTTATGGATTCTGGCAGGGGTAATTATCACATATATAGCCACTGGGGCTATATATTGTGATTATTTTGCCAGCCAAGGTGTTTTTATTGCTGCTCAGGCCCCCCCCCCAGCGCCCTGCACCCTCAGTGACCGGAGTGTGAGGTGTACATGAGGAGCAATGGCGCACAGCTGCAGTGCTGTGCGCTACCTTGGTGAAGACTGAAGTCTTCTGCCGCCGATTTTCCGGACCATCTTCATGCTTCTGGCTCTGTAAGGGGGCCGGCGGCGCGGCTCTGGGACCGGACTCCGAGGCTGGGCCTGCGGTCGATCCCTCTGGAGCTAATGGTGTCCAGTAGCCTAAGAAGCCCAAGCTAGCTGCAAGCAGGTAGGTTCGCTTCTTCTCCCCTTAGTCCCTCGCTGCAGTGAGTCTGTTGCCAGCAGATCTCACTGTAAAATAAAAAAACTAAAATATACTTTCTTTCTAGGAGCTCAGGAGAGCCCCTAGTGTGCATCCAGCTCAGCCGGGCACAAGATTCTAACTGAGGTCTGGAGGAGGGTCATAGTGGGAGGAGCCAGTGCACACCAGATAGTACCTAATCTTTCTTTTAGAGTGCCCAGTCTCCTGCGGAGCCCGTCTATTCCCCATGGTCCTTACGGAGTTCCCAGCATCCACTAGGACGTCAGAGAAAAATTACATGCAGGAACGGAGTTCAATACACTACAGGAGCTCAGAAACCTAATCTGCAAAACATTAGTGTACAAAGCGTAAGAGAACAAACAGTCTCCCTACAATTACACAAGTCCAGGTCCATTAATATGAAGTGGGGCGATCGCAGCCTTCCCTTGGACGTGCTCTGCACAGGAGACTCTAATGTTCTCGCATTACTTAATGACCTGGTCATAACCGACTGGCTGTGACTCCTCCGTGATATTATGATCGCCGGGACAATACCCCTGTGGCGCCAATGCCAAGATGTCTGCAATGTCCTGGCTCGGGACACTTGTTGTTCGGACACTTGAACTCTGTTTACAGTGTAGATGTAGTTCTGCCGTTACGTGTCATGAGCCAAAAATAGCGGCCCTCGCGACGTGGAAAATGTGATATTACAGAATTTTGTGGCTTCCTCTGTGCATACTTTACAAGTTCTTGCCAGTTGTAGAGAAAAAAATATATAATAAGCTGCTTAGATAGAGTTTCAGCGCCCCCAAGTGACAGCAAAAGGAACTGACATGATAAATGGAACTGTACAAAGCTTGAGATTAGGAGCACGGAATTTACAAGGTAAAGTGGAAATACTATACGAGACGGGCTCCATCAATAGGTTTAAAAGGTTAGTTTGGGGAACATTGGATGAGATAGTGCAAGAACTTCCACACTGAGAGATTCAGCCAAAGCTGCACCTAAAGCCAGCAGGTCAGCTACTATCACACTCAGGCTACATGGAGCGTATTATAAACAGCAATGGAAGGGCTCATTAGCCATTGTGTGCTTTACACATACATACATACATACATACATACATACATATATATAGTTGTGCTCATAAGTTTACAAAGCCTAGCAGAATTTGTGATTTTCTGGCCATTTGTCAGAGAATATGAATGATAACTCACTAACTTTTCTTTCACTCATGGGTAGTGGTTGGGTGATGCCATTTATTGTCAAACAACTGTGTTTACTCTTTTTAAATCACAATGACAACAGAAACTACCCAAAGGACCCTGATCAAAAGTTTACATACCCTGGAGATTATGGCCTGATAACATGCACACATGTTGACACAAACGGGTTTGAATGGCTACTGAAGGTAACCATCCTCACCTGTGATCCTGTTTGCTTGTAATCAGTGTGTGTGTATAAAAGGTCAGTGAGTTTCTGGACTCCTGAAAGATCCTTGCATCTTTCATCCAGTGCTGCACTGACGTGTCTGGATTCTGAGTCATGGGGAAAGCAAAAGAATTGTCAAAGGATCTGCGGGAAAAGGTAATTAAACTGTATAAAACAGGAAAGGGATATAAAAAGATATCCAAGCAATTGAGAATGCCAATCAGCAGTGTTCAAACTCTAATTAAGAAGTAGAAAATGAGGGATTCTGTGGAAACCAAATCACGGTCAGGTAGACAAACAAAAATTTCAGCCACAACTGCCAAGAAATTTGTTCGGGATGCAAAGAAAAATCCACAAATAACTTCAGCTGAAATACAGGACTCTGAAAAAAAGTGGTGTGGTTGTTTCAAGATGCACAATAAGGAGGCATGTGAAGAAAAATGGGCTGCATGGTCGAGTCGCCAGAAGAAAGCCATTACTACGCAAATGCCACAAAGCATCCCACTTACAACACTCCAAACAGCACGGAGACAAGCCTCAAAACTTCTGGAACAGTCATTTGGAGTGATGAGACCAAAATGTAACTTTTTGGCCACAACCATAAACGTTACATTTGGAGAGGAGTCAACAAGGCCTATGATGAAAGGTACACCATTCCTACTGTGAAACACGGAGGTGGATCGCTGATGTTTTGGGGATGTGTGAGCTACAAAGGCACTGGAAACTTGGTCAAAATTGATGGCAAGATGAATGCAGCATGTTATCAGAAAATACTGGAGGAAAATTTGCACTCATCAGCCCGGAAGCTGCGCATGGGACGTACTTGGACGTTCCAACATGACAATGATCCAAAACACAAGGCCAAGTCGACCTGTCATTGACTACAGCAGAATAAAGTGAAGGTTCTGGAGTGGCCATCTCAGTCTCCTGACCTCAATATCATTGAGTCAATCTGGGGAGATCTCAAACGTGCAGTTCATGCAATACAGCCCAAGAATTTACAGGAACTGGAGGCTTTTTGCCAAGAAGAATGGGCAGCTTTACCATCTGAGAAAATAAAGAGCCTCATCCACAACTACCACAAAAGACTTCAAGCTGTCATTGGTGTTAAAGGGGGCAATACACGGTATTAAGAACTGGGGTATGTAAACTTTTGATTAGGGTCATTTGGGTAGATTCTGTTGTCATTATGATTTAAAAAGAGTAAACACAGTTGTTTGACAATAAATGGCTTTACCCAACCACTAACCATGAGTGAAAGAAAAAAGTTTGTGAGTTATCATTCATATTCTCTGACAAATGGCCAGAAAATCACAAATTCTGCTAGGGTATGTAAACGTATGAGCACAAATATATATATATATATATATATATATATATATATATATATATATATATATATCAATGGAAGGTTCCTTCAGCTATAACAGTATGTCCCCTAGCTGCATGAAAGGAACCAGGCGGCACGCCAAGGATTTGATTAAAGCCAAAAAAAAAAACTGTATTAAATAGAGGTGCAAAAATATTTCAAACAGGCATAGTGCAAGCCACCAACGTTTTAACGCCCGACCGGCGTTTTTGTCAAGGTGCTATGCTATAAGGTGCAACGTGAAAAAAGCATAAACAAACATTTTTCACGAGTGCCGCCTGGTTCCTTTCATGCAGCTAGGGGACATACTGTTATAGCTGAAGGAACCTTCCTTTGGTCTATAGTGTTTTAAGGAGGGCACCCAGGTGGATGGTTTTGGCACTGTGAGTGCCATAAATATATATGGATATATATGGATATATATATATATATATATATATACACACATACATATATATTTATTTTTCTTGTTTTTTTATTAGTACCTGGAGATAGGTGGAGTGTACCACACAGTAACTGCATGGTCTGCACTCTGGAGCAAATGGTAAAATGGAAAAAAATCTGGGTGCGCGCCAGAAAATGTGCTAAACCATGCTTACTTATCAAGAAGCAAAGTTATGTGTTACACAGGACTATAGCATACTATAATAACTACATACAGTATACACACACAAATGGCCGGCATTCCAATAACTGCACACAAATGCGCAGGAGCCATCCTCGGGAAGCGTCCTTCGGCCGCTATGGATAGTCAGCCAATGGAAGCGGCACTCCGGTATAACCACAGCAACACACGTACACCAAACTTACAATATAGTAAATACTTTCCTCAAGAAGCATATATCTATGTAAGTGATGTGCACGTCTTATACACACAGAAAAATATGAATACAACTGAGAAAACATTGGGAACTGAAGTTAGGAACTCTCAGTGACCAAAGTATTAGCCAGGAAGTAGACTAGCAGCAACCAATCAGAGTAGAACTTTCACAACACAAACAAACAAACAAACAAACCCATCAGTGATACATTAGAGCAGTGGTTCTCAAACTCGGTCCTCAGGATCCCACACGGTTCACGTTTTCCATGTCCCCGGCAGCTGCACTGTGCATCACCAACTGTCACATTTTAAAAATCTACAGGTGACCTGCAAAACATGAACCGTGTGGGGTCCTGAGGACCAAGTTTGAGAACCGGTGCATTAGAGGAACAGGTAAATGTTTGGCTCAGATTACAATATTCAATGACGCCTGGACCAAGCCTCAGAGCGCTATTCTGAGCGTAGTGGGCAATGAGAGGTGTGAGGTGTCGTACCACTAATTACATCCTCACACGACACACACTGAGCTGACGCTGACCAAAGCAGCCCAGATCCTTAACTCTTGTTTGCAGAACACAGCAGGGACCCGCAGCCCGCCTATCTTTAGGTTTGCTGGAAAGGAATGATATAATTTTCTAGAAACGCTGCTGAAAGACAGGACGATTCCTGGACCACGATGACAGAACCCTGGGAGTGTGTAGGAGCCGGGGGACTCAAAGACAAAAGCAAAACCTGCACTTATTAATAACACAACTTGCACTTGAGAGGTGTGACATGTTCTAGGTCGACGTACAGAAAGGTTGACAGGAGTTTTTCACATTTTTTTTCTTTTTTTAAAAACTTTTTCATATTTTACGATCCATGTGGACTACGATTGGGAATGGTAACCTGTGCCGAGCGCAGCAGCAGCACTTTGCCCGAAGCAGGGGAAACGGTGCACTAATAAGGGTTCCTGGTCACTTTATGAAGAAACCGACAACAAAAAAACATGAAAAAAACTCATGTCAACCAATAAGTGTCGACCTAGACACTGTCGACCATGAGTCCAATACACGATTGCAATAACCCTCCATCTCTTCCGGTTTATAAGAGAGAGGAAACACTCACAGAGTAA